>NC_092774.1:39424448-39795770 GCF_047496795.1 Chiloscyllium punctatum | reverse complement strand
AGAGAGGGAGAGAGAGAGAGAGAGAGAGACGCAGGCAGAGAGAGAGAGAGAGATGCAGGCAGAGAGAGAGAGAGGAGCAGGCAGGCAGAGAGAGAGAGAGGGGTGCAGGCAGAGAGAGAGAGAGAAAGAGAGAGGAGCAGGCAGGCAGAGAGAGGGGTGGAAGCAGACAGAGAGCGAGGGGGGCACATGCAGGCAAACAGAGAGAGGGAGGCGCAGGCAGGGAGAGAGAAAAAGGGGTGCAGGCAGGCAGCAAGCGAGGAGGGGGTGCAGGCAAGCAGAGAGAGAATGAAGGAGGGGCTCAGGCAGGCAGAAAGAGAGAGAGAGGGGCGCAGGCAGAGAGAGAGAGAGAGAGAGGCGCTGGCAGGCAGAGAGAGAGAGAGGGCGCTGGCAGGCAGAGAGAGGGAGAGGGGCGCAGGCAGGAAGAGGGAGTAGAAAGAGAGGGGGGTGCAGGCAGGCAGAGAGAGAGAGGGGGTGCAGGAAGGCAGTCCGAGAGGGAGAGAGGGGTGCAGGCAGGCTGAGAGAGAGAGAGAGGCACAGGTAGGCAGAGAGAGAGAGAGAGAGGGGTGCAGGCAGGCAGGGAGAGAGAGTGGTGCAGGCAGGCAGAGAGAGAGGGGGACTCAGGCAGGCAGGCAGAGAGAGAGAAGGGGCGCAAGCACGCAGACAGAGAGAGAGAGAGGGGCGCAGGCAGGTTGAGAGAGAGGGGCACAGACAGGCAAGCAGGGAGAGAGAGAGATGCGCAGGCAGGCAGAGAGAGAGGGGTGCAGGCAGGCAGAGAGAGAGAGAGGGGCTCAGGCAGGCAGTGAGCGGGGGATGGCAGGCAAGCGCAGAGAGAGAGAGAGAGAGAGAGAGAGAGGTGCAGGCAGGCAGAGAGAGAGAGAGAGAGAGGGGTGCAGGCAGAGAGAGACGCAGGCAGAGAGAGAGAGAGAGACGCAGGCAGAGAGAGAGAGACACTGGCAGAGAGAGAGAGAGAGAGACACGCAGGCAGAGAGAGAGAGAGAAAGAAAGAGAGAGAGAAAGAGAGAGGAGCAGGCAGGCAGAGAGAGGGGTGGAAGCAGACAGAGAGCGAGGGGGGCACATGCAGGCAAGCAGAGAGAGAGAGAGGCGCAGGCAGGTAGAGAGAGAGGGAGGCAGGTAGAGAGAGAGGGGTGCAGGCAGGCAGAGAGAGGGACGCAGGCAGGCAGAGAGAGAAAGGGGTGCAGGCAGGCAGAGAGAGAGAGAAGGAGGGGCACATGCAGGCAGAGAGAGAGAGGAGGAGGGGCGCAGGCAGGCAGAGAGAGAGAGGCGCAGGCAGGCAGGGAGAGAGAGAGAGCGGCACAGGCAGGCAGAGAGAGAGAGGGGGACTCAGGCAGGCAGACAGAGAGACGGGCACAGGCAGGCGGAGAGAGAGACAGTGAGGGATGCAGGCAGGCAGAGAGAGAGAGGGATGCAGGCAGGCAGAGAGAGGGGGGGGATGCAGGCAGGCAGAGAGAGAGAGAGAGAGAGAGAGAGGGCACAGGCAGGCAGAGAGAGAGAGAAGGGGGCGCGCAGGCAGGCAGAGAGAGAGAAAGAGAGACACACATGCAGGGAGGCAGAGAGACAGACTGACAGGGAGAGACTGCCTCAGTGCCAACACCCTGCAGCTTGCAGAAAGGTTAACACTTTGTAATCTGGTTTGAATGCACATTCGCCTGGGTCTGACACTGAAATCACAGGGGAAGCCCCTGCTGAAGAACACAAACTATGGTCTCAAATAGGGTACTCCCTCCACACCCAAACCAAAATCTGGGTGACCCCTGCTGGACTGGTTTGTGTTCCTTCTTTGCTGCTGCCTATTTTAGTTGATTATGTGCATTATTGTACACACTTGGGCAAGGAGGGAATGGTTAATACTCTGTTACAAACTTGGTGGCACCTGGATTTTCAGAAAGTAGCAAGGAAAAGAGCTGAAGTGTGTTCAACTTGTAAATTTTAATTTGATCTTTCTGCCTTTCACTGCACTCTTATCTTTCTTTCACTAACTATGTTTGATTGGGCCTGATAACCTCTAGTAAATGGGAATTACACTTTAATGCTTTTCTGTATACACAGTAGGTCAACCACTCTAGCTGCTGAGTATGTGCCCATTATCCCCATCCATCCCGAACCCGTACCAAGTGAGACCTTATGGAGTTTGAGCAACTTGCAGCTTTCTTTCCCCCTGCCTTTGGAACTGCTTAACTGGAAATCAAAATCACCCCACAGACAATCCTGTGCTCGGCTCAGTTCACTGTTGTGGCCCTCCTCTCCAGCGATCTCCCAGATGCTGAGATTTCCCTTTCCTGATGAAACCCCTGATGATGATTCTCAATTGCTGGAGTCTTCTGCCCCTGTCCTTACTGAACCCGAGGACTATATGTCTGATCTCCAACCACCACCCCCTGGCTCTGGGTATAATTCCTCTTTTGCTGATGCCCATAATCTCTGATTTTTAATAAAAAAGGAGGCAATGTGGGAGAATTTGAACAAAATTCATAAAACTGCATGGAAACCATTTTGTCACAAAGCAATGTTTGCAGAAAAATGTAGCTTGTTAACATAATGTTGTCTGAGCCCTGGCTAAGGAATTCTGTTTTGATAGGCTGACCTTGCAGCTGCAGGCTGTCTCTGCTCCTCAGACCATTAGACTGCGCTGCTTCATAGAATGATGGATTGGTTCTCTATGTCCCTTATCGGTAATTCGAGCCCAGCTAAACCTGCAGTAAAAGATAACATTCAGATTTGTAGACATTAAGAAATGTAGGTTTGGACAATGTATGTGAAACTTACGACTGCCCCTCAGTTGCATAATTAATGGAAAGTGGGGCTTGTGATTTACCATAAGACTTGTAACATTCTGTATTGCATTAGAATACATTAGACTTTGTTTTGAACTAAGAGGAACTCCCCATGGCAACAAATAAAGCTAGTTAATTGCTCAAGGTCTCCTCTCCTGACTACTTTGCTTTAAACGATTTGACACACGAGTTACTTTGCCCCAACAGTACTAATAATTACATCGAAGGGAGAGAGAATTCCTCAAGTAGGGCACTCTCAGAATCCTGGGAGACCCCTATTTCTGGTTTACATCCTAATGAACAAACATTAAGCATTTATTTATTTCTGATTTTGTTTCATTTTTCTTGTTTGATTCCCTGCTCTGACTACACTCTGTGTCTGGATGGACGACAGGCTGAGATTGTGAGTTGGCTTTCGATTGACTGAATGTTTTCTTGTTCTGGAAGCTGTAAAACAGGCGTGAAAGCTTCTGCAGAAGTCCAGCAAAGCTGAGGACAGACCGACATCTTATTCAGTGGGAACAGGGAGATCAGAGGACAGAGAAATCAGGCCCTGAAATCTGAACTGACACCAGACTACCGTGTGATCTGTGCTTTGATTAGCAGTGCCAACCCTCTGCCTTTACCTCGCTTCCCATCTGACTCCCCCCTCGATATTCAGGATCCAATCCTTGCCATCCTGAAGCCATGTCTCTGTAAGGAGTCTCAGACAATAATTATTCACTTCAGTGTGTGCAGTTAATTCATTCACTTTTGTTACAATGCGGCACACATTCAGACTCACCATGTATTGTTTCAGGTTTTGTGATCTTTATAATCCAGTTTTGATTGCTGGTATATTTACTCTCCTTGTCCCTTTCTTTGTTCTCTGATGTTCATTTTCCACATCACTACATTACTCACCGACCTTGATTTGGATTGGCCATAATGTCCAGGATGTGCAGGTTAGGTGGGTGAACCGTGGGAAATGCAGGGTTATAGTTTCGGAGTAATAGATGCAGGGCTAGACCATTTGGCCCATCCAGTCTGCTCTGCCATTCATTAAGATCATGGCTGATCTATCCATTGTCTCAGCTCCTCCTCCCTCCATTGTCCCAACTACCCTTAATTCCCAGACTCAACAGAGACACTTGGCCTTGCAACTGTACTGCTACCTGATAATTTCCTAATTATTACCTAATTATTTCCTTGCATGGGAATATTCTTCTCTTTGCAAGGACCTATTGTATACTTATCAGCTACTAACCAAGATTGTCCAGACACTGCGTCGCTGGGCAAAGCGACTTAGTTTGCTCAAATTCCTGCAATTAACAGTTTACTAATTGTTAAATGACTGTAACCTATATAATCACACAACTCTCTGTTTCTCGTCGGAGTGACTTGTGACTATTAGATCGACTTGGCTCTCCCCGTGAGCTCCCGAATAAACAGTCAATAACTCAAGGTTTGTGTGTCATGATTACTTATCCAATACTTATTGGACTACTACGAGCAAGTCACCCACAGCATAATCCACTTCCATCCCCAACATGGATCAAGAGGCCATCCTTTTTTGCCAGACAAGTGAATGTATCAAGCTCAGGAAACAAAGCCTGTCAAACATCAACAGGCACAGATCTAAACCAACCTTTTCCAGAGTCTGTCCCTTCACCTCGATTGACTTTCTTTTTCCCTCAGCTCCTACAAACTAACAGCTGAACCCAAAGATGAGAAAAGAGAGTGCAATACTCCCAGATGTTAAACAGAGGAAGGAAGTTGCAGTCTGGACTGAAGCTCAATCTTCATTCAGAGAGAGAGGAGCAACAACAGCTTCAGAAGCTCATGGTCGACGATATCTCATGCTCAGAAGATATTTGGTGGGGGAGGGGGTGTGTGTTCTGATTGGCAGAAGGATCAGGCCCCTTCCGGTCCTCCAGGGTTTCCATAAAATTGGTCTCCCCATCCATCAGAACGACGGGGTGCGGGGCCCCATTTCGATCTCACACATGCGCAACATGAACACTGCTCACGGTAAGTAGAGCGATATCTGGCTCGCAAGGGATTGTGGGAAGTATATCAGCCATTAAAGAGATGAAATCAAGGATCCTTTATGCCGTTTTAACCGTCCTTTTTCATGTGTTGGTGACGAATGCGTCAAGAGCTAATCTTTAATCGATTTTCGATTGATACACTGAGTGAAAGACCACAGATGTTTAACTCTCTTTTTCCAGTATAACGCTCTTTATCTGTCCTCAAGTAAGGATCAAATCAAAGCCCGACGTCTGTTCCTCCTGAACGTTGACTTTTTTCAATTTGCAGGTTCCAACCCTCCGTTTCAACCATTTATTAAAAGTTACTCATGGTGAATGGGCATCGCTGGATGACCAGCATTTAGTTCCCCTTGAGAAGGTGATGGTGACCCGCCTTCTTCAACTGCTGTGATCCATAATGATACGGTGACCCACAATGTCCTTAGGGAGGAAATTCCAGGATTTAGACCCAGGGACACTGAGGGAACAACAATATATTTCCAAGTCAAGATAGTGAGTGGCTTGGAGGGGTACTTGCAAGAGGTTGTGTTCCCAAGTATCTGTTGCTCTGGTCCTTCTAGTTAGAAGTGGTTGTTGGTTTGGAAGGCATTTTCTAAGGATCTTTGGTGAATTTCTGTGTTGTGTCTTGTAGATCATATACACTCCTGCTTCTGAACAGTGGGGCAGAGGAAGTGAATGTATGTGGAGATGGTGCCAAACAAGCAGGCGACTTTGTCCTGGATGGTATCAAGCTTTTTCAATGTTGTTGAAGCTGCATCCATCCAAGCTGGTGGGAGAGTATTCCATCACACTGCTGACTTTGCCTTGTAGAAGATGGGCAGGGTTTGGGGAGTCACAGTATTCCTGACCTGTTGCCTTCTCTTGTTGCCATTGTGTCTGTGATTAGGCTAGTTGAGTTTCTGGGTAAAAACAATGACTGCAGATGCTGAAAACCAGATTCTGGATTAGTGGTGCTGGAAGAGCACAGCAGTTCAGGTAGCATCTGAGGAGTCGTAAAATCGATGTTTTGGGCAAAAGTCCTTCATCAGGAATACAGGCAGAGAGCCTGAAGGGTGGACAGATAAGTGAGAGGAGGGTGTGGGTGGGGAGAAAGTAGTATCGAGTACAATAGGTGAGTGGGGGAGGGGATGAAGGCGATAGGTCGGGAGTGGATAGGTGGAAAAGAAGGTAGACAGTTAGGACAAAGTCATGGGGACAGTGCTGAGCTGGAAGTTTGGAACTGGGGTGAGGTGGGGGAAGGGGAAATGAGGAAACTGTTGAAGTCCACATCAATGCCCTGAGGTTGAAGTGTTCCGAGGCGGAAGATGAGGCATTCTTCCTCCAGGCGCTGGTGGTGAAGGAGCGGTGGTGAAGGAGGCCCAGGACCTCCATGTCCTCAGCAGAGTGGGAGGGAGAGTTGAAATGTTGGGCCACAGAGTGGTGTGGTTGATTGGTGCGGGTGTCCTGGAGATGTTCCCTAAAGTGCTCTGCTAGGAGGTGTCCAGTCTCTCCAATGTAGAGGAGACCGCATCGGGAGCAATAAATACAATAAATGATATTGGTGGATGTGCAAGTAAAACTTTGATGAATGTGGAAGGCTCCTTTAGGGTCTTGGATGGAGGTGAGGGAGGAGGTGTGGGCACAGGTTTTGCAATTCCTGCGGTGTCAGGGGAAGGTGCCAGGATGGGAGTGTGGGTTGAAGGAGGGCATGGACCTGACCAGGTAGTCATGGAGGGAACGGTCTTTGTGGAAGGTGGAAAGGGGTGGGGAGGGAAATATATCCCTGATGGTGGGGTCTGTTTGGAGGTGGCAGAAATGTCAGCGGATGATTTGGTTAATGCGAAGGTTGGTAGGGTGGAAGCTGATCACCAGGGGCGTTCTGTCCTTGTTACAGTTGGAGGGGTGGGGTTTGAGGGCGGAGGTGCAGGATGTGGACGAGATGCGTTGGAGGGCATCTTTAACCACGTGGGAAGGGAAATTACGGTCTCTAAAGAAGGAGGCCATCTGGTGTGTTCTGTGGTAGATCTGGTCCTCCTGGGAGCAGATACGGCAGAGGCGGAGGAGTTGGGAATATGGGATGGCATTTTTGCAGGATGTAAGATGGGAAGAGGTGTAGTCCAGGGAGCTGTGGGAGTCGGTGGGTTTGTAAAAAATGTTGGTATCAAGTCGGTCGTCAATAATGGTGATGGAGAGGTTTAGGAAGGGGAGGGAGTGTCAGAGATGGTCCAGGTAAATTTAAGGTCAGGGTGGACTGTGTTGGTGAAGTTGATAAATTGCTCAACCTCCTCACGAGAGCACGAGGTGGCGCCAATGCAGTCATCAATGTAGCGGAGGAAGAGGTGGGGAGTGGTGCCGGTGTAATTATGGAAAATCGACTGTTCTCCATGGCCACAAAGAGACAGGCATAGCTGGGGCCCATATGGGTGCCCATGGCTACCCCTTTGGTCTGGAGGAAGTGGGAGGATTCGAAGGAGAAATTGTTAAGGGTGAGGACCAGTTCAGCCGAACGAATGAGAGTGTCGGTGGAAGGGTACTGTTGGGGACATTCGGAGAAGAAGAAACGGAGGGCTTGGAGCCCCTGGTCATAGCGGATGAAGGTGTAGAGGGATTGGATATCCATGGTGAAGATGAGGCATTGGGGGCCGGGGAAACAGAAGTCTTGGAGGAGGTGGAGGGCGTGGGTGGTGTCTCAAACATATGTGGGGAATTCCTGGAATGGGGGATAGGACAGTGTTGAGGTAGGTAGAAATGAGTTCAGTGGGGCAGGAGCATGCTGAGACGATGGGTCGGCCAGGGTGGTCAGGCTTGTGGATCTTGGGAAGGAGGTAGAACCAGGCAGTGCAGGGTTGCCAGACTATAAGGTTGGAAGCTGTGGGTGGGAGATTTCCTGAGGTGATGAGGTTCTGTGTCGTCTGGGAGATGATGGTTTGGTGATGGGGGTGGGGTCATGGTCGAGGGGGTGGTAGGAAGAGGTGTCCTCGAGTTGGCGTTTGGCTTCAGCGGTGTAGAGGTCAGTGCGCCACTCCAAAGATGGCAGATAGATGGGTGACAGTGAGGGGGACTGGGAGGAAGCAGCCAGTGCAGGGACCCCCTGCGGTCGTTCCCCTCAAGAACAAGTATACCGTTTTGGATACTTGTGGGGGGGACGACTTACCAGGGGTAAGTAACGGGGCTCAGGCCTCTGGCACGGAGCCTGTCCCCGCTACTCAGAAGGGAAGGGTGGAGAAGAGCAGAGCAATAATAATTGGGGACTCGATAGTTCGGGGCACAGATAGGCGGTTTTGTGGGAACAAGAGAGACTCACGTTTGGTATGTTGCCTCCCAGGTGCAAGGGTACGTGATGTCTCTGATCGTGTTTTCCGGGTCCTTAAGGGGGAGGGGGAGCAGCCTGAAGTCGTGGTCCATATTGGCACCAATGACATAGGTAGGAGGAGTGCTGAGGATGTTAGACAGGCTTTTAGGGAGCTAGGTTGGAAGCTCAGAGTTAGAACGAACAGTTGTTGTCTCTGGTTTGTTACCCGTGCCACGTGATAGAGAGTCGAGGAATAGGGAGAGAGAACAGTTAAATGCGTGGCTACAGGGATGGTGCAGGAAGGAGGGATTTCGGTACTTGGATAACTGGGGTTCTTTCTGGGGAAGGTGGGACCTCTATAAAAGGATGGTCTGCACCTGAACCTGAGGGGCACCAGTATCCTTGGGGGGGGGTTTGCTAGTGCTCTTGGGGGGGGGGGGGGGTTTAAACTAACTCTGCAGGGGCATGGGAACCCAGACTGTAGCTTTAGGGTGCAGGACCTGGAGTGTAGGGAGGTTAGGAATATGGCATCAATCTTAAAGGAGGGTGCCTGTAAACAGAAGAGTGGCTTGAAGTGTGTATACTTTAATACCAGAAGTATACGAAATAAGGTAGGTGAACTCGCAGCGTGGGTTGGTACCTGGGACTTCGATGTTGTGGCTATTACGGAGACGTGGCTAGATCAGGGACAGGATTGGCTGTTGCAGGTTCCAGGGTTTAAATATTTTAGTAGGGTCAGAGGTGGGGGTAAAAATGGGGGGGGTGTGGCTTTGCTTGTCAAAGATAGTATTACAGCGGTGGAAAGGAAGATGGATGAAGATTTGCCATCTGAGGTAGTTTGGGTTGAGGTTAGGAATAGGAGAGGTGAGGTCACCCTGTTAGGAGTCTTTTACAGGCCTCCTAATAGTCCTAGAATCGTTGAAGAAAGGATTCGAAGATGATTCAGGAGAAGAGTGACAGAACTAGGGTGATTGTTATGGGAGACTTTAACTTTCCTGATATTGATTGGGAAAGCTATAGCTCAAGTTCGTTAGATGGGTCAGTGTTTGTGCAATGTGTGCAGGAGAGTTTCCTGACACAATATGTAGATAAGCCAACAAGAGGTGAGGCCATACTGGATTTGGTTCTGGGTAACGAACCAGGCCAGGTATTAGAACTAGAGGTAGGTGAGCACTTTGGGGACAGTGACCACAATTCGGTGATTTTTACTCTAGTGATGGAGAGGGATAAGTGTGTACTACAGGGCAAGAGTTATAGCTGGGGGCAGGGAAATTATGATGCGTTGAGGCATGACTTAGGATGTGTGGATTGGAAAAGTAGATTCCAAGGCAAGAGCGTAATTGATATGTGGAACTTGTTCAAGGAGCAACTATTGAGTGTCCTTGATAAGTACGTACCGATCAGGCAGGGAGGAAAGGGTCGTGTGAGGGAGCCGTGGTTTAATAAGGAGTTGGAATCCCTTGTTAAATGGAAGAGGGCGGCCTTTGTAAAGATGAGGCGTGAAGGTTCAATAGGGGCGATTGAGAGTTATAAGGTAGCCCGGAAGGACCTGAAGAGAGAGCTAAGAGCAGCAAGGAGGGGACATGAAAGGTCCTTAGTTGGTAGGATTAGGGAAAACCCTAAGGCTTTCTATAGGTATGTTAGGAATAAAAGAATGACTAGGGAAGGAATAAGTCCAATCAAGGATAGTAATGGGAAGTTGCGTGTGGAGGCTGAAGAGATTGGGGAGGCGCTGAATGAATACTTTTCGTCAGTGTTCAGTCAGGAACAGGACATTGTTGTCGATATGAATACTGAGGCACGAATAAGTAGAATGGATGGCTTTGAGATATGTAGAGAAGAGGTGTTGGAAATTCTGGCAAGGGTGAAAATAGATAAGTCCCCTGGGCCTGATGGCATTTATCCTAGGATTCTCTGGGAAGCAAGGGAGGAGATTGCAGAGCCATTGGCCTTGATTTTTGTGTCCTCTTTGTCGACAGGAGTAGTGCCAGAGGACTGGAGGCTAGCAAACGTGGTTCCCTTGTTCAAGAAGGGGAGTAGGGATAATCCTAGTAACTATAGGCCAGTGAGTCTCACTTCTGTTGTGGGCAAAGTCTTAGAGAGAATTGTAAGGGATGGGATTTATGCACATCTGGATAAGAATGATGTGATCAAGGATAGTCAGCATGGTTTTGTGAAGGGCAGGTCGTGCCTCACAAACCTTATTGAATTCTTTGAGAAGGTGACTAAGGAGGTAGATGAGGGGAAAGCGGTAGATGTGGTATATATGGATTTTAGTAAGGCGTTTGATAAGGTCCCCCATGGTAGGCTACTGCAGTAAATACAGAGATATGGCATTGAGGGTGAGTTGGAGGTTTGGATTAGGAATTGGCTCTCTGGAAGAAGACAGAGGGTAGTAGTTGATGGCAAAGGTTCATCTTGGAGTGCCGTCACTAGCGGTGTTCCGCAAGGATCTGTTTTGGGACCATTGCTGTTTGTCATTTTTATAAATGACCTGGAGGAAGGGTTAGAAGGTTGGGTGAGCAAGTTTGCGGATGATACGAAAGTCGGCGGAGTTGTAGACAGTGAGGAAGGATGTGGCAGGTTACAGCGGGATATAGAGAAGCTGCAGAGCTGGGCAGAAAGGTGGCAAATGGAGTTCAATGTAGCTAAGTGTGAAGTGATTCACTTTGGTAAGAGTAATAAAAAGATGGATTACTGGGCTAATGGTAGACTACTTGGTAGTGTGGAAGAGCAGAGGGATGTTGGTGTCCATGTACACAGATCTCTGAAAGTTGCCACCCAGGTAAATAGTGCAGTGAAGAAGGCATATGGCGTACTGGCTTTTATTGGTAGAGGAATTGAGTTCCGGAGTCCTGAGGTCATGCTGCAGTTGTATAAGACTCTGGTGCGGCCGCATCTGGAATATTGTGTGCAGTTTTGGTCGCCATACTATAGGAAGGATGTGGAGGCACTGGAACGGGTGCAGAGGAAGTTTACCAGGATGTTGCCTGGTATGGTAGGAAGATCCTATGAGGAAAGGCTGAGGCACTTGGGGTTGTTTTCATTGGAGAAAAGAAGGTTTAGGGGTGATTTGATAGAGGTGTACAAGATGATTAGGGGGTTAGATAGGGTTGACAGTGAGAACCTTTTTCCACGTATGGAGTCAGCTATTACAAGGGGGCATAGCTTTAAATTAAGGGGGGTAGATATAGGACTGATGTTAGGGGTAGGTTCTTCACTCAGCGAGTCGTAAGTTCATGGAATGCCCTGCCAGTAGCAGTAGTGGACTCTCCCTCTTTATGGGTATTTAAGCGGGCATTGGATAGGTATATGGAGGATAGTGGGTTAGTGTAGGTTAGGTGGGCTTTGATCGGCGCAACATCGAGGGCCGAAGGGCCTGTACTGCGCTGTATTCTTCTATGTTCTATGTTCTACTACCACTGCGCCCCCTTTATCTGCTGGCTTGATGGTGAGGTCGGGATTGGAGCAGAGGAATTGGAGGGCTGCGTGTTGTGAGGGTGAGAGGTTGGAGGAGGGGAGGGGGGTAGACAGGTTAAGGCGGTTAATGTCCCAGCGGCAGTTGGAAATGAAGAGGTCGAAAGCGGGTAATAGGCCAGTGCGAGGTGTCCAGGTGGATGCATGTGTGTTCGAGGTGGGCGAAGGGGTCCTCGGAAGGTGGAAGGGAGTCCTGATTGTGAAAATAAGCTCGGAGGCAGAGGCGGCGGAAGACGTATTCGACATCACGGCATGTATTAAATTCATTGATGCATGGACGGAGGGGGATGAAGGTGAGTCCTTTGCTGAGGACTGATCATTCGTCCTCAGTGAGTTTCTGGTCAATGGACAGTGGGGTATTTAGTGACAGTAACACTGTTGAATATCATGGGGCAGTGGGCAGATTATCTCTTTTGGGGATGAGTCATTGTTTGGCATTGGCGTGGCATACATGTTACTTGTCACTCATCAGCCCATTGGATATTGTTAAGATCTTGTTGCATTTCAAACTGAACTGCTTCAGTTTATGAGGAGTTGTGAATCGTGCTGAACATTGTGCAATTATTGGCAAATATTTCCACCTCTGACCTTATGATGGAGGATGGTCATTGATGAAGATGGTTGAGCCTAAGACACTACCCTATGAATTCCTGAAGAGACGTTCTGGAACTGTGATGACTGACCTCCAACAACCACAGCCATCTCTCTATGTGCCAAGTATCCCTGAACAATTCAGATACACAACAATATTTCAAAACTAATTGAAGGAATACATATGAGACACCTCTCTTCTGGGAGTCTCCAGTGCAAGTTTTTCTGTTCCAGAAACAATTTGATAAGTGTTGACTGTCATTAACCTTGTTGATCTTGGCCACACGCAGTGCCCCCATCCATTCTCCCCACCACCCACAGCTCCCACTGTCCATTCCCCCCGCCAACAACAGCACCCCTTGACCATTCTCTCTCCATCCCCAGCTTCTTGTCCATTCTCCCTCTATACTTCAAACAACCTGCCCATTCTCTCTCATGCAACCCTCTGCACCCCTGTCATTTCATTCCTCACCCTGTTGCTGTCCTGTCCGTCTGCCCCCATCTATTCTCTCTTACCACACCCTCTGTCCCATTTCTATTCTTCCAGGCCTCCACCATCTCCTCTCTATCCATTCTCTCTCTCTCCCTCCCCCAACCATCTGCCACTCCCCGTATCATTCTCTCTCCCCTGTTGTAGGGAAAAACACCAGGCTCGGAGTCAGAATTGAGGTTCAATGACAGAGTTTATTGCACAAGGAAATACCGGGGCTCCGGGGAGAGAAAGACCCCAACAGCACAGTGTCAGCTGCGAGTCTTCTCTCGACCCGGAGCACACGTCAAGAAACTTTTATACATCTTGTGATACAATCGGTCAGGAATGAGATTATTGTCTTTGTAATATGATTTGTTTATGGTAATCATTGTAGAATTGTTGATAGTTTCGATACAGTCTTTGTCAGTTCCAGCACAGCCTTTGTTAATTTCCGCACAGGCGTTGTCAGTTTCAGTGCAGACATTGTCCATTTCAATGTCTGCATGGAAATCCATTGTTGTAGTAATGGGCGCTAATTGCTCTTCCTGAGAAGGGGGATTCCTGCAGCCCTGGCTATTAGCATTTGGTATTGAGTCTGTATCAAGCTGTTAGCACTTCTATAAGAGGTGTTGGCTGGACCCAGACACTTCGGCGGGCAGTGTTCATTACTCATGTGTATTGTCTCCCCCACCCGCCTTAAACTAATCAACTGGGTTGTGAGTCCATTGTGCTGGTATTCTGGTGGGCCCAGGCAGTGTCTGTATCAGCTCTGCGGTTTCTCTCCGTATTGTGATCCAGCGGCCATCTCGTGTGTCAAGTTGGTCAACTGATTGCTCAGTGGCCATCTTGTGTATCCGTGTGCATAGTGTCACCCTGCCCTGTGCCATCTCCCACTTCTTCACCACGCCCACTTTCTTTCCCCCGCCCAGTCTATCAACCCCACTTATTCTCTCTCTCTGTACCCCCTAGTCTCTCTACCCCCACCCTCTGCCCCCGTCCATTTTCTCTCTCTCTGTCCCCCATCCACTCGGTCTCTTTTCTCCCCAGCCCCCACCACACCCGTCCTTTCTTGAGCCTCGAACCAGCTTTGACCGCTGTATCAAGCCCTTCAAAGGACAGAGAGAGAAAACATAGATGGTGATGACTCTGCTTGGGAGTCGGGAGGGGTGAGAAATGGCTGATCTTCAAAATTGAGAATACCTAAAATGATATATTCAGAAACATTGTTAAAGTCAGAAAGCATGTTCAAGTTTTTAAAAGAGCTGCTGAAATCTTTCTGAAACTTTCACTGAAATAAGCACAGTCAGGCTACAGCTCAGGACAGGCTGGAAGGGGTGGATGGCCTAGTCCTAGTCTTGTGAAGTTGGTTCCAACTATCTAGAAATAGCGTCACAGAGCACAGAAACATACCCTTCGGTCTATACCAACCAGATATCCTAAATTAATCTAATGACGAATTTTCCAGTATTTCGCCCCTTATCCCTCTGAATCTGTCCTATTCATAGCTCCATCCAGATGCATTTTAAATATTATCATTATACTAGCCTCCACCACTTCCTCTGGCAGCTCATTCCATACACGCACCACCCTCTGTGCAAACCTCAGAAATCTTTTCCCTCTCACCCGAAACCCATGTAATCCAGTTCTGGTCTCGCCCCCCCAACCTGGGGAAAAGACATACAAAAGTTGAGTAGCCAGACAGAATGCAAAAGCAATACAATGTCGAATCACAGCGAAAAACAAATTGTGCCTATACCCCTTTTTTCCTATTGGCATTTGGACTCTTAAAATCTGACATGAACACCAGCATCCCCAGTGAACATAGAACGCATGTTTTCCAGTGTCAGCACCACAGTGCGCATGCCCACCATTGTCAGCAAAATTCAGGGCATGCTCATCGCTTTCCGCAAAAAATGGCGCGCGACCTTCCTTTGATGGTCCAATAGGGAACCCTGGAGGACTAGAACGAAATTGGTCCTCCTGCCAATCAGAGCCACTGCATTGTCTGAATGCTGAAGTTGGACCATGAGTTTCTGAAGCTGCTACTCCTGCACATCTCTTTCTGAATCAACATTGAACTTCACCCAGACTGCAAATTCCTTCCTTTGTGTAAGATCTGTGAGTACGGCACTCTCTTTTCTCGCCCCCTTTGCCATTTCTATTTCTTTTCGGAGTTCAATTGTTGACTTGCATCAACTGAAAGGAAAGGGAGTGATCCCAGGGAGGGGACGGACTATGGAAACGTGTTCCAGGTCTGTGTCTCAATTGGCAAAATAGACAGACAGGAGGCTGGAAGAACACAGCAAACAAGGCAGCATCAGGAAGTGGAAAAGTCGATGTTTCGGGTGCAAGCCTTCTTCAGGACTGGGGGTGGGTGCTGGGGCAGGGGCAGGGGCTGGGGCTAAAGTGGGGATAGGTGAAGAGAGGGAGAGGGTATGGCCTGGTTAGTCAAATGGGGGAACAAATCAGGTTGGTGGCAGGAAGGAGTGGAAATGAGGGGCATGGGTCTGAGAAGGGAGTCGGGGGTGTAAAGGCAGGTTATTTGAAATTGGAGAACTCAATGTTGAGTCCTGCAGGCTGTAGGCTGCCCGGGGGGGAAGATGGGATGTTGTTCCCCCAATTTGCAGTTTGGTTCGTTGTGGTAATAGAG
Organism: Chiloscyllium punctatum; assembly: GCF_047496795.1. Lineage (NCBI taxonomy): Eukaryota > Metazoa > Chordata > Chondrichthyes > Orectolobiformes > Hemiscylliidae > Chiloscyllium > Chiloscyllium punctatum. The sequence continues at coordinate 39,780,487 of NC_092774.1, read as the reverse complement.
GAAGCCTAAGATGTTCTTGTCAGGAAGGGACTGGGAAGGGGAATTAAAACGGGAGGTCCGGACAGCCTCTGCAGACCTGGCTGTGACGCTCGGTGAACTGTTTCCAAAGTTTACGCTCGGTCTCCCCGATGTAGAGAAGACCACAATTTACAAACACGTGGCAAATGCAGTATCTCAATGTGAAGTTATAGCCATTGCTGTGAAACAAAAAGCAGAAAGGAGATGTATTGTTTAAATGGTGATATATTGGGATGTGGAGAAAGTCAGAACTACAGATGCTGGAGATTAGAGTCAAAGTTTGGGGCTGGAAAAAGGACCAGGAGACTCGACATTTTGGTTCCGAGCACTTCATCAGGAATGATGTGTGGATGTGCAAAGGGGCCTCAGCATCCTTCTACACCATTCACGGCCAGTTGAGTTCAGAAGTGGGGATATCTTCCTGCAGTTAGGGGGTCATTGAAAATATTCAAGGCTGAGTTCATGTGAATTTTGAACAACAAAGAAGTGGATGTTTCTGGGGGAAGGCAAGAAAATGGTTTTAAGACCAATACAGAACCGTTACAAAGTTATACAGCATAGAAACAGACCCTTCAGTCCAACTAATCCATGCTGAATATATTCACAAACTAAACTAGTCCCACCTGCCTCTGTTTGGCCCATATCCCTCTGAACCTTTCCTATTCATGTACTTCTCCAAATGCCTTTTAAACGTTGTTACTGTACCTGCATCCACCATCGTGTCTGGACATTCATTCCACACACAAACCACTCACAGTGTTTAAAACAAAAAGGTGCCCCTCCTGCCTTTTTAAAGTCTTTCTCCTCTCACCTTCAAATTTGCTGCCTAATCTTCATACCCCCACCTTAGGGAAAGGATACCCAGCGGTCACCTCATCTCTGTCCCTTGTGATTTTATAAACCTCTGTCAGGTCACCTCTAAACCTCCTGTGATCCAGTGAACAAGTCCCAACCTATTCATCTCGATGGTTGTGAATCTGCTGATAATCTGTTGAATGTTGGTGCTGGCTTGAAAGACCAAATGGCCTATTCCTGCTTCCAATTCTCTCTCACTGTGTCCAGGACAGCAAGAGAACATAAGACATCGGAGCAGAAATTGGACCATTCAAGGTCTGCTCTGCCATTCAATCATGGCTGATAGGTTCCTCAGCTACATTTGCCCACTTTGTCTCTGTAACCCTCCATTGTCTTGATACTCAAGAACGTCTCTATCTCAGTCTTAAATATCCTCAGTGACCTGGCCTCCACAGCCTTCTGTGGCAGTGAATTCCATAGATTCACCACTCTCTGGCTGAAGACGTTTCTCCTTACCTCCATTCTGAAAGGTCTTTCCTTTACTCTAAGGCTGTGCCCACTGGTTCTAGTCCCTCCAACCAATGGAAACACCTTCCCAACTTCCACTCTGTCCAGGCTGTTCAGTATTCTTTGTTTCAATCAGAATGCCCCTGAGTGTGGGCCTGTTAATCAGCATGGCCCAGACCCTTTAGGATGAGGTACAGCAGGGATTACGTTGAGCAAACTGAGAATGTCTGGGGTGGAGATTTTCAACTTCAAGGGAATAAGAGAGGAAAGAGAGTTCACTATGAATGAGAATTGATCAGGTGGGCTGATGGGCCAAGGTGTGGCAGTTTAGTTTAGAGAAATGTGTGGTTTGCATTTTGGTCAAGCAATCCAGGCAGGACTGACACAGTTAAGGAGGATGTTGCAGAACAAAGAGACCGTGGAGTGCAGGTTCATAGTTCCTTGAATCACTGGTAGACAGGATAGTGAAGGAGGCATTTGGTAGGCTTTCCTTTATTGGTCAGAGCAGAGAGTACAGGAATTTGGAGGTCATGTTGGAGCTGTGTGGGACATTGGTTAGTCCACATTTGGAAGACTACATTCATTTCTGGTCTTCCTGTTATAGGAAAGATGTTGTGAAACTTTGAAAGGGGTTGGAAAAGATTTAAAAGGCTGCTGTCAGAGTTGGAGGGTTCGAGTATCAGGGAGAAGCTGAAATGGCTGGGGATATTTTCCCTAGAGCATTGGAGGCTGAGGGGTGACCTTATAGACTTTCGTAAGGGGAATGGATAGGGTGAATACCCAAGTTACTTTCGCCAAAGTAGAAAAGTCCAAGACTAGAAAGTATATGTTTGAGGTGAGGGGGAATTTTAAAAGGCATTTGGATGGGTACATGAAAAGGAAGGGTTTTGAGGGGTATGAGCCACATGCAGGCAAATTGGATTAGGTTGATTTAGGATATTTGTTTGGCTGGACAACTTGGACCAAAGGGTCTGTTTCCATGCTGCATGACTCTAATCTTCTTTGGTGAAAGCAGAAGTGTGATTGTGAAGGCTAGAGTTTCAGAACAGCTTTCAAAGATTTTTTGCCCTTAATGGGAGCAGAAGACGTTACGATGAAATTTTGCATTTGTGAGACAGCAACCGAGTGAGTGGGTACATCAGAGGTTTTGGTGGAAAGTGGAATATCATTGCACTGTGGGGATGAAACTTTACCCTATCCAGTCATTTCTGCTGGTGACTGAAACCAGGCTCAAGATTAGGAGGAGTAAATTTAAGACAGAGAGGAGGAGGAACTGCTTTTCCTGGAGAGTAGTGAATCTTTGGAATTCTCTGTCCAAGGAATTAAGGCTAGTTGGGACAATGAAGGGAGGGGAGGACCAGAGACAATGGATAGATCAGCTGTGATCTTAATTAATGGCGGAGCGGCTGGGTGGGCCAAATGGCCTCCTCCTGCTTCTATTACTCTGAAACTGTGACCCTGCATTTCCCATGGCTAACCCACCTAACGTGCACCTCCCTGGACATTATGGCCAATCCAAATCAAGACTGGTGAGTAATGTAGTGGTGTGGAAAATGAACATCAGAGAACAATTGAAAGGGACAAGGAGAGTAAATATACCAGCAATCAAAACTGGATTCGAAAGATCACAAAAATTGATCCTAAAAATGGTGTGTCTGAATGTGTGCTGCATTGTGACAAAAGTGAATGAATTGACTACACACATTGAAGAGAATAATTGCGATCTGACACTCCCTACAGAGACATGGCTTCAGGATGACAAGGATTGGATCCTGAATATTCAGGGTGTCCTCAAATGGGAAGCTAGGTAAAGGTGGAGGGTTGGCACTGCTAATCAAAGCACTGATCACAGGGTAGTCTGGTGTCTGCTCAGATTTCAGGTCCTGATTTCTCTGTCCTCTGTTCTCTTCTACACCTTCTGGAACAATAAAACATTCAGTCAATCAAGCCCCAACCCACAATCTCCCAGCCTGTCAACCATCCAGGCACAGTGTAGTCACAGCAGGGAATCAAACAAGAAAAATGAAACCAAATTTGAAATAAATAGGTGCTTGTGTTTAATGTTTGTTCATTAGGAAGTAAACCAGCAATGGGGATCTCCCAGGATTCTTATACTGCCCTACTTGAGGAATTCTCTTTCCCCTTATATCTAACTATTAGTACCCAGCTATGATTTACAACAATGCTTACCCCAACAGAAGGCATATAGTCTCAAATAGACAGAGACATACAGGATGGAAATAGACATTTTCTCTCTCTTATGTGCGTGCACACACACACATTCACTCCCGTGGACTTGTTTGTGTATGTTTGCAGAATTATATTTGCAGAGCTGGGCTAAAATGTCACTTTTTGTTATAAAACTTTAAGTTCTCTCGAGAAGGTGCCTTACAGGTAGTTCTGGGATTTGCATGTTAATGATACCTGCAACCCATTCGAAAAGATGAAAGACTTCACAATCCAGGTTTGTTTAACAGGTCATTTCAGTGGCAGGACACTGTTGTGTTTTTCCATAAATTCTATGTCTTATGACCTTATTCTCCACAACCACCTAATGAAGGAGCAGCGCTCCAAATGATAGTGCTTCCAAACAAACCTGTTGGTCTACAAACTGGTGTTGTGTGATTTTTAACTTTATCCATTTTAGGGGGTGATTTCCTATACTAAATTATCTATAGTGTGTAGGGATGTGCAGGTTAGGGTGGATTGGCAGTTCTAAATTACCCATAGTGCCCAGGGATGTGCAGGTTAGAGTGGATTGGCCGTTCTAAATTACCCATAGTGCCCAGGGATGTGCAGGTTAGGTGTATTAGTCAGGACGATTAATATTGAGCAATGGTTGAGGGTGAGTTCCCCTTTGGAGGGTGGGTGTGGACTCATTGGGCCGAGTGGCCTGCTTCCACACTTGGGATTCTCTGAGGGGAAGGAATTCCTGCAAACTGCAGGGCATCACAATGCGGAAGTGGCCCTGTCAGTTTCAGAGTGAAACTCCCTCCCTCTGGACAACTGTTCATCCTGGGAAGGAGAGGATGGGGGGGAATCTGTTCACTTGTAGCAGCTGGAGTGAATCCAGTGAGGGAGCAGACTCTGCAAACTCTTAATTACTTGGGCCAGGAGGGACGGAAGGATGGGGTGGGGCTGTTTTCCCCAGAGTCTGAAGGGTGACATTACAGACTTGTTATAGAATCCTGAGGGGTATGGATAGGGTCAATACTCAAGGTCTTTTCCTTTGGATGGGGGAAGTCCAGAATGAGAGGGTAATAGGTTTCGGGTGAGGGCGGTGGAGTGGGGGGAGGCATGGGGGGATGTAAAAGAGATTTCAGGGGCAAATTTTTTTTATGGAGAGGGTGGCGCAGCTATGGAATGAGCTGCCAGAGGAGGTGGTGGGGTCTAGTACAATTTCAACAGTTAAAAAGCATGTGGATAGGCGTATGAATACGAAGGGTTCAGTGGATCGGGGCCAAGTGACGGTACATGCAACTGGAGTCATAGAGATGTACAGCATGAAACAGACCCTTCAGTCCAACTTGTTCTTGCCGAACAGATAGCCAACCCAATTTAATCCAGGTGCCAGTCCATATTGGGGCCAAGTCTTGGCAAATATGACTAGATTAATTTACGATACCTGGTCAGCTCAGACAAGTTGGGCCAAAAGGCCTGTTTCTGTGCTGTATGACTAATTGTCTTCGGTGAAAGCAGAAGTGTGGTTGTGAAGACTGGACTTTCAGAGCAGCTTTCAAAGATGTTTTGCTCTGACTGGGAGCAGAAGAGTTTCACTGAGGTGTGTCGGTGTTAATGCCTTGATGTCTCAATTTGCTCCCACCTTCCTGGGGACGTTAACCATTTTGTTCCACAAATAGCTGCTTTGCAGGTTATCCCATGAATTGACACACTTGTATTTGCTTCCCAGAATCAGACCTGCTCACTGTCAACTGTATCCCAGTGTTGTGGAGTTATCCAAAATGCAGAGAGATGTCAGTCTTGACGTTTTTGCTTTTCTGCCCCTGTAAGAATCAGCACCTTCAGGGGAATTAGTTAGAGCGGAGTGAGAACAGGTGGGGTGGGGGGGGAAGAGAGTGGGATTGTGCTTTCAATTTTGTGGAATAACAAAAGAAAAAATATTCCACAGAAAGTAGAATTCCTTGTTCAGAATTTCTACCCTGCACTGACAGTGATGGCTTTTGTAATCTCTTTTTACAGAGTATTTGAAGATCTGATGACGGAAGTTTCAAAATGAACAGATGAAGGGCTTATGCCTGAAACTCTCCTGCTCCTCAGATGCTGCTTGACCTGCTGTACTTTTCCAGCGCCACACTTTTCGAATCTCACTCACCAGCGTCTGCAGTCCTCACTTTGACGTCAATGTCTGACAGTCACTCAGTCCATCGGGACCACAACAATTTTCAAGTATGATTCTATGAGAAGGAGCAAAGTTTTTTGGTTCCTGTCTCAGTACGTTTTCAGCATCAGTGGGACTGGATGAGAGACCCTACCATTGCAGTGCACTGAGTGTGTAGCCTGAAGCAGTTATACGGTCTGGGAAGAGGAATTCACGGTGGGGAGAGCCTCCGCACATGTTAGTGTGCAGCTGAAGCTTCGGCCATGGAGAAACCCGAGGAATCCCGCCCCGAGGAGAAACCATGGAAATGTGGCGACTGCGGAAAAGGCTTCCGTTTCCCGTCTGCCCTGGAGATTCATCGGCTCAGCCACACTGGGGAATGGCCGTTCCCCTGCCCTGTCTGCGGGAAGGGCTTCACAGCGATTCCACTAACCTCCAGATCCACCAGCGTGTCCACACGGGGGAGAGGCCCTTCAGCTGCCCTGAGTGCGGGAAGGCCTTCAGCAATTCCTCCCACTTGGTGAGGCACCAGCGAGTCCACACGGGGGAGAGGCCGTTCACCTGCTCTCAGTGCGGGAAGGGTTTCATCTGCTCCTACCACATGCTGAGGCACCAGCGGGTCCACACGGGAGAGAGGCCGTTCACCTGCTCTCAGTGCGGGAAGGGCTTCACTTGCTCCTCCCACCTGCGGAGCCACCAGCGTGTCCACACCGGGGAGAGGCCCTTCAGCTGCACCGAGTGCGGGAAGGCCTTCAGGAATTACACTAGCCTGCTGAGGCACCGGCAGCTCCACACGGGGGAGAGGCCATTCAGCTGCACCGATTGCGGGAAGGCCTTCACCCGCTCCTCCCACCTGCAGAACCACCAGCGGGTTCACGTGTCTTCGCAGGGGGATTGAAGGAATGACAGCCGAGTGCCATTATCGACTGGACTAACAACCCATTTCCGGGGATCCTGGGTTCGATTCCCACCATGACAGATGGTGCAATCAGAATTTGGTCATAAATCTGGAGTTCAGAATCTAACAATGAAACTATTTTTGGTGGGATCGGGGTGGAAGAAAACTTCCATCTGATTCACTCAGTTCTTTTTTTAGGGAAGGAAACTGTCATTGTGGGAGAAGATTCACTCAGTCGTCCCAGCTGCATCCTTTACCCAGTCTGGCCTACACGTGACTCCAGACCCACAGCAGTGTGGTTGACTCTACACTGCCCATCCAACGAACTTGGATACAGGATACGGGTTAAAATTGCTGAGTGAGGCAATACATCCCCCGGCTTAAGGCTGTACCAAGGAAACAATTACAAAGGGACAACTTGGTGGTGACCAATAATGAAGAAAGTGAGGAGTTGCAGGGGATGTGTGCACTTTGACCTTGAGCTGTTTTTAAAAAATGCTACTTTTTCTATGCCTTTCTGCTGGGAGATTCTGAAGCTGTAACAAAGTTGGGTCATAATAAAGATTACCTGAACTTCACACCGAGCTCAGACTCTCATTGAGAGCTTTGAACTGCAACAGGTTTTTGTTTTAAAACTGTTCATTTCTTACAAGTCAAAGTGAGAACTGCTGATGCTGGAGATCAGAATCAAGATGAGAGTGGTGCTGGTAAAGCACAGCAGGTCAGGCAGCGTCCGAGGAGCAGGAAAATCGACATTTCGGGCAAGGTTGATTTTCCTGCTCCTTGGATGCTGCCTGACCTGCTGTGCTCATTTCTGACAGCTTCCTGGACGATGTTTCCAATGTTGTGTATTGGTTCCAGCAGTCACTGAGTAGCCAGTATTGTTAGAAATTGTAAATGTTTCAGGAGTGCAGGTACTGCATCATCCCATTATCATTATACAGTTTCCGGGCAGCACTGGGAGGTGTGGGCTGTGTCCACTGGAAACGATGTGGAGCTGCCGGTGTTGGACTGGGGTAGATAAAGTTAAAAATCACACAACACCAGGTTATAGTCCAACTGGTTTATTTGGAAGCACGAGCTTTCGGAGCGCTGCTTGGGATGTTTGTGGAACAGGATCATCAGATAGAACCACCTGATGAAGGAGCAGCACTCCGAAAGCTAATGCTTGCAAATGAGCCTGTTGGAGTATCACCTGGTGTTGTGTGAATTTTAACTTTGCACACCCCAGTCCAACACCGGCAACGCCAAACCGGGTACATAGTTCTTTGAAAGTTGCATAATTGGGAGACAGGGTGGTGAAAGTGACATTCAGCACACTTGCCTTCATTGTTCGCACCGTTCAGTGTAGGAGTTGGGACATCATGTTGTGGTTGTACAGGTTGACAGGTTACTTTATTTCGATTTATAAAATCATGGGTGGTGCAGGAAAGGTAAATATCACAGGGGGGGAAATGGTGAATCTGCCCTTTTTTACTTAAATTCTAAAATGTCCAAATACCATCAGTGACATGAGCATCGCCAGAGAGCATAATGCGCATGCTCCTCGCTGCACGCAACACACGCTTCACGACTTCCTTTTGGTGGGCCACTCAGAAGCCCTGGAGGACCAGAAGCGGACTGTCCTCCTGCCAATCAGAGCCTTCCTGTTGTCTGAATGCAAAAGTTGGAACACTAGCTTCGGAAGCTGCTGCTGCTCTCCCTGGATGAAGATCGAGTTTGCTCCAGGCTGCAACCTCCTTACTCCGTCGGTACGCCACTCTCTTTATCAACTCCTTTTTCATTTTTTTTCATGCTGGGCTTCAATTTTTGACTTGCAGCAACCGAACGGAAAAGGAAATTAATCCACGGAGTAGACAGAATCAGGAAAAGGTTTTCATAAACAGAAAGTGGTTCATGTATGGAATGAATGTCCAGAGGAAGTCGTCGATGCACGTATAGATGCAACCTTTAAAAGATAAGTACATGAATAGGGAAGGTGCGGAGGGATATGGGGCAAACACCAGCAAGTGGCACTAGTTTAGGTTGAGAACATAGCACGAATACTTCGACTGAAGGGTCAGTTTCTGTGCTGTCTGACTATAACTGGTCTGTTGTGGTCTGAAAATCATTTTCTTGCCTTCCACTTTAAACGTTGTTACTATACTTGCATCCAACACACAAACCACTCAAACAAAGCCACCTCATGTACACAACATAAAAATCTACACTTTGATGTTCAAAAATCAGATGAACTCAGCCTTGCATATATTCAATGACCCCCTAACTGCAGGAGGACATCCCCACTTCTAATATATCACTTGCCTTGCTGATTGCTTGCTGCACCTGTCTGATAACTGGCAGTGACTGGTGTAGAAGGACCTGAGGCCCCTTTGTCCATCCACACATCATTCATGAAGAAGGGCTCATGCCTGAATTCATTGCACTGTGGGGATGAAGCCATACCCTATCCAATCATTTCTGCTAGTGAATGAGACAAGGCCTCAAGGTGAGGGGGAGTAGGTTTAGGACAGTGATGAGGAAGAACTGCTTTTCCCAGAGAGTAGTCAATCTACGGAATTTTACCCACCTAACCCACACATCCCTGGACACTGTGGGCAATTTAGCATGGCCAATCCAAATCAAGGCCGGTGAGTAATGTAATGATGTGGAAAATGAACATCAGAGAACAATAGAAAGGGACAAGGAGAGTAAATATACCAGCAATCAAAACTAGATTCTAAAGATCACAAAAATTAAAACTAAAAATTGTGTGTCTGAATGTGTGCTGCATTGTAACAAAATTGACTGCACACATTGAAGAGATTATGATCCGAGACTCCTTACAGTGGCATGGCTTCAGAATGACAAGGATTAGATCCTGAACATAGAGACATTAGTTAAATGGGAAGCAAGGTAAAGTTAAAGGTAGAGGGTTGGCACTGCTAATCAAAGCACTGATCACAGGGTAGTCGAGTGTCAGCTTGGGTTTCAGGCCCTGATTTCTCTGTCCTCTGTTGATCGCCCTGTTCCCACAGACTAAGATGTTGATCTGTTCTCAGCTCTTAAAGAAGTAAACCAGAAACAGGGGTCTCCCAGGAATCTTAGTGCCCTACTTGAGGAATTCTGTCACCCTTACATCTATTAGTACCCAGCTATGATTTACAATAACATTTACACCAACAGAAATAAAGCATCTTTTATCAAATAGGCATAGAGCACAGAAATAGACTTTTTCTCCATCTCATGCACACATGAGATAGATCATCCACGGGGGTGAGTTTGTATTTGCAGCATGACGTTTGCAAATACATTCTACTTTGCTCAAAGACTGCACAATCTGCAGGCAGTCAATACATGTAATATTTTGAAAATTCCACTTTTACAATAGATAATGGGCCCACTACTTTTTGTCATTTATATAAATGATTTGGATGTGAGCATAAGTGGTATAGTTAGTAAGTTTGCTGATGACACCAAAATTGGAGATGTAGTGGACAGCGAAGGAGGTTACCTCAGATTACAATGGGATCTTGATCAGATGGGCCAATGGGCTGAGAAGTGGCAGATGGAGTTTAATTTAGATAAATGTGAGGTGCTGCATTTTGGGAAAGCAAATCTTAGCAGGACTTGTACACTTAATGGTAAGGTCGCAGGGAGTGTTGCTGAACAAAGAGACCTTGGAGTGCAGGTTCATAGCTCCTTGAAAATGCAGTCACAGGTCAATAGGAAGCATTTGGAAAAGCTTTCCTTTATTGGTCAGAGTATTGAGTACAGGAGTTAGGAGGTCAGGTTGCGGTTTACTGGACATTGGTTCGGTCGGTGTGGAGTTTTTGGGCCGAGTGGCCTGCTTCCATACTGTGGGGATTCTCTGAAGAGGAACGGACTTTTGCAAACTGTGCAAGGCAAAGCAGGCATGGTGCGGGGGCCTGCTGCTGGCCTTGCCCCGCCTCTTGCTCCTTCCCCCTCTTGCCCACCCCTTGTTGGCGTCACAATGGCCCTGTGAATTTCGGAGTGAAGGTTGCTCCCTCTGGGCAACTCTTGATCCTGGGAGGGAGAGAGAGGGGGAAGGGTGGGGCGATGTCTGTTCACTTGATGCAACTGGAGTGAATTCAGGGAGGGAGCAGACTCTGAAAACTCAGATATGTGTCTTAATTACTCGGCTGAGGAGGGATGGAAGGATAAAGGAGGTGGAGTAGATCTCTTTTCTGTTCTTACTTTGTCTTTTCTTTTCTACCCTGGTCTGAAAGTGTTGACTTTTGTAATCTCTTTTTACAGAGTATTTGAAGATCTGAAGACAGAAGTTTCAAGATTAACAGATGAAGGGCTGAGGACTGAAATGTCGACTCTCCTGCTCCTCGGATGCTGCCTGACCTGCTGTGTTTTTTCAGCGTTGCACATTTCAACACTGACTCTCCAATGTCTGCAGTCCTCACTTTGACGTCTGACTGTCACTCAATCCATTGGGACAGCAAGGATTTTGGGCTATGATTCTGTGAAAAGTAGCAAAGCTTTTTGGTTCCAGTCTGACTGTTTTCAGCATCAGTGGGACTGAATGAAGACCCTACTGTTGCAGTGCACTGTGTGTGGAGCCTGAAACAGTTATACGGCCTGGACAGAGGAATTCACGGCGTGGAGGGGCTCTATACGTGTTCGTGTGCAGCAGAAGCTTCAGCCATGGAAAAACCAGAGGAATCCCACCCCGTGGAGAAAAGATGGAAGTATGTCGACTGCGGGAAATGGTGAGAAACTTAATAAAGCCAAAGCACAAAGGGATCTGGGAGTGCTAGTCGAGGATTCTCGAAAGGTAAACATGCAGGTTGAGTCTCTGATTAAGAAAGCGAATGCAATGCTGTCTCTTATCTCAAGAGGGTTGGAATATAAAAGCAGAGATGTACTACTAAGACTTTATAAAGCTCTGGTTAGGCCCCATTTGGAGTACTGTGTCCAGTTTTGGTCCCCACACCTCAGGAAGGACATACTGGCACTGGAACGTGTCCAGCGGAGATTCACACGGATGATCCCTGGAATGACAGGTCTAGCATATGAGGAACGGCTGAGGATACTGGGATTGTATTCGTTGGAGTTTAGAAGATTAAGGGGAGATCTAATAGAGACGTACAAAATAATACACGGCTTTGAAAAGGTGGATGCTAGAAAATTGTTTCTGTTAGGCGAGGAGACTAGGACCCGTGGACACAGCCTTAGAATTAGAGGGGGTCATTTCAGAACGGAAATGCGGAGACATTTCTTCAGCCAGAGAGTGGTGGGCCTGTGGAATTCATTGCCACGGAGTGCAGTGGAAGCCAGGACGCTAAATGTCTTCAAGGCCGAGATTGATAGGTTCTTGTTGTCTAGAGGAATTAAGGGCTACGGGGAGAACGCTGGCAAGTGGAGCTGAAATGCGCATCAGCCATGATTGAATGGCGGAGTGGACTTGATGGGCCAAATGGCCTTACTTCCTCCTATGTCTTATGGTCTTATGGGAAAGGCTTCCGTGTCCCATCTGCCCTGGAGACTCATTGGCGGAGTCACACCAGGGAGAGGCCATTCTCCTACCTCAGGTGCAGGAAGACCTTCAGCACTTCATCCCCTCTGCTCGCCCCACCAGCAGGTCCACACGGGGGAAGAGGCCCTTCAGCTGCCCAGAGTGCGGGAAGGGCTTTACCCAGTCCTCCCACCTGCGGAAGCACCAGCGAGTTCACTTGCCACTGCAGGGGGATTGAAGGAGCGACGGCTCAGTGCCATAATCAACTGGTCTGTCAACCCAGTTTAGGGGACTCCCGGGTTTGAATCCCACTGTGGCAGATGGCGGAATTGGAATATGGTCAGAAATCTGGAGTTCGGAATCTATCGTTGAAACCATTTTCAGGGGATGGAGGGAGGTGTGGTGGTGGGAGAAAACCCCTATCCGATTCACTAACATTCTTTTTAGTGAAGGAAACTGCCATTGGGGGAAAAAGAATCACTCAGTCATCCCAACTGCATCCTTTACCCAGTCTGGCCTACGTGTGACTCCAGACACGCAGCAGTGTGGTTGACTCTACACTGCCCCAGAACAGGCAAATGCACGGAGAGAAGCTTCCTTGGAGACATGATATGGGTTCAAATTGCTGAGTGAGGCAGTATTTCCTATGGGTTATGGTTGTACCAAGGATCCAATTCCAAAGGATTCCTGCTGCGCTTTTCCAGCAACACATTTTCAGCTCTGATCTCCAGCATCTGCAGTCCTCACTTTCTCCTCCAATTACAAAGGGACAACTCTGTACTGACCAATAGTTAAGGAAGTGAGATGGCAGGTGGGATGGGGCAGGAGTGTATGCGCTTTGATCTTGAGCTGTTTAAAAACAAAATCAACTACTCTTTCTCTGCCTTTTTGCTGGTGGGGATCTGAAGCTGTAACAAACTTGGGTCACAATAAAGGTTACTTGAACATACTGCCAGGCTCAGGCTCTCATCGAAAGCTTTGCGCTCCAAGCGGTTTTTGTTTTAAAGCTGCTCATTTCTTGCAGCCTCCTGCATTGAGTTTCCAATGTCGTGTATCAGATGAAGCAGTGAATTACTAGCTAATATTGTTAGAAATTGTAAATTTTTCAGGAGTGCAGGCACTGCATCGTTTTATCGGCAGATTATTGGAGGACGGCGAGGTGTGGGATGTGTTCACTAGAAACGAGGTGGTGGAGGTGCTGGTGTTGGACTAAGTTGGACAAAGTTTAAAAATCACAACACTGGGTTATAATTCAACAGGTTAATTTGGAATCACTACTTCATCGGGTAGATGTGGTGCAGGATCAGAAGACACAGTTTACACTAAAAGGTCACAGTGTCATGCAACTGATTTGATATATTTATCAAATGTACATTGCTGTTAAGTCTTTCATCTTTTAGAATGGGTTGCAGGTTTTAGTTCATTAATGCGTACATCCCAGAGCTACTATTAAGTCATATTCTAGAGATCATTTAAGGTTTTTTTTTGAAACTGGTGACATCTCAGCCCAGACAATGCATGAAAGGTGTGTCAGTATCACAATCTTAAATCAGACTGGTTCTTTTTCCAAACTAGGAATTTATAAAATATTACATGGATTGACTACCTGCATGTTGTGCGCTTCTTCTGCAAAATTGAATATATCTGCAAATTCAAATTCACCCCATCGTTATATGTGTGTGTGTATGAGAGAGAGTGCATGTGTGATGGAGGAGAAGCCTGAGAGAGGGTAAGTGTGTTGGTGGGGGTGGGGGGGGGGGCGTGGAGAGGGGGTGTATGAAAGGGGTATAGATAAAAGTGAGGGGTTGCATATTCCTAAAATAAGGAAGGGTAGGGCTTGTACAGAGGGATATGGGGTGGGGTTCAGGTACATACTTCATTGAAAGTTGCAGCACTGGTTGGAAGGGTGCTTCAGAAGGCATTCAGCACACTTACCATTTGTTCACACCCCATTGAATAAAGGAGCTAGGACATCACGTTGAAGTTGTACAGGATGTTGGTGAGGCCACTTGTAGAGTATTGAGAACGCTTCTGGTGGCCCTGTAATAGGAAGAATACTATTACAGAGGGTTCAGTAAAGATTTACCAGGATATTACCAAGACTGGAGGGTTTGAGTTATAAGGAGAGGCTGAGACTCTTTTCACTGGAGCACAGGAGGTTGAGGGGTGACCTCATTTGAGATTTATAAAATGAGGGTTATAGGGAAGATGAACATCAAAAATAACCAGGAGCGTGCGCGGTTATGCCAAGTGACGAAGGGAGAAATCGTGGCAATTGGACACTTTCAATCCGTCAGGAACAGCATCTCCATACAGCATAGTGCGCATGTCAGGTGAGGTGCCAGAAGACTGGAGGTTGGCTAACGTAGTGCCACTGTTTAAGAAGGGTGGTAAGGACAAGCCAGGGAACTATAGACCAGTGAGCCTGATGTCGATGGTGGGCACGTTGTTGGAGGGAATCCTGAGGGACAGGATGGACATGTATTTGAAACGGTAAGGACTGATTAGGGATAGTTAATGTGGCTTTGTGCGTGGGAAATCATGTCTCACAAACTTGATTGAGTTTTTTGAGGAAGGCAGAGCAGTAGATGTGATCTATACGGACTTCAGTAAGGCGTTCAACAAGGTTCCACATGGGAGACTAATTAGCAAGGTTAGATCTCACGGAATACAGGGAGAACTAGCCATTTGGATACAGAACTGGCTGAAAAGGTAGAAGACAGAGGGTGGTGGTGGAGGTTTGTTTTTCAGACTGGAGGATCTCCACTGTGACCAGTGGAGTGCCAGAAGGATCGGTGCTGGGTCCTCTACTTTTTGTCATTTACATAAATGATTTGGATGCGAGTATAAGAGGTACAGTTAGTAGGTTTGCAAATGACACCAAAATTGGAGGTGTAGTGGACAGCGAAGGGGGTTACCTCAGATTACAACAGGATCTTGACCAGATGGGCCAATGAGCAGAGAAGTGGCAAATGCAGTTTAATTAAAAAAAAATGAGGTGCTGTGTTTTGGGAAAGCAAATCTTAGCAGGATCTTATACACATAATGATAAGGTCCTAGGGAGTGTTGCTGAACAAAGACACCTTGGAGTGCAGGTTCATAGCTCCTTGGAAGTGGAGTCACAGGTAGATAAGATAGTGAAGGCGGCATTTGGTATGCTTTCTTTTTTTGGTCAGAATATTGAGTACAGGAGTTGGGAGGTCATGTGGCAGCTGTACAGGTCATTGGTTAGGCCACTGTTGGAATATTGCGTGCAATTCTGGTCTCCTTTCTATTGGAAACCTGTTGTGAAACTTGAAAGCATTCAGAAAAATTTACAAGGATGTTGCCAGGGTTAGAGGATTTGCAGTAGAGGGAGAGGCTGAACAGGCTGGGCTGTTTTCCCTGGAGTGTCAGAGGCTGAGGGGTGACATTATAGAGGTTTACAAAATTATGAGGGGCATGGATAAGATAAATAGACAAAGTCTTTTCCCTTGGGTTGGGAGTCCAGAACTAGAGGGCATAGATATAGGATGAGAGGGGAAAGACATAAAATAGACCTATGGGGCAAGGTTTTCACACAGAGGTGGTACGTGTATGGAACGAGCTGCCAGATGAAGTGGTGAAGGCTGGTACAATTGCAACATTTAAGAGGCATTTGGATGGGTATATGAATAGGAAAGGTTTGGAGGGATATGGGCCGGGTGTTGAGGGGTGGGACTAGATTGGGTTGGGATATCTGGTCAGCATGGATAAGTTGGACCGAAGGGTCGGTTTCCATGCCATACATCTCTATTACTCTATGCTGGTTCAGCAAAAGCCGAACATGCTCTTCGCTGTCTGCAGAAACAGCGTGAACCCTTCTTCAAATGGACCAATAAGAAGTCAGACAAGGAGCCTGCTCCTCCTGCCAATCAGAGCCCTCACTATTTTCTGAATGCAGAAGGTGGACCATGAGCTTCTGAAGCTGCTGCTGCTCCTCCTCCTCCTCCTCTCCGAATGAAGATCAAGCTTGACCTCAGACTGCAACTTCCTTCCTCTATCCACCATCTGAGAGTACAGCACTCTCTTTTCTCACCCTCTTTTCCGTTTCATTTTTTTCATTCTAGGGTTAAATTGTTGACTTGCAGCAAATGAAAAGAAAGCAAGTGAATCCAGGGAGGGGACAGAGTCGGGAAACGTTGGTCCAGGTCTGTGTCTCAATTGGCAAACGCAGTCCCACAGTGTGAAGTTATAGTCTCGGTTATGAAAAAGTAACTGCCGAAAGGAGGTGTGTTGTTTAAATGGTGATATATTGGGATGTGGAGAAAGTCAGGACTGCAGATCCTGGAGATCAGAGTTGAAAAGTGTGGCACTGGAAAAACACAGGAGGTCAGACAGCATCCAAGGAGCAGGAGAATCGACGTTTCAGGCATGAGCCCTGTATCAGGAATGATGTGTGGATGTAAAAAGTGGCCTCAGCATCCTTCCACACCAGTCACCGCCAGTTGTCAGACAGATACAGCAAGTAATCAGCAAGGCAAGAGGTGTATTAGTGAGAGGAATTGAGTTCAGAAGTCACCCTGCAGTTAGGGGATCATTGAATATATTCAAGGCTGAGTTCATCTGATTTTAGAACAACAAAGAAGTGGATGTTTCTGGGGGAAGGCAAGTAAAATGATTTTAAGACCAGTACAGAACAGTTATTGAGTCATACAGCACAGAAACAGACCCTTCAACCCAACTAGCCCATGCTGACTATATTCACAAACTAAACTAGTCCCACCTGCCTGTGTTTGGCCCATATTCCTCTGAACCTTTCCTATTCATGTACTTATCCAAATGTCTTTTAAACGTTGTTACTCAACCTGCATCCACCATTTCCTCTGGACATTCATTCCACACACAAACCACTCAAAAAAAAGGTGTTCCTCATGTGTTTTTAAATCTTTCTCCTCTCACCTTACAGCACAGGAACAGGCCCTTCAGCCCTCCAAGGCTATGCTGATCGAGATACTCTAAGTAAACCTGCTGCCTATTTTCTAAGGATCTGTATCCCTCTGCTCCCTGCCCATTCATGTATCTGTCTAGATACATCTTAAATGCGCTATCAATCCCACCCCTACTGCCTCCGCTGGTGATGCATTCGAGGCGCCCACCACCCTCTGTGTGAAGAATTTTCCACGTATATCTCCCTCAAACCTTTCCCCTCTTACTTTGAACTCGTGACCCCTAGTAATTAAGTCTTCCCCTCTGGGAGAAAAAAATTCTTCCTATCCACCCCTATTTACAACCCTCATGGTTTTATAGGCCTCAATCAAGTACCCCCTCCCCCCCAAACCTCCTCCTCTTCCCAACTCTCCAATCTATATTCTGCTGTATCGTCTGACAGTCCCCTTCACTATCTGATCGTCCATCAATCTGAGTGTCATCTGCAAACTTGTTAATGAGGCACCCGACACCTTCACCTTTCAACCTCCTGTGCTCCAGTGAAAAAAGTCCCAGCCTACCCTTCAATAGGTGTGAATTCTGTCTGGGTCCCAATGTCAAGTCAGCCTGACATTTTTGATAGAAAAGCTCTGCATTTAAATTACGTTCTTGAGAAAGTTACTTGAAACAGGTTCTGGGATTAACATACCAAAGAACAGAACCCAATTCTAAAAGTTGGAAGATTTAATTTAAATTGTTTAATGTATCACATCTCCATAACACTGGACTCCTTTAGTCTAATCATGATCTTATTCTCCACAACCACCTGATTAAGGAGCAGCACTCGGCAGCACTGCTGTCTCACAGTGAAGAGACCCAGATTCAATTCCCGCCTCGGGCAACTGTCAATGTGTGTTTTGCACATTCTCCCCGTGTCTGTGTGGGTTTCCTCCGAGTGCTCCGGTTTCCTCCCACTGTCCAAAGATGTGCAGGTTAGGTGAACTGACCATGCTAAATTGCCCGTAGTGTTAGGTGCAAGGGTAAATGTAGGGGAATGGGTCTGGGTGGATTGCTGGGAGGGTCGGTGTGGACTTGTTGGGCTGAAGGTCCTGTTCCACACTAAGTAATAAAATCTAAAATAAATCTAATCACTCTGAAAGCTAGTGCTTCCAAACAAACCACGTTATGGCAGCAGCGGGAGGTGTGGGCTATATTCACTAAAAACAATGAAGCAGTTAGGTAACACACTATAACATGACTTCCCAACTCCTGAACTCAATGCTCTGAGCAATCAAGGAAAGCAAACTAAACGCCTTCTTCACTATTGTGTCCACCTGAGACTCCACTTTCAAGGAACTATGAACCTGCACTCTAAGGTCTCTCTATTCTGCAACACTTCCCTTAACTGTGTCAGTCCTGCATGAATTGCTTGACCAAACTGTAAACCTCTGATTTCTCTAAATTAAACTCCAATTGACTCTCTTTGGCTCATCAGTCGATCCCATAAATTCTAATTTATAGTGAACTATTTCCTCTCTTATTCCCTGGAAGCTGAAAACCTCCATCACACACTCTCTCCCTCTGTTTTCACTTTACTGAAAGCGGAAGAACGGGATTGAGAAACTGATCAGCCACGATTGAATGGAATGAGCAAACCTGATGGGCTGAATGGCCTAATTTCTGCTCCTACGTCTTGTGTGGTCTGTTGCTGTCCTGGACACTGAGAATTGGGACTAGCATTGAACAGATCATGACTGGATATGGATCTACCTTCATCTGGGCAGATATGCTGGGACTTTTTCACTGGACCATAGGAAGTGGAGAGGTGACCTTATCGAGGTTTATAAAATCACAAGGGGAGAGATGAGGAGAACAGTGGGTGTCCTTCCCCGAGGGTGGGGGTTTCAAGATTAGGGAGCAAATTTTTGATGGTGAGAGAGGAGAAAGAGATTTTCAAAAAAAGGTCGATGGGCACAATTTTTTTAGACAGAGTGGTTCACGTGTGGACTGAATGTCTAGAGGAAGTGGTGGATGCAGGTACAGTAACAACGTTTAAAAGACATTTGGATAAGTTCATGAATAGGAAAGGTTTGGAGGGATATGGGCCAAACACTGACAGGTGGGACTGGTTTAGTTTGAGAACACAGTCAGTATGGACTAGTTGGACTGAAGGGTCTGTTTCTGTGCCGTATGGCTCTGTAACTCGGTCCTATATGAGTCTTATAACCATTTTCTTGCCTTCCTCGTAAACATCCATAAAAGGCCAAGTGGACTTCCCAGTCTCAACCCATTTTAAAGCCCTTTCCCACTCCCTTTCTGACATAACCATCTTTGGCTTCCTCCATTACCACAACAAACCAAACCACAAATTGGAGAAACAAAACCTCATCTTCCGTCCGAGCAGCCCACAGCCCGGAGAACTCAACACTGAGTTGTTCAGTTTCAAATAACCCCCCTTTCCATCACAAACTCCCTTCCCAGGCCCTCCCCCTCCTTTCTAACTCCTCCCTGACACCAACTAGATTCCTTCCTCCCATTCACCAACCAGGTCGTACCCTCTACCTGTCTCCACCTATCCCCACTTCATCACCCTGCTCCCAGTACACCCTTGTTCCACAGCTCTCCCTATACCCACCCCCAGTCCTGAACAAGGGGTGCACCAGATACCTCGACTTCTCCACCTCCTGATACTGCCTGGCTTGCTGCGTTCTTCCAATCTCCTGCCGATCTATTTTGCCAATTGAGACAAAGGCCTGGACTAACTTTTCCAAGTCTGTCCCATCGCTGGATTCATTCCTATTCCTTTCAGTTGCTCCAAGTCAACAATTGTTCCCTAGAATGAAACGTAAATGGAAAAGGGGGTGAGAAAAGAGTGCCGTACTCACAGATGTTGGACAGAGGAAGGAAGTTGCAGTCTGAGGTGAAGCTCAATCTTCATTGAGAGTGAGGAGGAGCAGGAGCTTCAGAACCTCATGGCCCAACGTCCGCATTCACCAATAGGGGAGCTCTGAATGGCAGGAGGACAAGTCTCCTTCTGGTCCTCCAGTGCTCCTTATTTGTCCATCAAAAGTAGGTTTTGTCCCTTTTCTGCCGACAATGAGGAACATGCCCAATGTTTTGGTGACACTGGTGCCCTGCTTGTTGACATTGAGGAGTTTACACAATATGCTCTGTGGCGATCCTGGTGTGATTGACAGATCTTAAATGTCTAAATGTCTATCGGAGAACAAAAAGGGTAGAGCCATAATTATTTTCCTCATGTGGCTTGATATTTTATTGCTTTTGCATTTGTGTGGCTGCTCAATGTTTTTATGTCTTTTCCGCAGTGTTGGGGTGAGATTCACAACTAGAGGGCATAGGTTTAGGGTAAGAGCAGAAAGATATAAAAGGTACCTAAGGGGCAACATTTCCATGCAGAGGGTGGTGCATGTATGGAATGAGCTGCCAGAGGAAGTAGTGGAAGCCGGTTAATTACAGCATTTAAAAGGCATCTGGACGGGTATATGAATAGGAAAGGTTTAGAGGGATATGAACCAAGTACTGACAAATGCGACTAGATTAATTTAGGATATCTGGTTGGCATGGACAGGTTGGACTGAATGGGCCTGTTTCCGTGCTGTACATGTCTATGACTCTAAATAATAAAAAGTATATTTTACCAAATAACAAACTATACCCAGTTAAAAATCACACAACACCAGGTTATAGTCCAACAGGCTTAATTGGAAGCACACTAGCTTTCAGAGTGACACTCCATCAGGTGATTAAACCTGTTGGACTATAACCTGGTGTTGTGTGATTTTTAACTTTGTACACCCCAGTCCAACACCGGCATCTCCAAATCATAACTATATCCATATTAACAAGGTTTAGTACACCACACACTTGACCAACCATTCTCAACAGGTCCTGCCCCTTCAATGACTGAGGAACATAGACATGCTGGTGCATAATCTCCTTCAATAGTATTTACACACTACCCTAGGGAATTACACAAGTAACAGCAAAGAGTAAACAGCACAAGGATTAAACAAACAGTGAGGGGGGTAAACAGCACAAGGATTAAACAAACAGTGAGGGGGGTAAACAGCACAAGGATTAAACAAACAGTGAGGGGTAAACAGCACAAGGATTAAACAAACAGTGAGGGGTAAACAGCACAAGGATTAAACAAACAGTGAGGGGGTAAACAGCACAAGGATTAAACAAACAGTGAGGGGTAAACAGCACAAGGATTAAACAAACAAACACTGAGGGGAAACAGCACAAGGATTAAACTAACAGTGAGGGGGTAAACAGCACAAGGATTAAACAAACAGTGAGGGGTAAACAGCACAAGGATTAAACAGACAGTGAGGGGTAAACAGCACAAGGATTAAACAGACAGTGAGGGGTAAACAGCACAAGGATTAAACAAACAGTGAGGGGGGTAAACAGCACAAGGAATAAACAAACAGTGAGGGGTAAACAGCACAAGGATTAAACAAACAAACACTGAGGGGAAACAGCACAAGGATTAAACTAACAGTGAGGGGGTAAACAGCACAAGGATTAAACAAACAGTGAGGGGTAAACAGCACAAGGATTAAACAGACAGTGAGGGGTAAACAGCACAAGGATTAAACAGACAGTGAGGGGTAAACAGCACAAGGATTAAACAAACAGTGAGGGGGGTAAACAGCACAAGGAATAAACAAACAGTGAGGGGGTAAACAGCACAAGCCCCAGTAAAAGCAGATGGAAAGTGAGTGTAAAATGTCACTATGACAGGACAGGCCCCACATTCCTTCCCCTCCGTCCCCCCCCCCAACCTGCCTCACCTTTCACCTCCCGGGCCCAGTACCTTCCAGGTGGCCCCAGAGTTGACACAGGGGCCGCACCACGACCAGTAGAACTCCACCACCCAGGCGGCCGACGGGTTCCCAAACAGGCCCTTAACCCCATCCGCCTCCAGAATGGTCACCGGCTCCTACCTGCTGTACAGCCGGGCGGTGTGGCCGTGACACAGCAGCTGCACCAGGAAGGCGGCGGTGCCCAGTGACGGGTGTCTGCCCCGGGGCCGCACGGCGCCATTTTCCTAACGGCCGCCCCTTCCCCGCTCGAGCGACTTCTCCTCCCAACCGCCTTCACCCCCGCGTGACGTCAGCTCAGGGGGATGGGCGGGGCCGGGGGGAAGCCTCACCGTCACCAAGTAACAGCCACCTCGCGCTACAACTGCTCATTCACAAAAACAAACTCTCCTGTCTCGCTCTGCAGCTGCAGGGGGGACACTGCCACGTTTCGAGGAGCCCTGTCTACATTGGGAAAGCTCACGGCTCAATTTAAACAGATATCCCGACATCTAACGGAACGGCATCATATCTAAAGGGGGCAATCTGCATTTTAAAGGGCATGGACATTTTAACGGTATTTCTGCAAATAAAGAGATGTAAATGTACGAGATTATATTTCAAAGGAATATGGGCACATTCAAAGGGATATCTTAATATGTAAAGTGACGCAGTTATATCTAAGTGAATCTACATTTCGAAGAAACGTTGCCCTATTTTTAAGCAGAAGTACCCCTTTAAGAGACATACTGATATCTAAAGGGGTAAATATACATTATCGAGGAGTGAGATTGCGCTGAGGGGAACATAACACATTTAAAGGGTGAGCTACATGTAAAGGGGCATTTTTATATTTAAAAAGGTACATTGAAATCTAAAGAGACATTGTACATAATTAAAAATACGTGGTAATACTTAGAAAGCACGACCGTATTGGAAACAGTGCAGTCATTTTTAAAAAGGGGGGTTGGAATGGCCGTGGGATGGTTTAATTGTTAAGAAAATAAGCAGGTGAATTCTGATCCTGTAAAAGCAGTATCCAGTCTCATCTGAGTGCAGAACCAACTCAACTGACTGAACAAGCGAAATAACTTTTCTGTCTACTCTTTAGATGTGACATCCTCCACCTCTCTCTGTTGATGCAACAGGATTCCCAGAGCTGGAAGTACCACTCTCGGAAAACAATTGCTGATCAACAGTTTACTTCTGCTGCTTGACATAAGGATTTAAAAGCTGCTCGCCTGATCTCACACAATGCACAAAAACAAACTGTTCACCCGTGTCTGCACAGAGGAGAAATTTCACGTGGAATAGATCACAAAATAAGAACAGTTCCACAACTCTTGTGTTTCCCATGGACAAAGTCAAAAATCACACAACACCAAGTTATAATCCAACAGGTTTGTTTGGAAGCACTAGCTTTCGGAGCGCTGCTCCTTCATCAGGTGGTTGTGGAGAATGAGATCATGATCACAATTTATATTCAAAGGAGTCTAGCGTCATGGAAATGTGACACATCAAACAATTTTAGATTAAATCTTTCACCTTTAGAATAGGTTTCTGCTCTTTGATTTGTTAATCCCAGAACTTGTTTTTTGTTACCTTCTCAAGAACGTCATTCAAATGCAGAGCTTTTCTAACAAAAAGTGTGAATTCTGTCTGCGCCCGAATGTTGAGTCAGGACTGACATTGTTCTTAGAGAAAAATTCTACATTTAAATGACATTTTTGAGAAGGTAATTTATAGATTAGGGTGTAGAGGTTAGGGTGGATAGGCTGTGCTAAATTATCCTTAGTGACAAGGAACGTGAAACTTCGGGTGGATTGGCCATGGGATGGATGTGAGCGAGATGCTCTTCTGAGGGATAATGTGGAATAGATGGGCTGAATGGCCTGCTTCCACATTGTTGGGATTCTATGACCCTCCCCACAAAGGAGCATTTTATCTGCATCTATCCTGTCAAGCCCCTTTCAGAATTCTACTGGTTTCAATAAGATCACTCAGTCAGGATTCCCAAACTAAGCTTGTCCCACTTGCCTGCGTTTGGCCCATGTCCCTCTAAACCTTTCTATTCATGTACTCATCCAAATGTCATTTAAAATTTGTAACTTCATCTGCATCTACCACATCCTCATCCAAGTTCATTCCACATGCAAACCACCCTCTGCCAAAACGTTGCCCCTCAGGTTCCCTTTAAATCTCTCTCCTCTCACTTTAAAGAAATATGCCCCCTAGTCTTGAGCTCCCCTACGCGAAGGAAGAGCCCTTTGGTGTACACCTTACCTCCACTCCTCATGATTTTATCAATCTCAATGATGTCACCCCTCAATTTCCTGTGCTCCAGTGAATAAAGTCCCAGCCTCTCCTTATAACTCAAACCCTCCAGTCTTGGCAACATCCTGGTAAATCTTTGCTGAACACTCTGTAATAGAATTCTTCCTATTACAGGGACACTAGAAGCATACTCAGTACTCTGAAAGTGGCTTCACCAACATCCTGTACAACCTCAACATGATGTCCCAACCCCTCTACTCAATGGTGTGAACAATGAAGGCAAGTTTGCTAAATGCCTTCTTGACCACCCTGTCTAGCAGCGATGCAACTTTCAAAGAACTGTGAACCTGAACCCCATCATGTCTCTCTTTTACAGCACGACACAGGGCCCTACCAAAATCTGTACAAAGTCCTGCCCTTCCTTGTTTTAGCAAAATGCAAGCCTTGCTTTTATTAATACCTCACTCATACACACGTGCTCTCTCAGACACCCACACATACACCCCCAACACACTCACAGGCATATACTCCATCACACTCTCACTTTACCAAGCATGCGCGCACACACTTACATGCACACATTCACACATCACTTTGTGGGCAAACTTGTATTGGCAGAATTATGTTTGCAGATACATTCTACTTTGCTCACAAAGTGCACAAACTGCAGGCAGTCAATCCGTGTAATATTTTATAAATTCCTACTTTGGAATGAGAACCAGTCTGATTCAAGATTGGGTTACTGACAGACTCGAACCTCACACCTTTAATGCATTGTCTGGGCTGAGGTGTCACTTTTTTAAAAAAAGACCTTTAGTCATCTCGAGAACGTGAATTAATGGTAGTTCTGGGATTCACAGATTAATGAACTGAAACCTGCAACTCAGTCTAAAAGGTGAAAGACTTAACAGCAATCTTGGTTTTTAATATGTCATTTCAGTTGCATGACACTGTGATCTTTTGCTATAAAATCTGTGTCCTATGATTCTGCTCCACAGTTACATGATGAAGGAGCGGCGCTCCAAAAGTTCATACTTCCAAATAAACCTGTTGGACTATAACCTGGTGTTGTGTGATTTTTAACTTTATCCAGCCCAGTCCAACATTGGCTCCTCCACATCGTTTCTGGTGAACACAGCCCACACCACCCGATGCTGCCAGGTAACCTTACAACGCCGATGAAACGACACACTCTGCAGTCCTGAAAAATTGACAATTTCTCACGATACTGGCTGCTCATTCACTGATCCATCTGATACACGACATAGTGCAGGAGGCTGAAAGAAATGAGTAGGTTTAAAACAAAAACGTCTCGGAGCTCAAAGCCTTCAATGAGAGTCTGAGCTCGGCGTTAAGTTCACTTAACCTTTATTGTGACTCAACTTTGTTACAGCTTCAAATCCCCCTCAGCAAAAAAAAGCAGAGAAAAAGCAGCTGCTTTTTAAACGGGGGGATGTGACTACAGTGTGTTTTGGTTTTGGTCTCAGACCACTGCCTGCGTAGTCACCTTTGCAGTTGTTTTTACGTATTTATCAACTGCAAAGTAGGTCGAACCTCCACGTGGTTCCCCCTGGTAACGACCAAAACGAGGAGGCTCTTGACGGTGGCGATTTTAAGCTGTTTGTTGGCGTTTTGGTTCGGGTTTTATCAGTGTTTTACCATTGTTTTATCTCTGGTTATCTTTGGTTTTACCTGGTTTTGCCTGTACTTTGCGCCACGGGCGGTTTTATCGTTTTACCGTTGTTAGAGCGTTATTCGGAGTAGGCCGGCTAATACGACCTTCCTGTGAAAGATACGAGACGGCTGGTGACCTTTCGGTCTGTGAGAAACTAAATCTGGTCAAGGCGTGTATGGCTGATTCCAGAATATCCGGTTGGGTGGGAGACCGGGTAAACAACCGCCCCGCACGGTGGTTATTGGCGGCTCCGTGCGCAAAATGTGCCAGCCAAACCCGAACTGTTCAATCCGTCTCTACCCAGACACAGACGGACGAGACTTTACGATTTGTTCCGGCTAGGTTGTCCTCGGGCAGGCACGGGGACACCGTTAACAGTGCCCAGAACAGTACTGCGGAAATTCGAATGGATAGGCTGAGAGAGAAGGCCCCTCTACAGCGTAGTCCACTTAAGAGCTGGACAATTTTTAATTCGAATTTTAAAGGGCCCTTTAATTTTAATTGTAGCGGAGTTCCGGAGAGCGAGGATGAGAAAGGGGATGAAAGGATTATCCATCCAATAATTGCAGAGAAACCTGAGGAACTAGAAGTAATTATTAACTACCCCATAGATGATTTTAAGTGTAAATATTGTAAGAATATTTATAACACAACGGGGGGTTTTAGGAAACATCTTAAAATATGCAAAGGGATAAAGGCCATTAGGATAAGGTGCAGTAAGTGTAGCTGGGAAGGGAGCTACCAGGCAGTGGCTTGTCACTTCTCAAAGTGTACCAAGGGGGTTATTGATAATTTAAATGTTGAGGTCGGTGCTAGTGAGAATAGTGGTAGCAATAATTTGGAGATGGAATTGAAGAAGTATTTATGTGATTTATGTCCTTTAAGATTTAGTACAGCCAGAGGCCTTGGGCAGCATGAGCGGCATGCACACCCTAGTTTGAGGAATGAGAAGAGGAAGATAAAGAGCAGTGAGGGTAGGAAGAAAGATGTTAGTAAGGAGAGCAATAGGAAGGGTCTGTGGTCAGCTGAGGAAGTGGATATGTTGCTAAAATTAGAGTTAGAATTTGCCGGCAGTAGGAATATTAATAAATTGATTGCGGAAAGGTTAGGATCAAAGACTGCAAAGCAAATCTCAGATAAAAGGCATCTGTTAACCAAGAAAACTAAAACTAAAAAGAATGATAAAAAGATTGAAGTAGATGATGAGATATTGTCGAATAGTAATGTGGATGAGGAAGAAGAGGAAAATAATGAGATTGTGGATAGGTTACAAGAAGGGATAGATAGTATTCATAATGATATTAATAATTTGGATTGCCCGGAGGGATCAGTGGATGAACTACTTAATTTAATTGAAGTGAACCTGGGTAGGAATAAAAAGGGGAAAAATGAGTATGAAAAGATTATGAAGATGATCCTAAATAAGATAGAAAAGAAGAATAAAGAAAACATTAGCAATAAGACTAAACATAATAAGATAGAGAATAAGATAGAGAAGAAGAGTAAAGAAAACATTAGCAATAAGACTAAACATAATAAATGGACAGATGTTAAAATAAAGGATAGTGGAGTAAGGAAGAATAAGAAGGTTAGTGGTGCAAAAAGTAGATATGGTAAGAAAAAAGGAAAATTTAAAGAGATGCAGGTCCTTTTTAAAACAAAACATCAATATTTAGCTAGAACCCTAATGGGTGCTCCGGGTAGAAGCAAGTGCCCTCTAGAAAAGAAAGATTTAGAAGATTATTTCAAGGGTAAATTGACAAAGGTTAATGAGAAGAATAATTTGAGGTGTTTTGCAAAGTATAATAATCAGATAGAGGAATCCCAGTTTGCAATTCTAACGGGACCTGTAGCGGTAGAAGATGTTGATCGTGCCATTAAGGCGATGGACATCAAGACTGCTGCGGGTCCCGATGGGATGACAATGGGAGACATTATTAAAATTTTTAATAAGGATAATATGCTGCTGCCAAGACTGTACTCAATCTGGGTGGCCACGGGCAGGATACCAGACCAGCTGAAGGTCAGTAGGACCGTACTTATCCCAAAAAGTAACAATGAGGAAGAATTATTAGATATTAACAACTGGAGACCAATTACTATTGGTCCAATGTTACTAAGAATTTTTACTAAGATTATGGCTAATAGATTGAATAAGATTATTAATTTAAATAAAAGACAAAAAGGATTTATGACGGGAGTCCCAGGGTGTGAGGAGAATATCAAGATCTTAGAAAATATAATAAATGGGGCAAAATATAAGAGGAAGGATCTGGCAATAGTCTTTGTAGACTTAGCCAAAGCCTTCGACTCTGTGGGACATAAATTGATTGTGACAGCTCTTAGAAGACTCCAGTTCCCGGGAGTTTTTATACAACTAGTTAGGGATCTTTATGAAAATAATTTTACCCACAGAGGGTTTTAACTGTAAAACCGATAATATGCCGATTTTATGCGGGGTTAAGCAGGGCGATGCTTTATCGCCGATTTTGTTTAATATAATTATGGATCTGCTGATTAGTACAATTGAAGAGAAACAAAAGGGGATATTCCTGGATGAGGGTGGGAAGGGTTGCCATTGTGCAACGTTGGCATTTGCCGACGATATTGCCCTAATTAGTGAGACGTATGAGGGTATGGTATTTAATCTTAGAATAGTGGAAAGATTTTGTCGGAACACAGGACTGGAGGTTAATATTAAAAAAACTAAAGGGTTTTACTTTAGTCACAAGAATAAGTCCTTTATATACAATGACAAGCCTAATTGGAAATTTGAAGATCGGGAGATTCAATTTATTGAGCCAGGGACCACTGATAAATATTTAGGGGCCAAGATTGACCCCTGGTTGGGGATTAGTAAGGCCAACTGGGAAAATCAACTAGAATTATGGCTAGGGAACTTAAAAAGGTTCATCCCTGAAACCTGTTCAAAAGATTGAAATTTTAAAAACGTATTTTATCCCGAGGCTATTTTATAACCTGGTTTTATCAGAGGTTTCTCTGAATTATTTAAAGAAATTGGATAGTATTATTAAGAACGCGATCAAAGAGATCTTACACCTACCACAATCCATCACAGATGGCATTTTATATGCCAAGTCTCGAGATGGAGGCCTTGCCATAAACCGCTTATCGACATTTATCCCGATTTCGATAATGAGGAAATATGGATCGCTACTGAGATCGGAGGACGGGGTGCTACATGCATCATTTAAATTTGCCGGAAGTAGCGTGGAGGATCGAATGCGGAGGTTGAGTAAACTAAGAGTGATGGGAAATATCTGGAATCCAGAGATTATTTATGGATCGGAGGAAAGGGATATTGTCGTGAATAGCGATGAAGACGAAGACGGCTTGGAAGAATATGGGAGTGCAAATTATGCAAATTGGAGAGCCGTAGAGATGCAAAAATGGATGACCCTCCCCTGCCAAGGTGCAGGAATTCACTATTATAAGAATGATAACATCTCAAATAGTTGGCTACAGAGGATGCAGCACATGAAATCGTCCAAAGTGATTAATTCGCTGCTGTTAAGAGCTAACCTGTATCCAACGAGGGCATCATTGACGTATGGAAGGCCTTTCAATATCAAGAATTGTAGAAGGTGTGATGAAACTTCTGAGACTGTTGCTCATATTTCGGGTTGGTGCCCCTTTGTAAAGAACATGCGAATTAAGAGGCACAACAGAATTGTAGAGGAATTAATTGGATTCGTTAGGAAGTATGGATGGACAATCTTTGTCGAGTCACGGATACGAGACAAATCTGATAAACTGTGGATACCAGATATTGTCTTGCAAAAGGATATGCAGTCCGTGGTGGTGGATGTAACAATAAGATCAGACTTTCAGATCAATTCCCTCGAGGAGGCTTGGGAGGAAAAGACCAGGAAATACGGACATCTTGACCAAGAGATAAGGAATTTAACCGGTAGTGGAACCGTATCATTTTGTGGGTTTGTTATGGGCGCCCGAGGAAAATGGTTCGGGAAGAACTCGGACCTGATGAAGATCCTTGGGATAGAAAAATATAAAACGTTCGCTCGAAATATCTCAAACCTTACTTTATCTTTGACTCTTGAACTCCTGAGAATGTTTATGGACTCGTAGGAACTTCGGCAATATTAGTATTTTATAATTGTATTTCGTTTGTTAATTTTAGTAATTTTAAGTATTGTAATGGTTTTAGTGGTTATAGTTTTAGGAGCTTTTAGCGAGTTTTAATCTTAGATTTTACTTATTTTAATTTTTATTAATAAAGTTGTTTAATTTTAGGTCACATAGGTAAGGGTGGAGTTTAGTTGGGTGTTTATAATTAAATAAATCACAAGCCTCACACAACAGAGGATGAGTGGGTATCCTGTTCAATGGTTGAAAGCCCGAGCTCATCCTGCCCTGCTGGAATTCTGCATTACAATGTCATTTTTTTTTTTAACCGTCCCTTTTTAGATCTTCTGGCTGTGGTTTCGCTGGAAAGGGGTTAACGTTATACGTCGACGAGCGACGTAAAAACTCGAAATGGACACTCCATCGTGTAATGATGAGTGCAATAAATAGCCAAGATCAAAGCGCACTCACTCACAAAGCCTACACCCTCACCCCACCTCACTGTCTTTACTATTGATCAGCACCAAGATGTCCCTTTCTAACTGGATCCTTGGTACAGCCGTAACCCGGAGGAAGTGTTGCCTCACTCAGCAATTTCAACCCATACCCTGTATAGCGCCATCTGCCGCAGCGGGATTCAAACCCGGGAGTCCCGGGAACTGGGTTGATGGTCCAGTGAATAATGGCATTCAGCCATCGCTCCTTCAATCCCCCTGCGATTGTACATGAACTCGCTGGTGCCTCCGGAGGTTGGAGGAGCGGGTGAAGGCCTTCCCACACTCGGGGCAGGGGAATGGCCTCGTGCCGGTGTGGACCCGCTGGTGGGTCAGCCTGTCGGAGGAATTGCTGAAGGCCTTCCCGCACTCGGGGCAGCTGAAGGGCTTCTCCGCAGTGTGGACCCGCCAGTGAGTCAGCAGGGTGGAGGAATTGCTGAAAGTCTTCCTGCACTCAGTGCAGCTGAAGGGCCGCTCCCCGGTGTGGACCCGCTGGTGCCTTAGCAGGGCAGAGGAATTGCTGAAGGCCTTCCTGCATTCGGGGCAGCTGAAGGGCCTCTCCCCCGTGTGGACCCGCTGGTGCCTCAGCAGAGAGGAGGAATCACTGAAGGCCTTCCTGCACTCGGGACAGCTGAAGGGCCTCTCCCTCGTGTGGACCCACTGGTGGTTTAGCAGTCCAGAGACCTGGGTAAAGGCCTTCCCGCACTCGGGGCAGCTGTGGGGCCTCTCCCCCGTGTGGATCCGCTGGTGGGTCAGCAGGGTGGAGGAATGTCTGAAGCCCTCCCCACAGACAGGGCAGAGGTACGGCTTCTGCCCGGTGTGACTACGCCGATGAATCTCCAGGGAAGATGGGAAACGGAAGCCTTTCCCACAGTCACCACACTTCCACGGTTTCTCCAAGAGGTGGGATTCCTCAGGTTTCTCCATGGCCGAAGTGTGGAGCCACTTCCTGCTGTGAATTCCTCTTTCCAGACCGTATAGCTGTTTTAGGCTCCACACTCAGTGCGCTGCAATGGTAGGGTCTCTCATCCAGTCCTACTGATGCTGAAAACGTACTCAAACAGGAACCAAAAAGCTTTACTCCTTCTCACAGAATCATAGTTGATAACCGTTGCAGTCCCGATGGATTGAGTGACTGTCAGACATTGACGTCTGAGTGAGGACTGCAGACACTGGAGAGTCAGTGCTGAAAAGTGCAGTGCTGGAAAAGCACAGCAGGTCAGGCAGCATCTGAGGAGCAGGAGAGTCGATGTTTCGGGCATAAGGCCTTCATCTGTTCATTTTGAAACTTCCGTCTTCAGATCTTCAAATACAGTCGTGTCTCGAATTACAAACTTAATCCATTCCTGGTTTCAGTGAACTGAATCAACTTTTCCCATTGTTCGGATAGTGTAAGAATGCTTGGACGGCTGTTCACAGCACACGCACCAAAGACGGACTGAATGAGATCACTCGGGGCCCGAGAGCTTTTGCGTTCAACAAGCGCGTAGCAAAGCAGAACAATGAAACCACGTGGTCGCACATGGGCTTTTTGCGTTCATACCTTGAATTTCGTATGTACGTTGAAGCAAAATTTTACGTACAATCCTGTTCGTAAACCGATTTGTACATGAATGGGGTCGTTCGTATGTTGAGGCGCTACTGTACTCTGTATAAAGAGATTACAAAGGTCATCACTGACAGTGCAGGGTAGAAATTCTGAACAAGCAATTCTACTTTCTGTGCAATATTCTTTTCTTTTGTTATTCCACATAATTGAAAGCATCATCCCACTCTCTCTCCCCCTCTGTTCTCACTCAGCTCTAACTAATTTCTCCTGAGGGTGCTGATTCAGGATCTTACAGAGCAGAAAAGCAAAAACGTCAAGACTGCCATCTCTCTGAACTTTGAATATCTCCGCCTGAAAAGCTAATATCTTTCACAACACTGGGATACTGCTGAGAGTGAGCAGGTCTGATTTTGGGAAGCAAAAAGAAAGTGCCAATTTAGGGTGAACCTGCCACGCAGCTTCTTTAGGAACAACCAGACACAAAATGGTTATCGTCCCCGGGAAGGTTGGAGCAAAATGCGACGTCAAGGCATTAACATTGACAGTAGAGAGAAAGTGAACCTACTCGGGGCGGCACGGTGGTAAGCACTGCTGCCTCACAGAGCCAGAGACCCGGGTTCAATTCCCACCTCAGGCGACTGACTGCGTGGAGTTTGCACATTCTCCCCGTGTCTGGGTGGGTTTCCTCCGGGTGCTCCGGTTTCCTCCCACAGTCCAAAAATGTGCAGGTTAGGTGAATTGGCCATGCTAAATTGCCTGTAGCGTTAGGTGAAAGGGTAAATGTAGGAGAGTGGGTCTGGGTAGGTTGCGCTTCGGCGGGTTGGTGTGGACTTGTTGGGCCGAAGGGCCTGTTTCCACACTGTAAGTAATCTACTCACGTGGCAAACCGTTAGTGCAACGCCAGAGTCATAGAGATATATAGCACAGAAACAGACCCTTCTGCTCAACACAACTGTACTGACCAGATATCCTAAATTAATCTCGTCCCATTTGCTGGCATATGGCCCATAGCTGGGTTCATCCCCACCCCCTGTCCTGAGACCTTGATGCCTCCAAGCTGACCCTCAAAGGTTTGGTTTGTCCCTCCATTCTTACCCAGTTGTCTTTTGTAGGTTTTGAAAACTTTCCTAATCCTCTGAGTATAGGATTTGGGAAGTTATGTTGTAGCTGTACAGGACATTGATTAGGCCACATTTGGAATATTATGTGCAATTCTGATTTCCTTACTATTGGTAAGACATTATGAAACTTGAAAGGGTTCAGAAAAATTTACAAGAATGTTGCCAGGGTTGGAGGATTTGATCTATAGGGTGGCTAGGGTTGTTTTCCCTGGAGCATTGGAGGCTAAAGAGTAACCTTATAGAGGTTTACAAAATCATGAAGTGCATGGATAGGATAAATAGCGGGGGGGGGGGGGGGGGGGCGGTGGTCCAGAACAAGAGGCCATAGGTTTAGGGTGAGAGGGGAAAGATACAAAAGAGATCTGGGGGGCAACTTTTTCACACAGAGGGTGGTACATGTTTGGAATGAGCTGCCAGAGGAAGTGGTGGAGGTTAGTACAATTGCAATATTTAAAAGGCATCTGGATGGGGTATATGAATGGGAAGGCTTTCAAGGGATACTGGCCAGGTGCCGACTGGTGGGACCGCATTGGGTTGGGATATCTGGTCGGCATGGATGAGTTCGACCAAAGGGTCTGTTTCCATGCTGTACATCTCTATTACTAATTGGACTAAAGGGTCTGTTTCTGTGCTGTATGACTCTGGAACTGTTCTATACTGGTCTTAAAACCATGTTCTTGCCTTCCCCCACAAACATCCACTTCTTTGTTGTTCAAAAATCAGATGAACTCAGCCTTGAATATATTCAATGACCCTCTAACTGCAGGAAGACACCCCCACTTCTGAACTCAATTCCTCTTGCTAATATACCACTTGCCTTGCTGATTGCTTGCTGCACCTGTCTGACAACTGGCAGTGACTGGAGTAGGAGGACACTGAGGTCTCTTTGCCCATCAACACATCAGTCTAGATGAAGGGCTCGTGCCCAAAACATCAACTCTCCTGCTCCTCAGATGCTGCCTCACCTACCGTGCTCTTTCTGTGCCACAATTTTTGACCCTGATCTCCAGCATCTGCAGTTCTCACTTTCTCCACATCCAAATACATCTCCATTTAAACAATGCAATGCACCTCCTTTCTGTTTTTCTTTGCCACAGCCAAGGCTATAACTTCATATTGTGGTACTGCATTTGCCCTGTGTTTGCTGATTGTGGTCCTCTCTATATTGGGGAGAGCCAGAGCAAACTTGGGGAACGGTTCACAGCTGGGTCCACAGAGCTGACCAGACCTCCCAGTTACCACCCATTTCAATTCCCCTTCCCACCCCCTTTCTGTGGAGGGACCACACCTCATCTTCCAGGCAGCCTACAGCCTGAAGGACTCAACGTTGAGTTTTCCAATTTCAAAAAACCTCCCTCCTCGTTCCCTGCCAGATTCATTCCTCCCATTGACCATCCAGGTCGTACCCTCTACCTGTCTTGACCTATCCCCACTTCACTCCCACCCCCTTTATCTCCAGCTTCTATACCCAGCCCCAGCCCCGAGGAAGGGTTACACCCGAAACGTCGACTTCTCCACCTCCTGCCTGTCTATTTTGCAAATTGAGGCACAGACCTGGACCAACGTTTCCGGAGTCTGTCCCTCCCGGATTCACTCTCTTTTCTTTCAGTTGCTGCAAGTCAACAACTGAACCCCAGAATGAAAAAGAAATGGAATGGGAGCAAGAGAATGCCGTACTCACATATCTGGGACATAGGAAGGAATTTGCAGTCTGGGTAAAGCTCAATCTTTACTCAGACAAAGAGGATCAGGAGTCGCAGCTTGAGAAGCTCATGGTCCAACTTCCGCATTCAGACAATGGGCTTGCTCTAATTGGCAGGAGGACCAGTCTCCTTCCAGTCCTCCAATGCTGCCTATTGGTCAATCTAAAGAAGGTCTCGCGCCTTTTTTTGTATACAGCGATGAGCATGCCCAGTGTATTGCTGACACTGGCAAGCATGCGCACTGCGTTGCTGCAACCGGCAAACATGCGCAGTATGCTCTACGGGGATGTTGGTGTTACTGATAGATTTTAAGTGTCCAAATACCAATGGGGGGAAAAAGATAGAGCCACAATTTTTTTTCCTTATGGCTCGATATTTTATTCCTTTTGCATTTTGTCTGGCTGCTCAATTTTTGTATGTCTTTTCCCCTTGTTGTGGGGGCATGGCGCCGAGACCAGAACTGGAGGGCATAGATTTAGGGTGAGAGGGGAAAGATTTCTGAGGGTCCTTAGTGGCAATCTTTTCGCACAGAGGGTGGTATGTTTATGGAATGAGCTGCCAGAGGAAGTGGTGGAGGCTGGTGCAATTACATTATTTAAAGTGCATCTGGATGCGGTTATGAATAGGAAAGATTCAGAGGGGTAAGGGGTGAAATGCTGGCAATTGGGTCACGAGATTAATTTCGGACATCTGGTCAGCGTGGACCAAAGGGTTTGTTTCTGTGCTCTACAACTCTGAGTCTATTTTTAGATAGTATGGAAAATAAAGAGCATGAAAGCATGGGAAGGGTTAGAGCATGGAGACCACTGCCAATTTGTTGCAAAGGATAGTGGAAAGCTCATACACTAATTAGCAGAGTAAGGTTGAGGCTGAAAGGTCACCGTGGCAAGATGAGATAAGAGTCA
The DNA here is from genome assembly GCF_047496795.1 of Chiloscyllium punctatum. Taxonomy (NCBI): domain Eukaryota; kingdom Metazoa; phylum Chordata; class Chondrichthyes; order Orectolobiformes; family Hemiscylliidae; genus Chiloscyllium; species Chiloscyllium punctatum. The sequence goes on along the minus strand of NC_092774.1, from coordinate 39,744,919 downwards.
GTAAAGTTAGCCTCACCTGCTAAATATGATTGACAGGATTGGGACAATAAATATTTGGGACATGACATTAAATATCTAATTAATAATTAGTAGAGTCAGCCTGCTTGAGACTATTGATAATAAATATCTAATCATGACATTGGGAAAATATTAAGTAGGGTCTGGAATGCAAGACCATTGTTGCAAAAGCTGGCACTAAATCTTCAACTGTGACATTAGAATAACATTAACTAGAATGTAGGAAAAACTAGAAGGGCACAACTAAAGAGATCATGGGAACTAACATCGCTGGTTTATTGTGTAGCTAGCATGAGGTACTTTTGATTAATATATTTGGAAATGCTGATAAGCTAACAAACACACTGCTCAGTTGGAGATAGTTCTGCCCCTTCTGTCCAGGAGTAAATGCTGGAAAGGTGATATTGTTCAGAGGGAGGAGGATGGTCTCTGGCTACACTCTGATATCTATCAGCTAATAAATGTGGTAGAACGATGGAATTTAATCTCCAGGCAGTTTGGGAAATTTATTAAGGGAAGGAAGGAAGTAATAAATAGTAGATCCCTACAGAGTGCAGAGAAACAAAGGGTCCTTGCTGTCCAAGCTCAGAGATCCCCGAAGAGATCAGTACAGGTAAAACGGGGGATAAGGAAGGCATAGATTTGTACTTTTTCACACAGGGGGTGGTGTGTGTGTGTGCAATGAGCTGCTGGAGGTTGTGGTGGAGGCTGGCACAAATATAATTTTTAAAAGGCAGCTGGATGGGTATGTGAATGGGTAGGGTTTCGAGGGATATGGGCCAAGTGTTGGTAAATAGGATAGATTAATTTCGGATATCTAGTGAGCATGGATGAGATGGACTGTTTCTGTGCTGTACAGCTCTATGGCCATCCACTTCATTTTGAAATGTTTTCACGACCACTTGGAACAGCCTGTTAGGGTTCAGAGTGTGCCAGGTCCTGACACCTCCCTCCTCACGTCTCCTGTGCATTTTGAATCAATAATACCAGTTGTGTGTTACTGAGTTAGTACACAGACACATACAATATAATCAGAATTTCTATTCGGTACAGACAGTGATGACTTGTTTCAACTTTGCTAACAGGGTATCAGAAGGGGAGGATCTGCAGACAGAAATCTTGGAAGAAATTCCATAACAAGATCTGACAGGTTCACTCAATATCATTGGGGGGGGGGTTGAGTCTGGAAGGAGAAATCCATTTGACCTGCTTCAAAAGGTACTGGACATCAGCGTGAGCAGGGAAGCACTCAGAGAGGAACACACCAGTGAACTGAGCTTTAACTGGTTACACAGAATGAGTGTGTGTGTCCCAGTGAGCTGACTATGGGAAGGAGCTTTAACCAGTTATACAGACTGAGAGGGAGGCTGGGGCATTTATTTTACCCTGGAGCATCAGAGCCTGAGGGGTGACCTTAGAGAGGTTTATAAAATCATGAGGGGCATAGATAGGGCAAATAGCCTCGGTCTTTTTCCCCAGGGTGGGGGAGTCGAAAACTAGAAGGCATAGGTTTAGGGTGAGAAGGGAAAGATTTAAAAGGGGCCTAAATGACAACCTTTCATGCAGAGGGTTATGCATGTATGGAATGAACTGCCGGAGGAAGTGGTGGAGGTGGGTACAATTGCAACATTTAAGAGGCATTTGGATGGGTATATGATTAGGAAGGGTTTGGAGGGATATGGGTCGGGTGCTGGAAGGTGGGATTAGATTGGGTTGGGATATCTGGTCGGCATGGGCGGGTTGGACCGAAGGGTTTGTTTCCATGCTGTACATCTCTATGACTAGCACTTGGAGCGTGGCTCCTTCATCAGGTTTTGTGGAGAATAAAATCATAAGGCACAGAATGGATGGAAAAACATGATAGTGCACTGAAATGATATATTGAAAAACCCTGGATTGTTAAGTCTTTCATCTTTTAGTATGGGGTGCCGTATCATTCATTTGTAAATCCTGGAATTTCCTGAAAGACATCTTCTTGAAATAACTCAAGGTTTTTTAACAAAAGGTGAGATCTCAGCTCTGACAATGCATTAAAGCTGTGAAGTCAGGGTCTGTCTGTATCCCAATCTTGAATCAGACTGGTTCTATTTCCAAAGTGGAATTTACAAAATATTACATGGATTGAACAGCCTACAGGTTGTGCATATTTTGAGAAAATTAGAATGTTTCTCCAAAAATAATCCTGCAAATTCACCCCCATGGATGTATATGTGTATATGTGTGTGAATGAGACAGAGAACAGTCTATTTCATGCTGTATATCCCTATATCTACTCGATAACAGATGTTTAATTCTGCTGGTGTAAATATTGTTGTAAATCATAGTTGGGTATGAATATTTAGATGTTAGACTGAGAGAATGCCTCAAGTTGGGCACTGTAAGAATCGTGGGAGAGCCCTATTTCTGGTTTACTTCCTCATGAACAAACATGAAGCACAAGCATTTATTTATTTATAATTTTGTTCTGTTTTTCTTGTTTGATTCCCGGCTAGGACTACACTCTGTGTCTGGATGGTTGACAGGCTGGGGGATTGTGGCTTGGGTCTTGATTGAATGTTTTATTATTCCAGACGGTGTAGGGGTGGGGGGGTCAAAGCTTCAGCAGAAATCCAGCAGAGCAGAACAGACCAATATCTTACTCTGTGGATACAGGGACATCAGAGGACAGAAATCAAGACCTGAAATCCAAGCTGACACCAGACTTTCCTGAGATCAGTGCTTTGATGAGCAGTATCAACCCTCTACCTTCACCTAGCTTCCCATTTGACTATCACCTCGATATTCAGCATCCAATCCTTGTCATCCCGAAGCCATGCCTCTGTAAGGAGTCTCAGATCATAATTATTCTCTTCAATGCGTGCAATCAATTTTGTTACAATGCACCACACATTCAGAAACATCGTTTTTAGTTTCAAGTTTTGTGATCTTCAGAATCCAGTTTGGATTGCTGGTATATTTACTCTCCTTGTCCCTTTTTATCATTCTCTGATGTTCATTTTCCACATCACTACATTGCTCACCTTGATTTGGATTGGCCATGCTAAATTGCCCATAATGTCCAGGCATGTGAAGGTTAGGTGGGTTAGCCATGGGAAATGCAGGGTTATATACTTTCATAGTAAAAGAAGTAGGAGTTGGCCATTTGGCCCATCGAACCTGCTCCATCATTCATTATGATCATGGCTGATATATCCGTCGTCTGAGATCCTCCTCCCTGCATTGTCCCGACTACCCTTAACTCCCATACCATGCAAATACCTATCCAACTATGTTTTGAATATACTTAATGAAGTTGCCTCTACTGCTTCCTTGAGCAGAAAATTCCATAGGTTGACTACTTCCAGGAAAAGCAGTTCCGCCTTATCTCTGTCCTAAATCTACTCCCCTCAAGTTGAGGCCTGGTCTCATCCACCAGCAGAAGTGACTGGATAGGGTAGGGCTTCTTCCCCACAGTACAATGGATTCCCACTTTCCACCAAACTCTCAGACGTACTCCCTCACTCAGTTGCTGTCTCACAAACGAAAGACTTCATTGTAACTTCTTTTGCTCCCAGTAAGGGCGCAACATCTTGGAAAGCTGCTCTGAAAGTCCAACCACACTTCTGCATTCACCGAACACAATTTGAGTGTTACAGCTCGGAAACAGATCCTCTGGCCCAACTCGTCCGTGCTGACCAAATATCCTAAATTAATCTTGTCTCATTTGCCCACATATGGCCCATATCCCTCTAAACTCTTCCTATTCGTGTACCCATCAAAATGGGCTTTAAATGTTGTACCTGTTCCAGCCTCCATCACTTCCTCTGGCAGTTCGTTCCATACGTGCACCACTGTGTGTGTGAAAAGGTTGCCTCTCATGTCCCTTTCCCCACTCACCTACCCTGGGAAAAGACCTGGGGTATTGACTCTCCAAGCCCCTTATAAAGGTTAACCCTCAGCGTCCGATGTGCAGAAAGTGAGACCTGCAGATGCTGGAATCAAAGTCTAAAGGTGTGGGGCTGGAAAAGCACAGCAGGACAGGCAGCATCTGAGGAGCAGGAGATTCGACATTTCAGGCCTGAGCCCTTCATCAGGAATGATGCATGGATGTACAAAGGGGCCTCAGGTGTTCTTCTACACCAGTCCTCAGACAGATGCAGCAAGCAATCAACAAGGCAAGTGGTATATTTGGAAGATGAACTGGGATTAGAAGTGGGAAATCTTCCTGCATTTAGGGGCCCATTGAATATATTCAAGGGTGAGTTCATCTGTTTTTTTAACAACGGAGTGCGGATTTTTATGTTGTATGGGTGAAGTGTTTTTTTTGTTGAGAGTAGTTTATGTATTGAATGCATTTACAGTAACTGTGAGAGGCCCTTGCGAAGAGTGTTGTTTCTGCAAAAATCACAAGACTGAGTCATGGCGGGAGGGATATGTTAAGTTAGATGTGCTTGCTAGCAGTTACAAGTAGCTGCATCTTGCTTCTGCAAAAATCGCATGGCAGAATCGTGAGGGTATATTCCAAGAAATAACTAACTAAAGGAGGTGGTCGACTCGTAGAAGCAGATGTATTAAAATGACCGTAGCAATGCACGCCACAGATTGATGTGGTAAAACGATTAGGTTAGCAGAAGTAATAAGGAAGTCTGAAACAAACTCAATCTTCATTCAGAGAGAGAGCAGCAACTTCCGAAACCCGTGTTCCAGCTTCTGGATTCAGACAATAGGAAGGCTCTGATTGGCAGGAGGACCAGTCACCTTCCGGTCCTCCAGCGCTCCTGAATGGCCCACCAAAAGAAAGTCGCAAGGCGTACCTTGTGTGCAGTGAGGAGCATGCGCAATTTCATCCTGACGCCGGCGAGCACACGCAGTATGCTCTCTGGCGATGAGGCTGTTACTGACAGAATTTAAGTGTCCAAATGCCAAGAGAAGTAACAAAGGGGAGATGCATAATTTTTTTCCTTCTGTGATATTTACCTTTCCTACACGCCCCATGACTTTATAAATCGAAATAAGGTCACCCATCAACTTGTGGTCGTCGATAGGGCGACCAGAACTGTACTCAGTACAGTAAACGTGGTCTCACCAATGTCCTAACTCCTACATTGAACGGTGTGAACAATGAAGGCCTCTTTCACCACCCTGTCTACTAATGATGCAATTTTCAAAGAACTATGTCCCTGATTTGGAGATGCTGGTGTTGGACTGGGGTGTACGAAGTTAAAATTCACACCACACCAGGTGATACTGCAACAGGCTCATTTGCAAGCATTAGCTTTTGGAGCACTGCTCCTTCATCAGGTGGTTGTGTCTTAGGATCCTGCTCCACAAACACCCCATGAAGGAGCAGCGCTCCGAAAACTTGTGCTTCCAAATAAACCAGTTGGACGATAAGCTGTCGTTGAGAGATTTTTAACTTTATGTACCAGAACCCCTCCACACCGCCCTACCCCCCCCCCCCCATAAATCTTTTCTAGAACACGATGCAGGGCCCTACCATTAACTGTACAAGTCCTGTCCTTCCTTGTGTTAGCAAAATGCAACCCCTTGCCTTTATCTGTCACTCTCTCAGACACACACACACACACACTCACACCATATCACAGGCTTTTACTCCATCTCTCTCTCTCTCTCTCACACACACACACACACACACACACACACACACACACTTCATTAGCACATATGCACAAAATTGCATGCGCGCACACACACTCTCATGCACATATAGTCACATAAGTCTATGGGGTGAATTTGCATTTGCAGATATGTTCAATTTTGCTCAAAAAGCACACAAACTGCATGTAATATTTTATAAATTCCTACTTTGGTTAATAGAACCAATCTGATTCAAGACTAGGATACAGACTCGAACCTCACACCTTTTATGCAGTATCTGAGCTGAGACGTCACCTATTTTTATAAAACCTAAAACCATCTCGAGAAGGTGAATTAAAAGTAGTTCTGGGGTTTAAATATTAAATGAACTGAAACCTGCAACCCATGGTAAAAGATGAAAGACGAATCCGCAATCTAGATTTGTTCAATATCTTATCAGTTGCATGACACCGTCAGCTTTTGCTATAAATTCTGTGTCTTCTGATTCTGCTCCACAGCTACCTGATGAAGGAGCAGCACTCCAAAAGCCAGTGCTTCCAAATAAACCAGAAGGAAGATAACCTGGTGTTGTGTGATTTTTAACTTTATCCACCCCAGTCCAACACCAGCACCTCCACATCGTTTCCAGTGGACACAGCCCACACCTCCCACTGCTGCCCGGAAACTGTACAATGACAATAGGATGATGTAGTACATGCACTCCTGAAACATTCACAATTTCTAACAATACTGGCCACTCATTCACTGCTGCAACCGATACACAACATTGGAAACATAGTACAGGAGGCTGTCAGAAATGAGCACAACAGTTCAGGCAGCATCTGAGGAGCAGGAAAACCAACATTGCCCGAAAGATGTCGATTTTCCTGCTCCTTGGATGCTGCCTGACCTGCTGTGCATTGCCAGCGCCACTCTCATCTTGACTCTGATCTCCAGCATCAGCAGTTCTCACTTTCACCTGTACGAAATGAGCAGTTTTAAAACAAAAACCTGTTGCAATTCAAAGCTCTCAATGAAAGCCTGAGCTCGGCGGGAAGTTCAGGTAATCTTCATTGCGACCCAACTTTGTTACAGCTTCAGAATCTCTCAACAGAAAGGCATAAAAAAAAGGCAATGTTTTAAAAACAACTCACAGTCAAAGTGCACACACTCCTTCCAACCCCTCACTTTCTTCATTATCGGTCACCACCGAGTTGTCCCTCTGTAATTGGATCCTTGGTACATCCTTAACCCGGAGAAAGTATTGCCTCACTCAGCAATTTCAACCCGTATCCCGTATCCAAGTAAGTTGGATGGGCAGTGCAGAGTCAATCATACTGCTGTGGGTCTGGAGTCACGTGTAGGCCAGATCGGATAAAGGATGCAGCTGGGACGACTGAGTGAATCCTCTCCCACAACGACACAGTTTCTTTCCCTAAAAAAGAACTGAGTGAATCAGGTGGGAGTTTTCTTCCACCCCCACCCCACCGAAAATGGTTTCACCGTTAGATTCTGAACTCCAAATTTCTGACTAAATTCCAATTCCACCATCTGCTGCGGTGGGAATCTAACCTGGGAGTCCCCGGAACCGGGTTGATAGTCCAGTCGATAATGGCACTCGGCCGTCGTTCCTTCAATCCCCCTGCGATGGCACATGAACTCGCTGGTGGCTCCACAGGGAGGAGGAGTGGGTGAAGGGCCTCTCCCCCGTGTGGACCCACTGGTGGGTCAGCAGGGTTAGTGGAATACCTGAAGGCCTTCCCACACTCGGGGCAGCTGAAGGGCCTCTTCCCCCATGTGGACCCGCTGGTGGGTCAGCAAGTGAGAATACCTGAAGGCCTTCCCACACTCTGTGCAAGGGAACAGCCTCTTCCCAGTGTGGACCTGCTGGTGGCTCAGCAGATTAGAATTGGTGAACGCCTTCCAGCACTTAGGGCAGCTGAAGGGACTCATATCCGTGTGGACCCGCTGGTGGGTCAGCAAGTGGGAGGAATTCCTGAAGGCCTTCCCACACTCGAGGCAGCTGAAGGGCCTCTCCCCCATGTGGACCCACTGGTGGGTGTGGAGGTTGGTGGAATCGCTGAAGCCCTTCCCACAGACAGGGCAGGGGAATCGCCTCTTCCGTGTGGCTTCGCCGATGAGTCTCCAGGGCAGTTGGGAAACTGAAGACCTTTTTGCAGTCGCCACACTTCCACGGTTTCTCCATAAGGCGGGATTCCTCTGGTTTCTCCATGGCCGGAGCTTCAGCCATACACAAACGTGAGCAGAGCCTATCCCCACCGTGAATTCTTCTTTCCAGGCTGTATAACTGCTTCAGGGTCCACACTGAGTGCATTGCAACAGTAGGGTCTCTCATCCAGTCCCACTGATGCTGAAAACGTACTCAAACAGGAACCAAAACACTTTGTTCCTTCTCACAGAATCATAGTTGAAAACCGTTGCGGTCCGGATGGATTGAGTGACTGTCAAAGTGAGGACTGCGGACGCTGGAGAGTCAGATAAAAGTGCAGTGCTGGAAAAGCACAGCAGGTCAGGCAGCATCTGAGGAGCAGGAGATTCAACATTTTGGGCAGAAGCCCTTCATCTGTTGATTTTGAAACTTCCGTCTTCAGATCTTCAAATACTCTGTAAAAGGAGATTACAAAAGCCATCACTGTCAGTGCAGGGTAGAAATTCTGAACAAGGAATTCTACTTTCTGTGGAATATTCTTTTGTTATTCCACAAAATTGAAAGCACCATTCCACTCTCTCTCCCCCTCTGTTCTCACTCCGCTGTAATTCTCCTGAAGGTGCTGATTCTTACAGGAACAGAAAAGCAAAAACGTCAAGACTGACATCTCTCTGCATTTTGGATAACTCCACAACACTGGGATACAGTTGACAGTGAGCAGGTCTGATTCTGGGAAGCAAATACAAGTGTGTCAATTCATGGGGTAACCTGCAAAGCAGCTATTTGTGGAACAAAATGGTTAAGGTCCCCAGGAAGGTGGGAGCAAATTGAGACATCAAGGCATTAACACCAACACACCTCAGTGAAACTCTTCTGTTCCCAGTCAGAGCAAAACATCTTTGAAAGCTGCTCTGAAAGTCCAGTCTTCACAACCACACTTCTGCTTTCACCAAAGATAATTAGAGTCATACAGCACAGAAACAGGCCTTTTGGCCCAACTTGTCCGAGCTGACCAGATATCCTAAATTAATCTAGCCACGTTTGCCATCACTTGGTCCCTATATGGGCCGGGTGCTGGCAGCTGGGTCTATATTGGGTTGGCTATCTGTTCAGCAAGAATGAGTTGGAACAAAGGGTCTGTTTCCGTGCTGCACATCTCTATGACTCCAGTCGCATTTGCCATCACTTGGCCCCTATCCACTGAACCCTTCGTATTCATACACCCATCCACATGCCTTTTAATTGTTGGAATTGTACCAGACCCACCACCTCCTCTGGCAGCTCATTCCATGACTGCACCACCCTCTCCATCAAAAAGGTTGCCCCTGAGATCTCTAACATCTTCCCCCACCCCGCCCCGGCCTCACCTGAAACCTATGACCCTCTCGTTCTGAACTCCCCCATCCAAAGGAAAAGACCTTGAGTATTGACCCTATCCATGCCCCTCAGGATTCTATAAAACGTCTGTAATGTCACCCTTCAGACTCTGGGGAAAACAGCCTCACCCCATCCTTCCATCCCTCCTCACCCGGGTAATTAAGACACATACCTGAGATTGCAGAATCTACTCCCTCCCTGGATTCACTCCAGCTGCTACAAGTGAACAGATTTCCACCCCTCCCCTCTTTTGCCTTCCCAGGATAAACAGTTGTCCAGAGGGAGGGAGTTTCACTCTGAAATTGACAGGGTCACTTCCGCGTATTGTGACGCCATCAATGGGTCGTGGGTGGGGGCGGGTATGGGAGATGGGGAAGAGAAAGGGGCAGGATGAGAGGCGGGGCTTGGCCGGCAGTGGGACCCCACACTGCGCCTGGGCTGCCCTACACAGTTTGCAGAAATTCGTTCCCTTCAGAGAATCCCCAGTGTAGAAGCAGGCCACTCGGCCCAACGAGTCCACACCAACCCTCCAAAGGGAAACTCACCCTCAACCATTCCCCTAGCTGTATTGCTCAATACTGTTAGAAATGGGGTAAAGTGTTGTTTTTGCAGATATAGAAAAAGCATACAGAAAAGGGGTACAGCAAGAGAACTATTAACCCTGCAGGTATTTAGGGACTTCTCAGTGTATAATTGTGGTTAATTAAATACTAATGTTGGTGAGCAATTACTATAACAAAAAATTCTTTGTAAAATGATGCTTTCAGCAAAAAGCTGAGATAACCGAAATGCTTAAGCTATACAAAATATCTGAGGATGGAATGTACCAGCAGAATTGATACAAAATGTTAAACCAGATCTTGACAAAATAAATGTATGTGTCAGCATTTACAGAGAGGAAGGTTGCCAACCTGGGGAAGGGGGAAGTAATAAGGGTGGACCGCAGCTGGGCAGTGGTCTGGGACAGTGAGAGAGATTGGGTCATTAGGAGTCTGGAGAGATGACCTCACTCAGCTCAAAGGGTATAACTGTACATTAACCTAACTTCTAATTTGCTCATTTGCTTCTGCATTTGATGCCCTTTCTTGCAAGATCGTAGAATAAATTGTCTTGTTTTCAGTTTTGGTGGTCTCGTCTAAATTTTATTGAACTTGTTTCTAACAATACCAACGCTCCTGACTAACACACCTAACCTGCACATCCCTGGGCACTATGGGTAATTTAGAACTGCCAATCCACCCTAACCTGCACATCCCTACGCACTATAGATAATTTAGTATAGGAAATCACCCCCTAAAATGGATAAAGTTAAAAATCTCACAACACCAGTTTGTAGACCAACAGGTTTGTTTGGAAGCACTAGCATTTGGAGCACTGCTCCTTCATTAGGTGGTTGTGGAGAATAAGGTCATAAGACATAGAATTTATGGAAAAACACAACAGTGTCCTGCCACTGAAATGACCTGTTAAACAAACCTAGATTGTGAAGTCTTTCATCTTTTCGATTGGGTTGCAGGTATTATTAACATACAAATCATGTCACGTGTGGTGTCGTGTGGTGTGGGCATGAGAGAGAGAAAATGTCTATTTCCATCCTGTATGTCTCTGTCTATTTGAGAACATATGCCTTCTGTTGGGGTAAGCATTGTTGTAAATCCTAGCTGGGTACTAATAGTTAGATATAAGGGGAAAGAGAATTCCTCAAGTCGGGCAGTATCAGAATCCTGGGTGATCCCCATTTCTGGTTTACTTCCTAATGAACAAACATTAAACACAAGCACCTATTTATTTCAAATTTGGTTTCATTTTTCTTGTTTGATTCCCTGCTGTGAGTACACTGTGCCTGGATGGTTGTCAGGCTGGGAGATTGTGGGTTGGGGCTTGATTGACTGAATGTTTTATTGTTCCAGAAGGTGTAGAAGAGAACAGAGGACAGAGAAATCAGGACCTGAAATCTGAGCTGACACCAGACTACCCTGTGATCAGTGCTTTGATTAGCAGTGCCAACCCTCTACCTTTACCGAGCTTCCCATTTGAGGACACCCTCAATATTCAGGATCCAATCCTTGTCATCCTGAAGCCATGTCTCTGTAGGGAGTGTCAGATCGCAATTATTCTTTTCAATGTGTGTAGTCAATTCCTTCACTTTTGTCACAATGCAGCACACATTCAGACACACCATTTTTAGGATCAATTTTTGTGATCTTTAGAATCCAGTTTTGATTGCTGGTACATTTACTCTCCTTGTCCCTTTCAATTGTTCTCTGATGTTCATTTTCCACATCACTACATTACTCACTGGCCTTGATTTGGATTGGCCATAATGTCCAGGGACGTGCAAGTTTGATGGGCTAGCCATGGGAAATGCAGGGTTATAGTTTCGGAGTAATAGAAGCAAGAGTAGGCCATTTGGCCCATTCAGCCGCTCCGCCATTCATTAAGATCATGGCTGATCTATCCATTAACTCAGCTCCTCCTCCCTGCATTATCCCAACTACCCTTAATTCCTCTACCATTGCAAAAACCCATCCAACTGTGTCTTGAATATACTTAATGAAGCTGCCTCCACTGCTTCTTTGGGCAGAGAATTCCAAAGATTCACTACTCTCCAGGAAAAGCAGTTCCTCCTCATCTCTGTCCTGAATCTACTCCTCCTAATCTTGAGGCCTAGTTTCATTCACCAGCAGAAATTACTCAATAGGTAGAGCTTCATCCCCACAGTGCAATGAATTCCCACTTTCCACCAAAATCCTCGATGTACTCACTCACTCAGTTCTGTCTCACAAATGCAAGATTTCATTGTAACTTCTTCTGTTCCCATTAAGGTTAAACATCTTTGAAAGCTGCTCTGAAACTCCAGCCTTCATAATCACACTTCTGCTTTCACCGAAGGAGATTAGAGTCATACAGCACGGAAACAGACCCTTTGGTCCAACTTGTCTGGCCAAACAGATATCCTAAATTAATCTAGTCCAATTTGCCTGCATGTGGCTCATACCCCTCAAAACCCTTCCTTTTCATGTACCCATCCAAATGCCTTTTAAAATTCTCCCTCACCTCAAACATATACTCTCTAGCTTTGGATCTTTCTACTTTGGCAAAAGTAACTTGGGTATTCACCCTATCCATGCGCCTTACAAATGTATATAAGGTGACCTTTCAGCCTCCAGTGCTCTAGGGAAAATATCCCCAGCCATTTCAGCCTCTCCCTGTAGCTCGAACCCTCCAACTCTGACAGGAGCCTTTTAAATCTTTTCCGACCCCTTTCAAAGTTTCACAACATCTTTTCTATAACAGGGAGACTAGAAATGAATGCAGTCTCCCAAACGTGGACTTACACAGCTGCAACATGACCTCCCAATTCCTGTACTCTCTGCTCTGATCCATGAAGGAAAGCATACCAAACACCTTCTTCACTATCCTGTCTACCCGTGACTTCACTTTCAAGGCACTATGAACCTGCACTCCAAGGTCTCTTTGTTCTGCAACATCCCCCTTAACTGTGTCAGTCCTGCCTGAATTGCTTGACCAAAATGCAAACCACACATTTCTCTAAACTAAACTGCCACACCTTGGCCCATCAGCCCACCTGATCAATTCTCATTCATAGTGAACTCTCTTTCCTCTCTTATTCCCTTGAAGTTGAAAATCTCCACCCCACACACTCTCTCTCCATTCTAAGTTTGCTCAATGTAATCCCTGCTGTACCTCATCCTGAAGGGCCTGCTTCATGCTGATTAACAGGCCCACACTCAGGGTGGAGGGGGACCTAATTGAAACAAGGAATACTGAACAGCCTGGACAGAGTGGAATTTGGAAAGGTGTTTCCATTGGTTGGAGGGACTAGAACCAGTGGGCACAGCCTTAGAGTAAAGGAAAGACCTTTAAGGAGAAACTTCTTCAGCCAGAGAGTGGTGAATCTATGGAATTCATTGCCACAGAAGGCCGTGCAGATGCTGGAAATCAGAGTCTAGATTAGAGTGATGCTGGAAAAGTACAGCCGGTCAGGCTGCATCTGAGGAACCGGGGGGGGGGGGGGGTGAAAATCGACATTTCAGGCAAAAGCTCTTCACCTACACCTGCCTGACAACTGGCAGTGCCTGGTGTAGAAGGATGCTGAGGCCCCTTTGCACATCCACACATCATTCCTGATTAAGTGCTCGGGAACGAAATGTCAACTTTCCTGGTCCTCGGATGCTGCCTGACCTACTGCCTTTTTCCAGCCCCACACTTTGACTCTAATCTCCAGCATCTGCAGTTCTCACTTTCTCCACATCCCAATATATCACCATTTAAACAATACATCTCCTTTCTGCTTTTTTACACAGCAATGGCTATAACTTCACATTGAGATACTGCATTTGTCACGTGTTTGTAAATTGTGGTCTTCTCTACATCGGGGAGACCAAGCATAAACTTGGGGAACAGTTTGGCGAGCATCACAGCTGGGTCCGCAGAGGCTGACCAGACCTCCCAGTCACCACTCATTTTAATTCCCCTTCCCACTCCCTTTCTGACAAGAACATCTTAGGCTTCCTCTATTGCCACAACGAACCAAACTGCAAATTGGGGGAACAACACTCCATCTTCCGCCCGGGCAGCCTACAACCTGTAACACTCAACATCAAGTTCTCCAATTTCAAATAACCTCCCTTTCCATCCCCCGACTCCCTTCTCAGCCCCATGCCCCTCATTTCCACTTCTCCCTTTCACTAACCTGATTGCTTCCACCCATTGACTCATCAGGCTGTACCCTCTCCCTGTCTTCACTTATTCCCACTTTAGCCCCCTGCCCCAGCACCCATCCCCAGTCCTGAAGAAGAGTTACACCCGAAACATCAACTTCTCCACTTCCTGATGCTACCTGGTTTGCTGTGTCCTTCCAGCATCCTGCCTATCTATTTTGCCAATTGAGACACAGACCTCGACCACGTTTCCAGAGTCTGTCACCTCCCTGGGTTCACTCCCTTTCCTTTCAGTTGCTGTAAATCAACAATTGAATCCCAGAATGAAAATGAAACGGAAAAGGGGGCGAGAAAAGAGAGTGTCGTACTCACAGATCTTACACAGAGGAAGGAATTTGCAGTCTGGGTGAAGCTCAATGTTGATTCAGAAAGAGAGGAGCAGAATTGCAGCTTCAGAAACTCATGGTCCAACTTCCGCATTCACACAATGCAGTGGCTCTGATTGGCAGGAGGACCAGTCACCTTCCGGTCCTCCAGGGTTCCCTATTGGACCATCAATGGAAGGTCACGGGCCTTTTTTTACGGAACGCGATGAGCATGGCAGGAGTTTTGCTGATACGCGTGGGCATGCGCACTGCGTTGCTGACACCGGATAACATGCGCAGTATGTTCACCAGGGATGCTGGTGTTCCTGTCAGATTTTAAGAGTCCAAATGACAATGGGTAAAAAAGGGGCAGAAGCACAATTTGTTTTTCGCTGTGGTTCGACACTTCATTGCTTTTGCATTCTGTCTGGCTGCTCAACTTTTGTATGTCTTTTCACCACGTTGTGGGGCGAGTCCAGAACTGGAGTGTATGGGTTTAGGGTGAGAGGGGAAAGGTTTCTGAGGAGTAACCTTTTTGCACAGACGCTGGTGCGTGTCAGCCAGAGGAAGTGGTGGAGGCTAGTACAATGATAATATTTAAAATGCATCTGCGTGGGGATATGAATAGGACAGATTCGGAGGGATAAGGGGTCAAATACTGGCAAATGGGTCACTAGATTAATTCAGGATATCTGGTCGGCATAGACCGAAGGGTGTGTTTCTGTGCTCTGTGACGCTATTTCTAGATAGTTGGAACAACTTCATTAGGCCATTCACCCCTTTCAGTCAAGATCAGAGTGGTGCTGGAAATGGACAGCAGGTCAGGCAGCGTCCAAGGGAGCAGGAAAATCGACGTTTCAGACAAAAGCCTTAAGTGCTGCCTGACCTGCTGTGCTTTTCCAGCACCACTCTAATCTCCAGCATCTGCAGTCCTCACTTTCGCCCATTCACACCTCCCAGCCTCTCCTGAGCTGTGGCCTGACTGTGCTTATTTCAGTGAAAATTTCAGAAAGATTTCAGCAGCTCTTTGAAAAACTTGAACCTGCTTCCTGACCTTAACGATGTTTCTGAAGGTATCATGTTGAGGTCTTCTCAATTTTGAAGATCAGCTATTTCTCACCCCTGAAAATGTGTTGCTGGAAAAGCGCAGCAGGTCAGGCAGCATCCAAGGAACAGGAGAATTCCTGAAGAAGGGCTTATGCCCGAAACATCGATTCTCCTGTTCCTTGGATGCTGCGCTTTTCCAGCAACACATTTTCAGCTCTGATCTCCAGTGTCTGCAGTCCTCACTTTCTCCATTTCTCACCCCTCCCGACTCCCAGGTAGAGTTATCACCATCCATTTTCTGTGTGTGTGTGTGTGTGTGTGTCCTTACAGCGGTCAAAGCTGGTTCGAGGCATGAGAAAGGACGGGTGTGGTGGGGGCTGGGGAGAAAAGAGACAGAATGGGTGGGGGACAGAGAGGGAGAAAATGGAGGGGATAGACAGAAACAGTGGGGGGGGGAACAGAGAGAGAGAGAATAAGTGGTGTTGATAGAGAGATTGGGCGGGGGAGAGAGAGTGGGCGTGGTGGAGAAGTGGGAGATGGCACAGGGCAGGGTGACACTAGGCACACAGATAGACAAGATGATCACTGAGCCATCAGTTGGCCAACTTGACACAAAAGATGGCCGCCGGATGACAATACGGAGAGAAACAGCAGAGCTGATACAGACACTGCCTGGGGCCACCAGAATACCAGCACAATGGACTCACAACCCAGTTGATTTTTTTAAATTTCAAAATATACTTTATTCATGTAAATAAATCTCTGGTACTTGTACATTTTTTCCATGTTGTTCATAGTTATATACATTGCATGTCTTAACATTACAAAGAACAAATTGAATTAATCGAATTCACAGTTATCCTATTAACAGTTACATTTATTAACTATCCAGTCTCTTGGTATTTGGCTGTGGCTTCAGCGGAACCCACCTAAAGAGTGGGTGCCCTGTTATATGAAAGCAAATTTAAACTTCTTTAACCCCCAGTTTATGGGGTTACCATTGTCCATTTGACTGTCCTGTCTCTGGGGTAGCTTGTCTACATCCCCATGGTAAGCACGAACTGCTTGGACCTTCGCTGGGCTGAGGTAGCTATCCAGCTCCTCACTGGGGTCATTTGCCCGCCCTGGTGTCATTGAGCCAAGGCAAGGGTCCTCCCTGTCCAGTTCTGTGTCTGACAGTGGGACTGTCAGAGGATCACAGATCTCGGTTGCCTGTAGTTGTGGGCCAGTGGGTAAGGCGGGTGGGGGAGAGAATACACATGAGTAATGAACACTGCTCGCCGAAGTGTCTGGGTCCAGCCAACACCCATTATAGAAGTGCTAACAGCTTGATACAGACTCAATACCAAATGCTAATAGCCAGCGCTGCAGGAATCCCCCTTCTCAGGAAGAGCAATTCGCGCCCATTACTACAACAATGGATTTCCATGCAGACATTGAAATGGACAATGTCTGCACTGAAACTGACAACGACTGTGCGGAAATTAACAAAGGCTGTGCCTGAACTGACAAAGACTGTAACGAAACTAGCAACGATTCTACAATGATTACCATAAACAAATCATGTTACAAAGACAATAATCTCATCCCTGACCGATTGTATCACAAGGTGTATAAAAGTTTCTTGACGTGTGCTCCTGGTCGAGAGAAGACTCGCAGCTGACACTGTGCTGCTGGTGTCTTTCTCTCCCCGGAGCCCCGGTATTTCCTTGTGCAATAAACTCTGTCATTGAACCTCAATTCTGACTCCGAGCCTGGTGTTTTCCCCCACAACAGGGGAGAGAGAATGATGCAGGGAGTGGCAGATGGTGGGGGGAGGGAGAAAGAGAGAATGGATAGAGAGGAGATGGTGGAGGCCTGGAAGAATAGAAATGGGACAGAGGATGTGGTGACAGAATAGATGGGGGCAGGGGGTGTGGTGGAGAGAGAATAGATGGGACAGAGGGTGTGTAGAAGGACTGGTCAGAAGGCAGAGGATGAGGAATGAAATGACAGGGTTGCGTGAGAGAGAATGGACAGACTGTTTGAAGTATAGACAAGAAGCTAGGGATGGAAAGAGAATGGACAAGGCGCGCTGTGGGTGGCGGGGGAGAATACACAGTGGGAGCTGTGGGTGATGGGGGGGAATGGACAGGGGGAGCTGTGGCTGGCCAAGATCAAAAAAGTTGATGACAGTCAACATTTATCAGATTGTTTCTGGAACAGAAAAACTTGCACTAGCATGTCCCAGAAGAGGGGGTGTCTCGTATGTATTCCTTCAATTTGTTTTAAAATAATTGTTGTGTACCTTAATTGTTAAGGTATACCTGGCACATAGAGAGATGGCTGTGGTTGTTGGAGATCAGTCATCTCAGTTCCAGGACCATCTCTGCAGGAATTCATAGGGTAGTGTCTTAGGCTCAACCATCTTCATCAATGACCATCCTCCATCATAAGGTCAGAGGTGGAAATATTCACCAATAATTGCACAATGTTCACAACTCCTCACAAACTGAAGCAGTTCAATTTGAAATGCAACAAGATCTTAACAATATCCAATGGGCTGATGAGTGGCAAGTAACATGAATGCCACGCCAATGCCAAACAATGATTCATCCCCAAAAGAGATAATCTGACCACTGCCCCGTGATATTCAACAGTGTTACTGTCACTAAACACCCCACTATCAACATCCTTGGGGTTTACCATTGACCAGAAACTCAACTAGACTAACCGCAGCCACAATGACAACAAGAGCAGGCAACAGGTCAGGAATATTGTGGCAAGAAACTCCCCAAACGCTGCCCATATTCTACTAGGCACAAGTCAACAGTGTAATGGACTACTCTCCCACCAGCTTGGATGGGTGCAGCTTCAACAACATTCAAAAAGCTTGATACCATCCAGGACAAAGTCGCCTGCTTGATTGGCACCATCTCCACATACATCCACTCCCTCTGCCCGACTGTTCAGAAGCAGGAGTGTATATGACCTACAAGACACAACACAGAAATTCACCAAAGATCCTGAGAAAATACCTTCCAAACCAACAACCACTTCCATCTAGAAGGATCAGGCAACAGATACTTGGGAACACGACTTCTTGGAAGTACCCCTCCAAGCCACTCACATCTTGACCATATTGCTGTTGCTTCAGTGTTGCTGGGTCTAAATCCTGGAATACCCTCCCTAAGGACATTATGGGTTACCGTACAGCATGCGGACCACAGCAGTTGAAGAAGGCAGGTCACCATTACCTTTTCAAGCGAAACTAAATGCTGGCCAGCCAGCAATGCTCATGTACCATGAATAACTTTTAGTAAATGGTTGGAATCTGCAAACTAAAAAAAATCAACGTTCAGGTGGAACAGACGTCGGGCTTTGATTTGGTCCTTATTTGAGGACGGACAAAGAGCGATATACTGACACTGAATTGGAAATAGAGTTTCGAGTTAAACACCTGTAGTGTTTCACTCAGTGGATAAATTGAAAATCGATTAAAGATTGGCTCCTGCCGTGTACGTCATGAGCACATGAAAAAGGACAGTTAAGGAGGCATATTGGACCCTTGATTTTATCTCTTTCATGGCTGATGTAGTACCCACAATCCCATGCGACCCAGATACTGCTCTATCGGCTGTGAGCAATGTTCATGGTGCGCATTTGTGAGATCGGAGCTGGGCCCCGCCCCTCGTCGTTATGATGCACGGTGCAACCAACCTTTGGGAATCCCAGGAGGACCGGAAGGAGTCTGGTCCTCTTGCCAATTAAAACCCCCGCCATTGTCTGAATGCGGAAGTTCGACCATGAGCTTCTGAAGTTCTGTTGCTCCTCTCTCGCTGAATGAAGATTGAGCTTCAGTACATACTGCATCTTCCTTTCTCTGTTTAACATCTGGGACTACCGCACCCTCTTTGAGCTTCAGTCCAGACTGCATCTTCCTTTCTCTGTGTTAAATCTGGGAGTACCGCACTCTCTTTTCCCTCCCCCTTTCCCATTTCTTTTCTTATCCTTGGGTTCAGCTGTTGGTTTGTAGGAGCTGAGGGAAGAAGGAAGTCAATCGAGGTGAAGGGACAGACTCTGGAAAAGGTTGGTTTAGATTTGTGTATGTTAATGTTTGACAGGCTTTGTTTCCTGAGCTTGATACATTCACTTGTCTGGCAAAAGAGGATGGCCTCTTGATCCATGTTGGTGATGGAAGTGGACTATGCTGTGGGTGACTTGCTCGTAGTAGTCCAATAAGTATTGGATAAGTAATCATGACTCACAAACCTTGAGTTATTGACTCTTTATTCAGGAGCACACGGGGAGAGCCAAATTGACCGAATAGTCACAAGTCACTCTGACGAGAAACAGAGAGTTGTGTGATTATATAGGTTACAGTCATTTTAACAATTAGCAAACTGTTAATTACAGGATATTGAGCAACGAAGTCACTTTGCCCAGTGACGTAGTGTCTGGACGGTGTTGGTTCGTAGCTGATAAGTGTGCAATAGGTCCTTGCAAAGAGAAGGATATTCCCATGGAAGGAAAGAATTTGTTTATCAGGTAGCAGTACAGCTGCAAGGCTGAGTGTCTCTGAGTCTGGGAATTAAGGGTAGTTGGGACAATGCAAGGAGGAGGAGCTTAGACAATGGATAGATCAGCCATGATCTTAATGAATGGCGGAGCAGGCTGGAAGAGCCAAATGGCCTATTCCTGCTTCTATTACTATGAACCTATAACCCTGCATTTCCCATGGCTAACCCACCTAACCTGCACATCCCTGGATACTGTGGCCAATTTAGCATGGCCAATCCAAATCATGGCCGGTGAGCAATATAGTGATGTGGAAAATGAACATCAGAACAATAGAAAGGGACAAAGAGAGTAAATGTATCAGCAATTGAAACTGAATACGAATGTCACAAAAATTGAAACGATACATGGTGAGTCTCAATATGTGCTGCATTGTAACAAAAGTGATTGAATTGACTGCACACATTGAAGTGAATAATGATGATCTGAGACTCCATCCAGAAACATGGCTTCAGGACGGCAAGGATTGGATCCTGGATATTGAGGTGTCGTCAGATGGGAAGCGAGGTAAAGGCAGAGGGTTGGCACTGCTCACCAAAGCACTGAGCACACGGTAGTCTGGTGTCAGTTCGGGTTTCAGGGCCTGATTTCTCTGTCCTCTGATCTTCCTGTTCCCACAGAGTAAGATGTCGGTCTGACCTCAGCTTTGCTGGACTTCTGCAGAAGCTTTCACGCCTCTTTTACAGCTTCCAGAACAAGAAAACATTCAGTCAATCGAAAGCCAACCCACAATCTCAGCCTGTCACCCATCCAGACACAGAGTGTAGTCACAGCAGGGAATCAAACAAGAAAAATGAAACAAAATCAGAAATAAATAAATGCTTAATGTTTGTTCATTAGGAAATAAACCAGAAATAGGGGTCTCCCAGGATCCTGAGAGTGCCCTACTTGAGGAATTCTCTCTCCCAGTATTAGTACTGTTGGGGCAAAGTAACTCGTGTGTTAAATCGTTTAAAGCAAAGTAGTCAGGAGAGGAGACCTTGAGCAATTGACTAGCTTTATTCCTTGCCATGGGGAATACCTCTTAGTTCAAAACAAAGTCCGATGTATTCCAATAAAATACAGAATGTTACAAGTTTTATGTAAAACACAAGCCCCACTCTCCATTAATTATGCAACTAAGGGGCAGTTGTAAGGTTCACGTACATTGCCCAGACCTACACTTCCTAATGCCTGCAAAACTGAATGTTATCTTATAGGGCAGGTTCAGCTAGGCTCGAATTACTAATAAGGGACAGAGATAGCCAATCCATCATTCTATGAAGCAGCACAGTCTAATGACCTGAGGAGCAGAGACAACCTGCAGCTACAAGGTCCGGCTATCAAAACAGAATTCCTTAGCAAGGGCTCAGACAGCATTATGTAAACAGTCTACATTTTCCTCTAAACATTGCTTTGTGATAAAATGGCTTCCATGCAGTTTTGTGTCAATTTTGATCAAATTCTCCCACAATCCCTCCTTTTTTATTAAAAAGACGAGATTGGGGGTGTCAGCAAAAGGGGGATGAGACCCAGAGCCAGGGGGATTGTCAGCAGTTGGTGCTTGGAGATCGGACTGTTAGTCCTCGGGTTCAGTAAGGACAGGGGCAGAAGGCCCTAGGGATTGGGAATCATCATCAGGGATTTCATCAGGAAGGGGAAATCTCGGCAACTGGGAAATCACTGGAGAGGAGGGCCACAACAGTGAACTGAGCTGAGCACAGGATTGTCTGCGGGGTGACTTTGATTTCCAATCGAACAGTTCCAAAGGCAGGGGGAAAGAAAGCTTCAAGTCGCTCAAACTCCATAAGGGCTCGCTTGGTATGAGTTTGGGATGGATGGGGATATGGGCACATAGCCAGCAGCTAGAGTGGTTGACCTTCTGTGCATAAAGAAAAGTATTAAACTGTAATTTCTGTTTACTAGAGGTTATCAGGCCCAATCAAACATAGTTAGTGAAAAAAAGATAAGAAAGAGTGCAGTGAAAGGCAGAATGATCAGGCTGAGCCATTCACGGATGAAGGCTAAAAATGTGTCTCTGACGGGGCCTTCTGGTGTTCCTCCAGGAGTGGCGCTCGTTTGCATTGTGTTGTGTGTGTCCATGCGGCCTCCCCATGAACTTGACTGCTGACCGGGTAACCAAGCAGGACTAGGAACGGGCCTTTCCATCTCAGCTCCAATATGCCCTGGTCCTAATGCTGAGGCTTGGCATACCCATAAATGTAAACTCTGAAGAGTTTTGGTTAACTGATGCAAATATTTCCCACTTGTCCAACATTAGAGTGTCAGCTGTTTCAGCCATTGGGATGGTTTTGATTCATCGACTAAATACATCTACTCTTATTAGACAATATTCATAACAATGTACGCGAGGTGATTCTATATAAGCAAGTTATAGACAGGGAAAAAGGCTGACCAGGCAAGGAGGTTGTTAGCAAACACACTCTCTCTTTGCGTGCCTGCGGCTCTCTCTCTCAGCCTGCGTGTACCACTCTCTCTCCCCCTTTCTCTCCCTCTCTCTTTTTTCTCTCTCTCTCTTTTTCTCTCTATCTATCTGCCTCCCTCATACGCATAAGCACACATAGAAGTCCATGGCAGTGAATGTGTATCTGCAGAATTAAATTTGCAGATACATTCTATTTTGCTCAAAAAATGCACAATCTGCAGGCAGTCAATACATGCAATATTTTGTGAATTTTGCTTTGGAAATAGAATCAGTCTGAATCAAGATTGGGACACAAGACTCTGACCTCACACCTTTAATGCATTGTCTGAGCTGAGATGTCACATTTTGCTATAAAACCTTGAGTTATCTTGAGAAGGTGACAGACAGAAGATGTGGGATTTACACAGTAATGATACCTGCAACCCATTTGAAAAGATGAAAAACTTAACAATCCAGCTTAGTTCAATATATCATTTCAGTGGCAGGACACGAGAATGTTTTGCTATAAATTCTGTGTTTTGTGATATTATTCTCCACAACCACCCTGATGGAGGTGCAGCACTCCGAAAGCTGCTGGTTCCAAAGAAATCTGTTGGACAAAACCTGATGTTGTGTGTTTTTTACCATTGTCCAGATTAGGGTGGGTTGACCCTGCTAAATTACCCATAGTGCCCAGCGATGTGCAACTTAGGGTGGATTGGTCATGCCAAATCACTCATAGTTGGTCATGCTAAATTACCCATAGTGCCCAGGTAAGTGGAGGTTAGGGTGGATTGGTCATGCTAAATTACCCGTAGTGCCCAGGGATGTGCAGGTTAGGGTGGATTGGTCATGCTAAATTACCCATAGTGCCCAGGGATGTGCAGGTTAGGGTGGATTGGTCATGCTAAATTACCCATAGTGCCCAGGGATGTGCACGTTAGGGTGGATTGGCTATGCCAAATTCCGCATAATATCAAAGGATGTGCAGGTTAAGTGGATTACTCAGGGTTAAATGTAGAGCGGTGTGGGTGGGTTACCCTTGGGAGGGTCAGTGTGGACTCGTGGGTCAGAGTAGCCTGCTTCCATACTGTGGGGATTCCCTGAAGGGAAGGGATTCTCCTCCCCTTCTGCTGCAAGGCTGCGCAGGTGCAGTGAGAAGGCTGCTGTCCACCTCGCCCCACCCCGCCCCTTACCGTCACCTTTCCCCGCCCCCCGAATGACATCACAAGGCAGAAGTGGCCATGTCAGTTTGAGTGACACTCCCTCCCTCTGGGCAACTCATCATCCTGGGAGGGCTGGAGAGACAGGAGGCGGGGAAGTCTGTTTTCTTGTTGCAACTGGAGTGAATTCAGGGAGGGAGCAGTCTCCGCAAACTCAGGTAGGTTTCTTAATTGCCCTAGTGAAGAGGGACTGAAGGATAGAGATTGGAAAGGGGGAGGGGTGGATTTTTTTTCTGTTTTGATGTTTAAAATGCACCCGATTCCCACCAGTAACTGCAACAGGTACAAGTACAGCACATGCGACATTCCTCATTGCAGCTTCAAGCCGGTTTTGCACCCTCTGTTCTTCCTCCACCTTGGCCCCAGCACATTCAGCTTCCTTCCCTCATTCCCATCCCCCCGCCCTGATGTCCAAGCTGACCCGCAAAAGTTTCTCCATTCTTTCTCCAGTGTCTTTTGTGGGTTTTGAAAACTTTCTCAATCCTTTAATTGAGTAGATGAGTTGGGAAGTTATGTTGTAGCTGCACCAGACATTGGTTAGGCCACTTTTGGAATATTGTGTGCAGTTCTGGTCTCTCTGCTAGAGGAAGGATGTTGTGAAACCTGAAAGGATTCAGAAAAGATTGACAAGAATGTTGTCAGGGTTTGAGCTGAACATGGTTGCGCTGTTTTCCTTCGAGTGCCAGAGGCTGAAGGGTGACCCTACAGACTTCTATAAAATCATGAAGGGCGTGGATAGGATAAACAGACAAGATGTTTTCCCTGGGATGGGGGAGTCCAGAACTACAAGGTTTAGGGTGAGGGTGTGGGGAAGATTTAAAAGAGACCATTGGGGCAATGCCTATGCTGAGGGCAGTGCATGTAACGAATGAGCTGCCAGAGGAAGTGGTGGAGGCTGGTTCAATCACAACATTTAAAAGGCATCTGGATGTGTAAATGAATAGGAAGGGTTCATTTTTTTTAATTGGCAGCTCTCAAAATGAACAGGATGTCTGTCACTCCTGTGTATTTTTAAATTTTTTTTTCCTTTTAACTCCCATGCTACCTCCTAACTGCGTAGGGCTTATTTTTTTCCCAAAACCCATGTTGTGTGTGTGCAGGTGTGAGACACAGTGAGAGACAAAAGGTGTACGAATCTTTATTCAATTTCCACCACCAGGAAAAAAGGAAACACCCGAGTGGCCAATGACAAGCAGTGCCCTTCACAAATAGACCATAAGACCATAAGACATAGGAGTGGAAGTAAGGCCATTCGGCCCATTGAGTCCACTCCGCCATTCAATCATGGCTGATGGGCATTTCAACTCCACTTACCCGCATTCTCCCCATAGCCCTTAATTCCTTGTGACATCAAGAATTTATCAATCTCTGCCTTGAAGACATTTAGTGTCCCGGCCTCCACTGCACTCCGCAGCAATGAATTCGACAGGCCCACCACTCTCTGGCTGAAGAAATGTCTCTGCATTTCTGTTCTGAATTTTACCCCTCTAATTTTAAGGCTGTGTCCACGGTCCTAGTCTCCCCGCCTAATGGAAACATCCACCTTTCCAAGCCATGTATTATCTTGTAAGTTTCTATTAGATCTCCCCTTAATCTTCTAAACTCCAATGAATACAATCCCAGGATCCTCAGCCATTCCTCGTAAGATAGACCGACCATTCCAGGGATCATTCGTGTGAATCTCCGCTGGACACGCTCCAGTGCCAGTATGTCCTTCCTGAGGTGTGGGGACCAAAACTGGACATAGTACTCCAAATGGGGCCGAACCAGAGCTTTATAAAGTCAGGAAGGGTTTACAGGGATATGGACCAAGTGCTGGTAAATGGGACCCGATTGATTTAGGATATCTGATCAGCATGGATGAGTTGGACTGAAGGGCCTGTTTCTGTGCTGTGCATCTGGTAGACAATGGTCCTCAGAATTCTGTTCCCATTCGGCTCTCTCTTAACTATATTGCAAGTGAGCTTGGTGACAGTATGAGAATCTGAAAAGAAACAGGACCCATAAATGCGCAAGGGAAGGATTCCGTACATGGAGATGGGTATAGTTACCTATGCCACATAAGGCCTGCTGTATCCCAGCCAGTGGAATGCAAGCTGTTTGTCTATACGGGCAGGAGGTATATGGCCCCTTTGTCTTACAGGAGTGGGTGAGACAAGTCTCAAATAGGCAGGAGATGTTATGTGGAACATGCACACCCATAGCTGGTTCCATTAAAGCAATTCTCATATGACCCTGCAGTAGAGTTAAAAGACATCAGCAAACAGGTGGCAGGAGGGCTCATACAGTATTGGAAAACTTATCCTTAAACATTTTGACAAAAATGTTTAATTTTGAAGTATACAATACATTTGCTGCACAATAGAAACTAGGCAGGGAGAGTAAGACAATTAAGAACGTTTGCCTGAACATCAGTGAATCTGTATAAACAGGACACCGAGTGATAACATTCACGGCTGTTCCTTTGTGAAATTAATAACAGTGTTTGATTCTGACCTCAAAATGAAACTTGCTACAAATTGACTTCTCCCTTGAATTATTGTCCTTCACTATTATCTGTCTAGTTCAGAACATGCAGTGCTTTTGTTAACTTTTTGTGTTTGTGACAGTATAGCCTTTGTAAACTTGTGTATAAAGGTAGTCTTCTAGGAGAAAGTGAGGACTGCAGATGCTGGAGATCAGAGCTGAAAATGTGTTGCTGGAAAAGCGCAGCAGGTCAGGCAGCATCCAAGGAGCAGGAGCTCATGCCCGAAACGTCGATTCTCCTGCTCCTTGGATGCTGCCTGACCTCCTGCGCTTTTCCAGCAACATGTTTTCAGCTATAAAGGTAGTCTGTTTGTGATAGTACAACAGAGTAGCCTGCCAGGGCTCTTGAAGGAAGAGTGATGTCCCACTCTCCTGGATTATTAAAATCCAGTTAGCCTGGCTTATAGGTATCAGTGTTGTGTTGTAACAGTGATGCTCTTAGTAAATGAAAGGGATGATTAAAATTAAACTAAAACTGTCTGCAAGAGTTTTTGTAAAATTCCAGACTACCAAATGTACGATCTCCGGGATGAACCAAGAGAGGCTTGCCAGTTGAGTTCATAAGGAATTCCTTGGGCTGTCTCAAATCTGTACTTTATCAAGAGTTTTTCATTACTATTATCAACAAAGTGTGGTCCATTGTCCAAGCTGATGCCTGCAGGTATACCGAAGCAGGGAATAATTTCCTTAAGCAAAATCTTCACCACAGTCTCAGCAGCAGTGTTAGGGGAAGGGTAGGCTTCAATCTACTTAGAAAAAACATCAACAACAAACTAAACATATTTATAGCACTGACATTTCTGCAACTCAATGAAGTCCAGTTGAAGTGTCACAAAGGGACCCTCTGGCAAGGGAGTTCTCCCCGGAGTGCAAGGCAACCCTTTGCCGGGGTTATGTTCCTGACAAATAAGACACCGGCCGCTAACCCTTTGAGCTTGTTGTTGGAGGCGGGGATGCCACCAAGCCATCAGGAGAAAGTTGGTGACCGAACGGGCACCACCATAAGTTGCATAATGTACACAGTTAATAATTCATAGAGCAAGATCATCAGACATACACGTTTAACCCACGGGAGGAGTCCAGAGTTGGAATTGTCCTCCTGCCTATCAGAACCCCCCCATTGTCTAAATGCAGAAGTTGGACCATGAGCTTCTGAAGCTGCTATTGCTCCCCTCTCTCTCTCTGAATGAAGATTGAGCTTCACCCCAGACTGCAATGCCCTTCCCCTGTCCAACATCTCTGAGCATGGTACTCTCTTTTCTCACCACCTTTTTCCAGAGTGGTGAAGGGAGGTGATTTGAAATTGGAGAACTCAACATTGATCCTTAGGGCTGCAGGCTGCCCAGGCACAAGATGAGGTGTTGTTCCTCCAATTTGCAGTTTGCTTTGTTGTGGCAATGGAAGAGGCCAAAGATGGTCATATTTGGAAGGGGAATTAAAATGAGTGGTGACTGGGAGGTCCAGTCAGCTTCTGTGGACCCAGCTGCGATGCTCGGCGAATCGTTCCCCAAGTTTATGCTTAGTCTCCACGATGTAGAGAAGACCACAGTTGGCAAACACATGGCAAATGGAATGCCACAATGTAAAGTTACAGCCTTTGCTATGGAAAAAAAAGCAGAAAGGAGGTGAATTTCCAATGTTGGAGATCAGAGTCGAAAAGTGTGGTGCTGGAAAAGCACAGCAGGTCAGACAGCATCCGAGGAGCAGGAGAGTTGATTTTTCAGGCACCAGCCCTTCATCAGGAATGGTGTGTGGATGTGCAAAGAGGCCTCAGCATCCTCCTACACCAGTCACTGCCAGTTGTCAGACAGGTGCAGCAAGCAATCAGCAAGGCAAGTGGTATATTAGCAAGAGGAATTGAGTTCAGAAGTGGGGATGTCTTCCTGCAGTTAGAGGGTGATTGAATATGTTCAAGGCTGAACTCATCTGATTTTGGAACAACGAAGAAGTGGATGTTTGTGGGGAAAGGCAAGAAAATGGTTTCAAGACCAGTACAGAATAGTTAGTCAGACAGCACAGAAACAGACCCTTCAGTCCAACTAGTCCATGGGGACTATATTCAGAAACTAAGCTAGTCCCACCTAGATTGGGCCATATGCCTCCAAACCTTTCCTATTCACGTACTTATCCAAATGTTCAGTTATAGAACAAAGAGACCTTGGAGTGCAGGTTCATAGTTCCTTGAAAGCAGAGTCTCATCAACATAGTGAAGAAAGCGTTTGGGATGCTTTCCTTTATTTGTCAGAGCATTGAGTATAGGGATTGGGAGGTCATGTTGCAGCTGTACAAGACATTGGTGAGACCACTTTTGGAATACTGCATTCAGTTCTGGTCTCTCTGCTAGAGAATAGATGTTGTGAAACTTTGACAGGAGTTGGAAAAGATTTACAAGGCTGTTGCCAGGGTTGGAGGGTTTGCGCTACAGGGGCAGGCCGAATAGGCCAGGGATATTTTCCCTGGAGCATGAGAGGCTGATGTTTAGTGGTAAGGATAAATTATACAAGAGGGACGGATTGCAACTTACAGGTGGGGGACCAGCATTCTGGCAGGTAGGTTTGCCACTGCAACACAGCTGCGTTTAAACTAAATAGCGGGGTGGGGGGAACAAACTGGAAGTTTAAGAAGAAAGTTAGAACAAGAGAAGTAAATAAAGACAATGGAATCAATGGAGCAGAAAACTCAAAAGAAAAGGATCATGCCGTAAGGTCAAGTGAAATAGGGATTGATAGGGAGGGTGAGGGGAGTAACAAATTAAAAATATTAAATATGAATGCACGAAGCATTATAAATAAGGTGGATGAGCTTCAGGCTCATTTGGAAATTGGCAGTTATGATGATGTGGGGATAACTGAGATGTGGCTTCAAGTGGACAGAGCCTGGGAAATGAATATTCAAGGTATACATGTTATCATAAGGACAGATAAACTGGCAGAGGGGGTGAGGCGGCCCTGTTGGTAAGGAATGATATTCAGTCCCTTCCACGGGGGGATCTAGAATCAGGGGATGTAGAGTCAGTGTGGCTGGAACTGAGAAAGACCCTAATGGGAGTTATCTACAGGCCCCCAAATAGTAGCCTGGATGTCGTGTGTAAGTTGAATAAGGAGCTGAAATTGGCCTGTCACAAAGATATTAGTACAGTTGTTATGGGGGATTTCAACATGCAGGTAGACTGGGAGAAATCGTGGAAGCATTGGTGATCATTTTCCAATGTTCTATAAATTCAGGATCAGTTCCTGCAGATTGGAGGGTGGCTCATGTTGTCCCACTTTTTAAGAAGGGAGGGAGAGAGAATACAGAATTATAGACCAGTTAGTCTGACGTCAGTGGTGGGAAAAATGCTGGAGTCAATTATAAAAGATGAAATTACAACACATCTGGATAGCAGTAACAGGATAGGTCAGAGTCAGCACGGACTTATGAAGGGGAAATCATGCTTGACTAATCTTCTGGAATTTTTTGAGGATGTAACTCTGAAGATGGATGAGGGAGATCCAGTGGATGTAGTATACCTGGACTTTCAGAAAGTCTTTGACAAAGTCCCACATAGGAAGTTAGTGAGCAAAATTAGGGCACATGGTATTGAGGGCAAAATACTGACATGGATTGAAAATTGGTTGGCTGACAGGAAACAAAGAATAGTGATAAACGGCTCTCTTTCGGAATGGCAGGCAGTGACCAGTGATGTGCTGCAGGTATCAGTGCTGGGACTGTAGCTTTTTACAATGTACATTAATGATATAGATGAAGGTATTAAAAGTAATATTAGCAAATTTGCTGATGACACAAAGGTGGGTGGCAGGGTGAAATGTGAGGAGGATGTTAGGAGAATACAGGGTGACCTGGATAGGCTAGGTGGGTGGACGGATGCATGGCAGATGCTGTTTAATGTGGATAAATGTGTGGTTATCCACTTTGATGGCAAGAACAGGAAGGCAGATTACTGCCTAAATGGAGTCAAGTTAAGTAAAGGAGATCTAGGTGTTCTTGTACATTAGTCAATGAAAGTAAGCATGCAGGTACAGCAGGCAGTGAAGTAAGCTAATAGCATGCTGGCCTTCATAATAAGAGGAATTGAGTATAGAAGCAAAGAGGTCCTTCTGCAGATGTACAGGGCCCTGGTGAGACTGCACCTGGAATATTGTGCACAGTTTTGGTCTCCAAATTTGAGAAAAGATATTCTGGCTATTGAGGGAATGCAGCATAGGTTCACAAGGTCAATTCTCAGAATGGCGGGACTACCTTACGCTGAAAGATTGGAGTGACTGGGCTTGTGTACGCTTGAGTTTGGAAGGCTGAGAGGGGATCTGATTGAGATGTACAAGATTATTAAAGGATTGGACACTCTGGAGGCAAGAAGCATGTTTCCACTGATGGGTGAGTCCTGAACCAGAGAACACAGTTTAAAAACAAGGGGTAGGCCACTTAGAACGGAGTTGAAGAGAAACCTCTTCACCCAGAGAGTGGTGGGTGTATGGAATGTTCTGTCCCAGAAGGCTGTGGAGGCCAAGTCTCTGGATACTTTCAAGAAAGAGTTTGATAGAGCTCTTAAAGGTTAGTGGAATCCAAGGTTATGGGAATAAGGCAGGAACAGGATACTGATTGTGGATGATCAGCCATGATGGTGCTGGCTCGAAGGGCAGAATGGCCTACTCCTGCACCTATTGTCTATTGTTTGGTGGATGTTCATAAGGAGCACGGATTGGGTGAATATTCAAGGTCTGTTCCCCTGGGTATGGGAGTCCAGAACTCGAGGACATATGTTTGAGCTGAGAGGGGAATGATTTAATAGGGACCTGAGGGGCAGACCTGCTCGCTCTCAGCAGTATCCCAGTGTTGTGAAAGATATTCACTTTCAGGTGGATTTATCTTGACGTTAGTCTTCACGTTTTTGCTTTTCTGCTCCTGTAAGATTCTGAATCAGCATCTTCAGGGGAGTTAGTTAGAGCGGAGTGAGAACAGAGGGGGAGAGAGAGAGTGGGATGGTGCTTTCAATTTTGTGGAATAACAAAAGAAAAGAATATTCCACAGAAAGTAGAATTCCTTGTTCTGAATTTCTACCCTGCACTGACAATGATCACTTTTGTAATCTCTTTTTAACAGAGTATTCGACGATCTGAAGACAGAAATTTCAAAATCAACAGATTGAAGGGCTCTCCATTGTCTGCAGTCCTCACTTTGACATCAATGTCTGACAGTCACTCACTCCATCGGGACGACAACAATTTTCCAACTATGATTCTGTGAGAAGGAGCAAAGCCTTTTGGTTCCAGTTTGAGCACATTTTCAGCATCAGTGGGACTGGATGAGAGACCCCACTGTTGCAGCGCACTGAGTGTGGAGCCTGAAACAGTTATACGGCCTGGAAAAAGAAATTCACGGTGGGGAGAGGCTCCACACGCGTTTGTGTGTGGCTGAAGCATTGGCCATGGAGAAACCCGAGGAATCCTGCCCCGTGGAGAAACCATGGAAGTGTGGCGATTGCGGGAAAGGTTTCCATGTCCCGTCTGTCCTGGAGACTGATCGGCGCAGCCACACTGGGGAGAAGCAGTTCTTCTGCTATGTTTGCGGGAAGGGCTTCAGCGATTCCTCCAACCTGCTGACCCACCAGCGAGTCCACATGGGTGAGAGGCCCTTCATCTGCCCTGAGTGCGGGAAGGCTTTTCGTGATTCCTCCGCCTTGCTGACCCACCGGCGGATCCACACAAGGGAGAGGCCCTTCAGCTGCCCCGAGTGCGGGAAGGCCTTCAGTAATTCCTCCAACCTTCAGACCCACCGGCGGATCCACACGGGGGAGAGGCCCTTCATCTGCCCTGAGTGCGGGAAGGCTTTTCGTGATTCCTCCGCCCTGCTGACCCACCGGCGGGTGCACACAGGGGAGAGGCCATTCAGCTGCCCCGTGTGTGGGAAGGCTTTTCGTGATTCCTCAGCCCTGCTGAGGCACCAGCGGATCCACTTGGGGGAGAGGCCATTCCCCTGCACAGAGTGCGGGAAGGCCTTTCGCAATTCCTCCAACCTACTGACGCACTGGCGGGTCCACACGGGGGAGAGACCGTTCAGCTGCCCCCAGTGCAGGAAGGCCTTTACCCAGGCCTCTGCCCTGCTAAGGCACCGGAGGATCCACACGGGGGAGAGGCCCTTCAGCTGCCCCGAGTGTGGGAAGACCTTTACCCAGGCCTCCACCCTGCTGACCCACCGGCGGATCCACACGGGGGAAAGGCCTTTCAGCTGCTCAGAGTGTGGGGAGGGGTTCAGTCAGGTGAGCCACCTGCAGAGGCACGGGCGGCTCCACTAGGGGGAGAGGCCCTTCAGGGGCCCCGAGTGCAGGACGGGGTTCACCTGCTCGATTTAAGCTGCTGACCCACCAGTGTCTCCACACCAGGGAGAGGCTGTTCACCTGCTCCTCCCATTTGTGGACGCACTGAAGCAGCAACGGCCGAGTGCCATTATCGACTGGACTGTCAACCCAGTTTCGGGGCTGCTGGGTTCGAATCCGGCCGCGGCAGATGGCAGAATTGGAATTTGGTCAGAAACTGGAGTTCAGAATCTAACGATGAAACCATTTTTTGGTGGGGGTGGGTAGAGAAAACCCCCATCTGATTCACTCACATCCTTTTTAGGGGAGGAAACTGCCGTTGTGGGAAAGGATTCACTCAGTCGTTCCAGCTGCATTCTTTACCCAGGCTGGCCTACACGCGACTCCAGACCCACAGCAGTGTGGTTGACTCGACACTGCCCATCCAACTTACTTGGATTCAGGATATAGGTTGAAATTACTGAGTGAGGCAATACTTCCCACAGGTTAAGGCTGTACCAAGGATCCAATTACAAAGGGACAACTCGATGGTGACCAATACTAAGGAAAGTGTGGTTGTGGGGGGATGTGCGGGCACTTTGGTCTTGAGCTGTTTGAAATGTAGCTACTTTTTCTCTGTTTTTTTGCTGGGGGGATCTGAAGCTGTAACAAAGCCGGATCGCATTAAAGGTTACCTGAACTTACTGCCGGGCTCAGACTCTCATTGAAAGTTTTGAGCTCCAAGAGGTTTTTGTTTTAAAGCTGCTCATTTCTTTCAGCCTCCTGCACTCAGTTTCCAATGTTGTGTTTCAGATCGAGCAGTGAATGAGGAGCTAGTATTGTTAGAAGTTGTAAACTTTTCAGGAGTACAGGTACTGCGACATTTCATCAGCATTGTAAAGTTTCCTGGCAGCACTGGGACGTTTGGGCTGTGTTCACGAGATGTGGAGGTGCCAGTTTTGGACTGGGGTGGATAAAATTTAAAAACTCACACAACACCAGGTTTATGTGAAAGCACCAGCTTTTGGAATGCTGCTCCTTCATTGGGTAGCTGTGAAGCAGGATCAAAGACGTTACATTTTATAGCAAAAGATCAACGTGTCATGCAACTGATAGGATATATTGAACAAACCTAGATTGCTGTGATTGTGTGCATTTGAGTTTGTGCGTGAGTGTATGTGTAAGTGTGTGTGCATGCTTTGTAAAGTGAAAGTGTGGTGGAGTATAAGTCTGTGAGAGTGTTGGTGCATGTGTGTAAGAGACAGGTATGAATGCAAGGCTTTACGTTTTACTAAAACAAGAAAGGGCAGGACGTGTACAGTTAATTGTAGGAGCCTGGGTCATGTTGTAAAAGAGAGAGACAGAGTCATAGAGATATACAGCATGGAAACAAACCCTTCGGTCCAACCTATCCACGCCGACCAGCTATCCCAACCCAATCTAGTCCCACCTGCCAGCACCCGGCCCGTATCTCTGTAAACCAGAGACAAGGGGAGGAGGGGTTTAAGTACGTAGTTCTTTGAAAGTTGTATCACTGGTAGACGGTGGTTTAGAGTACTGGGAACAGTTCGGGTGGCCCTGTAATACAAAGAAGACTATTAGAGAGGGTACGGTAAAGATTTACTAGGACATTGCCAGGACTGGAAGGTTTGAGTTATAAGAAGAGGCTGGGACATCTTTCACTGAGCACAAGGAGGTTGAGGGGTGACCTCATCGAGATTTATAAAATCATGTGGAGTGGAGGTTCGGTGAATAGCAAAGGGCTCTTCCTTCATGTAGGGGAGCTCAAAACTAGGGGGCGTATTCTTTCAAGGTGAGAGGAGAGAGATTTAAAAGGAACTGGAGGGGCACTGTTTTGACAGAGGGTGGTTTGTGTGTGGAATGAACTTGCTGAGGAAGTGGTTACAACATTTAAACAGGTACAGTTACAACATTTAAACGACATTCAGATAGGTACATGAATAGAAACGTTTAGAGGAATGTGGGACTGGTTTAGTTTGGGAATCCTGGCCGGCACGGACGAGTTGGACCGAAGGGTCTGTTTCTGTGCTGTATACCTCTATGAACTGGAGGTGATCTTATTGAAACCAATAGAATTCTGAAAAGGGCTTGATAAGATAGATGCCGATAAAATGCTCCTTTTTTAGGGGAGTCAATAGAATCCCAACAATGTGGAAGCAGGCCATTCGGCCTAACTATTCTACACCAACCCTCTGAAGAGTGTCCCACCCATATCCATCCCCTCACTCTGTTTTTCCCCTTCCCCCACCTCACCCCAGCTCCAAAATTCCAGCTCAGCACTGTCCCCATGACTTGTCTTACCTGCCTATCTTCCTTTCCACCTATCCACTCCACCCTCCTCTCTGACCTATCACCTTCATCCCCACTCCCATTCACCCATCGTACTCTATGCTACTTTCTCCCCACCCCCACCCTCCTCTCAATTGTCTCTCCACCCTGCAGGCACTCTGCCTCTATTCCTGATGAAGGGCTTTTGCCTGAAATGTCCATTTTCCTGCTCCTCGGATGCTGCCTGCACTGCTGTACTTTTGCAGCACCACTCTAATCAAGAATCTGGTTTCCAGCATCTGCAGTCCTTGTTTTTACCCTGTATTTCTCATGGCTAATCCCCCCCTAACCTGCACAGCCCAGGGCACTATGGGTAATTTAGCATTACCAATCCACCACAACCTGCCCATCCCGGGGCACTATGGGTAATTTAGCATGGCCAATCCGCCATAACCTACACCTTAATCTGTAAATTACATTAGTCCGCAAGGGTGAAAAGTACAAGGATGAAAAAAAATCAGTGACGGTAAAAAGCACAAATACAAGGTTAGTAATGGTGTCTGCCCCGGGCCGCGCGGCGCCATTTTCCTAACGGCCGCCCCTTCCCCGCTCGAGCGACCTCTCCTCCCAACCGCCTTCACCCCCGCGTGACGTCAGCTCAGGGGGATGGGCGGGGCCGGGAGAGCCTCACCGTCACCAAGCAACAGCGTCACCAATAGACCAACAATCGAAACTGGACACTAATGTCACAAAACCTGAAACGATACATGGTGAGTCTGAATGTGTGCCACATTGTAACAAAAGTGAATGAATTAACTGCACATACTGAAGTGAATAATTATTGTCTGAGACTCCTCACAGAGACATGGCTTCAGGATGGCAAGGATTGGATCCTGAATATTGAGGGGGGAGTCAGATGGGAAGCGAGGTAAAGGCAGAGGGTTAGCACTGCTCATCAAAGCACTGAGCACACGGTAGTCTGGTGTCAGCTCGGGTTTCAGGGCCTGATTTCTCTGTCCTCTGATCTCCCTGTTCCCACAGAGTAAGATGTCGGTCTGTCCTCAGCTTTGCTGGACTTCTGCAGAAGCTTTCACGCCTTTTTTACAACTTCCAGAACAAGAAAACATTCAGTCAATCGAAAGCCAACCCACAATCTCAGCCTGTCATCCATCCAGACAAGAGTGTAGTCACAACAGGGAATCAAACAAGAAAAATAAAACAAAATCAGAAATAAATAAATGCTTAATGTTTGTTCATTAGGAAGTAAACCAGAAATAGGGGTCTCCCAGGATCTTGAGAGTGCCCTACTTGAGGAATTCTCTCTCCCTTCGATGTAAGTATTAGTATGGTTGGGGCAAAGTAACTCGTGTGTCAAATCATTTAAAGCAAAGTAGTCAGGAGAGGAGACCTTGAGCAATTAACTAGCTTTATTCGTTGCCATGGGGAGTCAAACAAAGTCTGACGTATTCTAATGTAATACAGAATGTTACAAGTTTTATGGTAAATCACAAGCACAATCTCCATTAATTATGCAACTGAGGGGCAGTCGTAAGTTTCACATACGTTGTCCAGACCTACGTTTCTTAATGTCTACAAATCTGAATGTTATCTTATACTGCAGGTTCATCTCGGCTCGAATTACCGATAAGGGACAGAGAGAACCAATCCATCCATTCTATGAAGCAGCACAGTCTAATGGCCCGAGGAGCAGAGACAGCCCGCAGCTGCAAGGTCAGGCGATCAAAACAGAATTCCTTAGCCAGGGCTCAGACAGCATTATGTAAACAGGCTACATTTTACTGCAAACATTGCGTCTAACAAAATGGCTTCCACGTAGTTTTGTGTCAGGGGTAGCTAGGTTTTCTGTTTTTATTTTTAAAATGCAGCCGATTCCCACAAGTAACTGCAACAGGTGCAAGTACATCACATGCAATATTCCTCATTGCAGCTTCACGCCGGTTTTGCACATCACATGCAATATTCCTCATTGCAGCTTCACGCCGGTATTGCATCCTCTGTTCTTTCTGCGCCTTGGCTCCAGCACATTCAGCTTCCTTCCCTCACTCCCACCCCCCCGCCCTGATGGCCAAGCTGACCCGCAAAAGGTGGGTTTGCCCCTCCGTTCTTTCTCCTGTCTTTTGTGGGTTTTGAAAACTTTCCCAATCCTCTTATTATAGGAGTTGAATTTATGTTGTAGCTGCACCAGACATTGGTTAGGCCACTTTTGGAATATTATGTGCAGTTCTGGTCTCTCTGCTAGAGGAAGGATGTTTTGAAACTTGAAAGTGTTCGGAAAAGATTGACAAGGATGTTGTCAGGGTTTGAGCTGAACAGGCTGGGGCTGTTTTCTCTCGAGCGCCAGAGGCTGAGGGGTGACCCTACAAACTTTTATAAAATCAGGAGGAGCATGGATAGGGTAAATAGACAAGATCTTTTCCTTGGATGGGTCATAGCTTCAGGGTGAGGATGAGATTTAAAATGAACCTAAGGGGCAACTCCTATATTCAGAGGATGGTGTGTGAAAGGAATGAGCTGCCAGAGGAAGTGGTGGCAGCTGGTACAATTACAGCATTTAAAAGGTACCCAGCTGGTGTAATGGAAAATTAACATTTATTGTGAAATCTATAAAAGCATAGGGAAACAAAGAAGTTGCAGACAGGCAGGAAAAAAAAATGTAAAGTTAAACTGACCTAACAGCAGACTTACAAGGCCAGTAAACTACCATATCAACAGTCAAGGAATGAGAAAAACAACTCCATACATGAAAAGGTCCTCAAATGTTCCAGGCTCCTGGCCTTGAGCTGTTGATAAGGAGAAGTGAATCCAGCCAGGACTGACACAGTTAAGGAGAGTGTTGTAGAGCAAGGAGACCTTGGACTGCAGGTTCATAGTTCCTTGAAATTGGAGTCACAGGTAGGCAGGATAGTGAAGAAGGCGTTTGATATGCTGGCCTTTATTGGTCAGAGCAGAGAGTGCAGGAGTTGGGAGGTTAAGTTGTGGATGTGCAGGGCATTGGTCAGGCCACTTTTGGAATACTGTGTTCAGTTCTGGTCTCCCTGCTGTAGGAAACATGTATGATACTTCGAAAGATTGACAAGGCTGTTGCCAGATTTTGAGGGTTTGAGCTACATGGAGAGGCTGAATAGGCTGGGAATATTTACCCTTGGGCATCGGAGGCTGCATGGTGATCTTATAGACATTTGTGAGGGGCATGGATAGGGTGAGTACTTAAAGTCTGTGGGATATAGGTAAATTAATGTTACTTCTGCAATTTTGCAATTCCATTTTACAAAGTAAATGAACACACACCAGTGTGTAATTGTTTTAGTCCAGAGCTGAGTCGAATGGAAACGATGTGGAGGAAATATATAATTGTTTTTGTATTAGCTAAAATTGTATGCCAGGATGAAACGTGACAGCAAAACAATAGTAGACATTACAGTCAAATAGATAAGATGTTGTGAGGGGATGAAGTTAAGCTAGATACGCCTGTACAAACAGTAGGTATAAACATCTGTTTCCCACTTTTACAGAGACAGAGGAACAAACCCCAATTAAAAG
Organism: Chiloscyllium punctatum; assembly: GCF_047496795.1. Lineage (NCBI taxonomy): Eukaryota > Metazoa > Chordata > Chondrichthyes > Orectolobiformes > Hemiscylliidae > Chiloscyllium > Chiloscyllium punctatum. The sequence goes on along the minus strand of NC_092774.1, from coordinate 39,706,828 downwards.
GGTCATAGGGATCAGAACGGCCTCGGGAAAGGTACAGATGGAGGGGGTAGATAATGATGAAGAAAGAATATGCCTAACGATGACGCACAGTGGGATGAGGTCAAATGGCCTTGTGAGGCCAGAAATAAGCATTTTGTCACAGTCAAGGCTGGATAAGGCAAGAGATAAACAGGAGTAATGGGTGCCGGTCTTAGGGAAGTGGAGGATGTAAACAGGGGAGGAGCAATGTAAAATAAAAGAAACCAAATTATATAAATATTGTGTCTGAATTGAATTTAGTGTGTGTATGTCCTCTGCCTTATAGGCACTGGACATCACACCCACTTGCAAGTGTGAAATAAATGACACTACTGATTCAGATCTTGTCTCGGACTGAAATTATTGAAGTGAATGAGCTTTGTTTCTCACAATTGGGGGCTGTCCGGGATGTTCTTCCATCGCCAGGAGGGAATGGCTGGCCCTGGACACTGGGAAGACGCGTCCCGTTCCCCATTGAGGAGCGGTCTCGTGTCCCGGTTTGGTCCGCTCCCTTGGGCGACTGGTACGAATCCCACCAGAGCGACATCTGAATCAGACAGTGATAGGAGCTCGATAGAAAATACGGCACAAAGGGGCCAGGCAACTCTGTGCACAGACCAAGGTAAGATAATTGACTTTTAAGTATTGCCTTGGTGGCCGGGATTGAGTTTTAGTAGTTAATAAGGGACTAACGAAGGAACTCCATATGGGTTGTGCCGTGGGTAAGGAAAAAGCCTCCGGGAAAACAAAAGAAGAAAATGGCAATGGAAATGGAGGCGGGGCCCCTTACAACATACCTCCAGAAAGTCCTTTGGGCAGGATGTTGTGGAATTGGCAGAATAATACTTGTACAAGGGAAAAAGATGATTAAATATTGTTGCTTTGTATGGACGAGTGAATCCATTCTTCGTCTTGCCATCTTCTGGCCAAAGGACAGGTCGGACGAAGACTGAGTTTGTACATATCTGAATTTATTTGTCAATGAGTGAGAGAGAGAGAATGAAAAGAGCTGTACAGCTGGTAGACAGTTTAACCCTTTGTGATTTGGTTTGAATGCACATTTGTTTGTTGGTGATTGAATGTTTGCGTTTTATTCCCTGGAGCTTGAGTTCCAGGACTGTTTTGAATCTGATTTTTATTATGGAAACTTAACATGATTTCTTTAAAGGTTAAGGATTCTATCGAGATTATGAAAAAAAGAATGGTAACTCCTGTTCTTCTTCCAGGTCATGACTGCCTTACTATCCGTTTCTAACTAATTTCTTTTATCTTTACTTAAAAGCGATTTATGGGGGACAGTTGAAGTTTCAGTTCAACATTAGATTGTAGTAAAAACAAAATCCTATGGTTAATATCTGTGACCTTGGATTCAGCCATTGTTCATGCATTAGAAGTTTTGTTTTTAACTTGAATAGACAAATTCTTTTAAGGCAGCTCTGATTATTTCATGACCTATAGTATTGTAATTGAGCAATGATTGGTCAGCACTACTTAAGAAAACTAATTTTGGATTTAAATTAAGGGACTAAAACTGGGTGATTACAGTGGATTTCAAAATTGGGAACTGTATGCATTTTACATTTTAAATATTAAATACTGAATAAATGAACGTAAATATATAAATATATTTACAAGTAAGGAACAGGCTTTAAAGTTAGTCAAGCATGAATTGATGAATTGGTGTTTGAAGTTATGGGGAGCTAGAAATATTGCAATATTTCTTTAAGAAAGAAAAAGGGAAGAACGTAAAGACTTATCCCCTTCGGGAGGTACCAAGAGGGGACAAAGAGATTGGGTTTGTGAGTGCCCCCCTCAGCAGTGGGGAGGTCAGAACAGTTAAAAGGAAATGAAGGTCCTGGTTGAGGATCCGGTAGGGTTGTCTGAACAAATTGATCAATTTTTGGGGCCCGGTCTGTGTACGTGGGCTGAGTTAATGTCTATTTTGAATATACTATTTGGGTAAGAAAGGGGACTTATTCGAGGAGCAGCCATTAAAATATGGGACAGGGAACACCCGATTGGAGATGAGGATGCTGGACAGGGAGAGATAAAGTTTCCCCTCAGAGACCCCCAGTGGGAAAATCAAAACCCGGAGCATTAAGAAGCAATGAGGGAATTGAAAGACCTGGTTCTAAAAGGAATAAAAGAGGCAGTTCCGAAGTCATAGGATTTGACTAAAGCCTTTGAATTTAGACAGGAGAAAGATGAGACTCCCTCAGCTTTTTTTTGCAGAGATTAAGAGACTCGATGCGGAAATATTCTGGAATGAACCCTGAGGACACAGTGGCACAGGATCTTTTGAAAGTACATTTTGTGACAAAGGCATGGCCATACATACAGAGAAAGATACAGAAGATAGAAGGGTGAAGTGAAAAACTATTAGATGAATAGTTAAGAGAGGCACAGAAAGTGTTTGTAAAGAGAGAGGATGAGAGACAGAAACAGAAGGTGAAAATGATGGTATCTACGGTTGATGAGGTAGTTAAGAAAAGAGTGGAACTAATATTGGGCAACCGGAGCGGTGGGTGGCAGCATGTCGGACAAAGAGGACAAGGGGGAGGGGGAGGGGGAGAGGACAAGGGGAGCATTTGATAGAGGGTTTGAGCGACAGGGGCAGAGATGGAGGTCTCCACAGGAAGGTTGCTTTTATTGTGGAAAGATAGGGCATTTTAGGCGGGAGTGTCCTCATCTACAAAGGGAAGAAAGGGCAATTCCGCTAATAAATTTTGATGAAGAATAGGGGTGCCAGGGCTTCCTGCCCTCGGGGGCCCACCAGGAACCCTTGATAAACCTGAAGGTGGGACCCTATAGGGAAGAGGTAGTCTTCCTAGTAGATACGGGGCAGCACGGTCATCGCTGAATTTTAAACCAAAGAAAGTAGAAATGTCGACACGGTCAATTACTGTTTCTGGGGTGAAAGGGGAGGGATTTACTGTTCCAGTATTTGAACCTATGATGATAGAAGGTCATTAGGATAGAGTCACAGGGTAACTGCTGTATATCCCTGATATAGGAAGTAACTTACTAGGGAGAGACTTAATTATCCTCTTAGGACTGGAGATTGGAATTCAGGAAAAAGAATTAGTTGTACAAGTGGCAATGTTGACAGAGAATGTGGAGAGAGATAGACCCTATTATATGGGCTAGGGAAGGGAATCGTGGAAGACTACAGATCCCTCCCCTTCTAATAAATTTAAAAAGGAAAGGGGACATTGTCTGTGAGCGACAATATCCCATTTCCATAGAAGGTAAATGAGGACTGCAGCCAGTAATTGAGGGACTGATTAGAGATTAAGTAAGATCCCGCATGACCAAAAATGGTTTAGTGTGATAGATTTAAAGGATGCCTTTTGGGCTTGTCCCTTGGTGGAGGAAAGACTTGGGACTATCTCCCTGTGAAATCTTATTTGGATTACCTTACTTGGGAACGAATGGAGAATTGCCAATTCCCGAAACTAAAGATTTGTTCTTAAAGAAGTATATACTGGGCTTGTCCTCCTCTTTGTCTTTCCTCAGGAAACAGGGTTTATTGGCACAGACTCCACCCCTTGAATTCACCGTTCATCCCATCCGGCCGGGCGATTTGATCTTAGTAAAATCATGGACAGAGACTAAATTGCAGCTGGACTGGGAAGGGCTGTACCAGGCTCTTTTGACTACCGAAATGGCAATAAGGACGGCGGAGAAAGGCTGGACTCACTACACTTGGATCAAAGGGCCAGTGGACCCTCCCGTGGAGGAAAAAGTCTGGACAGCCGAATCAACGCAAGACCCGCTGAAACTCAGACTAAAGAGACTTTGAGTAACTGATTATACAGTGGTGACGCGAGCGCGGGATAATTTCTGTAGGATTGTATATTAAGTCATTTTGTGCTTCAGCATGATTTTTAGAATACTGGGAATGCTTTGAGTTATGATGCTAGCCCTCTTAGTATTGGGACTTTGTCAAATATCATTTTCATATGTATTATTAACGGTTCCTGAGTCTGGTAATCCACAAGTAATAGACGCTGATGCATGCAGCTTAGTAAATTGTGGGGTTGTAGATAATCAGGGACAGTACCGCAGCTTTAAGATACATCTTAAGTCCTGTGGGGATGGCCTTGGGGACGGTACTTGGTGTAATGGTCTCGTCACAGTACACCAGACCCCCTTCCGACCAGCTCGCGATTGTCCCGATAAATAGTGGAAGCTCGGGTGGAAGCGAGACAGGAAGGGCATGAAATGTATGATAGCCCTGTATCAGGATGAGACTGCATGGAATGATAGGAACTGTACCTCTCTGATGTTCCCTCCTTGGAGAAGAAAAATGCAAAAGTCCCCCCCACATTTTCCGTCACAGTTGGAAATCACATGTCGTGTGTGCGGAGACGAGGTCGAGAGATTTGGGGGAGCTGAAATTATGTACAGAGATTAAGAATGTTACCGAAACAGAGAAGGGAGGGAACTACTCAGCACTAAAGGTTCCCCGAGCGGATCTGTGGTGGTACTGGGGAGGCAAAATATTGAGACCGACACTACCTCCAGATTGGAGAGGGATATGTGCAATTGTACAATTGGCAATTCCATTTACCCTGGCATTTGAGAAGGAAAAGATAGTAGGGAAAAAGGGAAGGGGTAAGAGATTATTGTTAGACACTTCTTTTGATATCAGGATTTATCTCGATTCAGTCAGAGTCCCTAGGAGTCCCTGATGAATTCAAGGCTCATAACCAGATTGCAGCAGGCTTTGTGTCAGCTCTCTTTTGGTGGGGAACAATTCATGAAAATGTAGATTGGATAAATTACATTTTCTATAATCAACAACGATTTATAAATTATACAAGAGATGCGGTTAAAGGAATATCAGACCAGCTTGATGCGACAAGTAGGATGGCTAGGGGAAACAGAATAGCCCTTGATATAATTACAGAAAAAGGGTGTGTGTGTGTGATGTTAGGAGGAAGCTGTTGTATCTTTATTCCTAATAACACTGCACCTGATGGTTCAATTACTCGGGCCTTAAGGGGATTGACTACCTTAGCAGAGGAACTGGTTGAGAATTCAGGAGTAGACATCTCTCACAGGATGGCTTGAATCCTGGTTTGGAAGGTAGAAGGGGGTAGTGGTTTCTATCCTTACTTCCCTGATAGTAGTAGTCAGGGTATTGGTGGCCACTGGCTGTTGTATCATACCCTGTATACGAGGGCTCACCCAAAGACTGATTGAAACAGTTTGATGAAACAGATGCCCCTAAAAGGGAATCAGGCAGAAGAACTTTATCGATGAAATAATGAGGGGATGAGTGAGACCAAGATGGATGAAATCTCTGGAATGAGGCTTGCGAATTTCGGGGCGATGCTTAAAAAAAATGCAGAAGATAACAAATAGTAATTAAAGAAAAAGGGGAAATTGTGGTATATAGGTAAATTAATGTTACTTCTGCAAATCTGCAATTCCATTTTACAAAGTAAATGAACTCACATCAGTGTGTAATTGTTTTAGTCCAGAGCTGAGTCGAATGGAAATGATGTGGAGGAAATATATAATTGTTTTTGTATTAGCTAAAATTGTATGCCAGGATGAAACGTGACAGCAAAACAATAGTAGACATTACAGTCAAATAGATAAGATGTTGTGAGGGGATGAAGTTAAGCTAGATACGCCTGTACAAACAGTAGGTATAAACATCTGTTTCCCACTTTTACAAAAACACAGGAACAAACCCCAATTAAAAGGGTCATAGGGATCAGAACGGCCTCGGGAAAGGCACAGATGGAGGGGGTAGATAATGATGAAGAAAGAATATGCCTAACGATGACGCACAGTGGGATGAGGTCAAATGGCCTTGTGAGGCCAGAAATAAGCATTTTGTCACAGTCAAGGCTGGATAAGGCAAGAGATAAACAGGAGTAATGGGTGCCGGTCTTAGGGAAGTGGAGGATGTAAACAGGGGAGGAGCAATGTAAAACAAAAGAAACCAAATTATATAAATATTGTGTCTGAATTGAATTTGGTGTGTGTATGTCCTCTGTCTTATAGGCACTGGACATCACACCCACTTGCAAGTGTGATATAAATGACACTACTGATTCAGATCTTGTGTCGGACTGAAATTATTGAAGTGAGTGAGCTTTGTTTCTCACAAGTCTTTTCCCCAGGAAAGGGGAGTCTGTGGTACAGCAAGGAACCGTAATGACTCCTCAGGAGACAGACACGTGCTGCAACTGACAGGGTACCCTTCGTTGTTCAGTACTTCCCAGGGGCTGAAAAATTACGCCATGTTCTTCGTGACCTGCAACACATTATCAATGAGGTTGAGCACCTCACCAAGACCTTCCCCACACCTCCACTACTTGCCTTTAAACAACCACTAAACCTCAAACAGATCATTGTTCGTAGCAAACGCCCGGCTCTCAGGACAACTCCATACAACCCTGTCACGGTGGATGCTGCAAGACGTGTCAGATTGTGGACATAGATACCACTATTATGCGTGGGAACACCTCCCATCTTGTACATGGCAGGTACTCATGTGACTCAGCCAACGTTGTCTATCTTATACGTTGCAGGCAAGGATGCCCGGAGGCATGGTACATTGGGGAAACCAAGCAAAGGCTACGACAACGGATGAATGGGCACCGCACAACGATCAACAGACAGGAGGGGTTTCCTCCCGGTTGGGGAACACTTCAGTGGTCCAGGACATTCAGCCTCGGACCTTCGGGTGACCATCGTCCAAGGTGGACTTTGGGACAGGCAGCAGAGGAAAGTGGCCGAGCAGAGGCTGATAGCTAAGTTCGGTACCCATAGGGAGGGCGTCAACCAGGACCTTGGGTTCATGTCACATTACAGATGATCAGCATTGCACCACACACACACACATAGATATTCCTACACAAACACACACGGACACAGGTACACACAGATGTGCACACAGGCACCCACACACACCCTTATAGACACACACTCCCACACTCACACATGCACCCCCTCACACACTTAAGACACTCTGCACTCACTACACACACACGCACACACATTCTCACACTCACAAGTCCCAACCCAGACAGACACACACACACAAAGACCCACATGAACACATATATTTTGTGGGGTGAATTTGTACTTGCAGAGTTATATTGCACTTTGCTCAAAAACTGCATGAATTTATGTAAAACTCTGATTCTAATCTAAAAAGTGATATAACAATCTAAACATCAGGTCATAGACAGAGAACACAGGGGGCTAACTCCTTCAACATATTGTCTAGCTATCACCACTGTTAACAGCTAATCCGAGAATGCAACTTTTAAAAAAAAAAGGGTTTTGTGATTTACACATGAAAGAAGTGAAACTATCACTGTATTCTGATAGATTAAAGGCTTAACAGACAATCAATTTTTCAGTGTATAATTTCAGTTACATCACACTACAAATTTTTGCTAGAAATTCTGTGTTACGATCGAGCCCTCCATAATCACTTGATGAAGGAGCATCGCTCCGAAAGCTAGTGCGCTTCCAATTAAACCTGTTGGACTATAACCTGGTGTTGTGTGATTTTTAACTTTGTACACCCCAGTCCAACACCGGCATCTCTAAATCAAGGCAATCGGAGTTTTTTTAAAACCCGAAAAGTAACGAAGTTTAACGACCCGAACCCGAAGATAAACGAAGGCAATCGGAGTTTCTTTAAACCGAAAAGTAACGATGTTTAAATGACGCGACCCCAAAATAAACGAAGCTACAACCCGAAAAATAACGAAGTTAAGGCAATCGGAGTTTTTTTTTAACCGAAAAGTAACGAAGTTCACAACCCAAACCGAAAATAAATGAATTTTAAGCGATCGAATTTTTTTCTATTAAAAGGATAACACCAGAAAATAACCAATCTCTGGAGATTGATTTTGTTTTACTTCTGAAAGCCACGAAGCACGGGAGAAAGAATTTTTTTAAAAAAACCAAAACTTAACAAAGCTTGGGAATTCAGATTCCAACCCTCCCCTCAGAGTTCAGCAATTTTCAAAGACCACTGTCCGTAACTACCAAAGCACCCTCAACTTCAATTAATCTCTCCCCCCTTTTTAATCATTTAACAAGTCCCCCAGACTCAACCATTGCTAAGACTGATCCTTTCGGGCTGGGCTAGTCAGTCAGACACCGCTTGAATGACATGAAAACCAAACGTTCTAAAAATAATCATGTCTGGCAGGCCGAATTCCTCAACACTCAATAGTGAAGGACATTCAACTCGTACACTACTGTTCACAGTCTGTCCGAGACGAAATGTGTCACGGCACCAGAATGAAGATCTGCCTCTTGGTTCCAGATCGGTCAAAGGAATCGACAAATAGGTCTATTCGAAAAGCAAGGTTCATTAGTTTATTGAATTAAGATATTTTAATGCAATTCTATCCAACAACACAGAGATTGAAGATTCTGTGTTCCGTGATGAAGTTGCGCAATTACATTTGAAAATTACACATTATTTATATGTTTTTAAAGAAATAGTAGTCTTAATTACGAGAAAGACCAATCCCATATAATAAGGTGACACGATATTAATCCAATGATATTTTCTTTAAGAAGGATATCTAATTTACATAAATTGTCATGCCATGTATTAGTTCAAGGTTAGTTCAAATGGTCAATTAATGTGTCAGTATTCATCTTATGAAAATTCTATTGTCCTCTTATCTTTGAACTGCAAGTTAATTCTGTGAATCAGCAGGTCGGTTCACAGGCTATTTTGTAGTATTCTTTTAAATCGAGAAGCCATTTTGTTGAAATAAAAATCTACATATTTTGTTGCCTAAATTCCAACTTTAGATCCTCACACCCACCTCCCAAATCAGTCTATCACGACCAGACTAGGCAACAATTTCTTCCCCCAAGCCATCAGGCTCCTTACCACTATATGATTTGACTCTTTTCCATCTGAATATTTTTGCATATTTTCGAATTTCTGCTCAAAAATTGTCCATTATTTATCATTCTTTTATTATGCTGTAACTTGAGTGTTTTGCACTCTGGTTCCTCGAAGTAGAGATGACAGAAACATTGGGAGCGTTCACAAAATTAATCCCGGGAATGGACATGTTTGCTAATGATGCAAGGTTGAGTCGCTTAGTTGAGCATTCGTTCGAGTTTGGAAGAATGAGAGGAGATATTAATGAATAAATATCAGAATCTGAGTGGGCATGAAAGGTTAGTTGCCAAAAAGGTAGTGTTCATTCGTGGGAGAGTCTCAGACCAGAAGGAATAGCCTCTAATCTTAAGTGTTTGCATATTTATTATGGAGATGAGGTGGATATCTTCTCTCAGAGGGTAATGAATGACAGGGCTATTGAAGTTCAATCACTAAGTATAATCAAGGCAGATGTTGGGCAGGATTTTAATCAATAGGGGAATCAATAATAAGGCATGAATGTGGATTTTTGGATTATAATATTAATCATTATGGTAATAAATAGTGGAGCAGATTCGATGGGGTGAATGGATTATTTTGGCCGAAGGGCTTATAAACATCCTGTGGGACCTTGACAGGGGAGATATGGATAAAATGCTTCAACTTATGTATGATATTCAGACTTAGGGTTCCACAGGATATGTCAGTCAACATTTTTCAGCATTTTTAGGAGAATGGGAATGAAGGTGATAATAGCTACAGCAGAGTAAGAATGAAGGGAGACTGTAGCATTAAGATTCACACATTTTTGAGGGAGGGAGAGAAGAAAGAATGTTCCACAGAAACCAGAATTGTCTGTTTTGAATTTCTATACTGTCTAGACAGCAATGTCTTCTGTAATCTCCTTTTACAGGATACGAGAAAGGGAGGATTTACAGCCAGAAATCTCAAAACAAGATCTGATAGAGACAATCAATTCATTGGCACGGGAATATCATCGGCCTTTGAATCTAGTAGAAAATATTTTATTTCTCTCCTGTCCTGTCTGCTTCACAAGGTTTCTTACATCAGTGAGACTGAGGTATGCATACCTGAGTGAGAGTGTTCCAATGAACTGACTGTGGGAAGAGCTTTAAGCGGGTACACAGCCTGAAATAGCAACACCCCATTCGCAATAGCAATAAATGGAACACGTTCCGTACATGAGTGGTCTTTCAACCGATTGTCAAAGCTGGAGAGAGACAAGGATTCCCACATCATGGAGAAATCGTGGGAGCAAAGCAGTATCTTCGCCCTTTCCATTCCTCATCCTGGGAGGGAGAGGGAGAGGGAGGAAACACTATTCACTTGTAGCAACTGAAGTGAATCCAGGGAGGGAGCGGACTCCGCAAAGGTGTCAGATGCTCTCTGTCCTTCTTAACGGTATATTAATTTTTTTCCCCTCAGTTTGATACGTTTATTTAAATACAATTTGCATTGTGGAAAAAGATCGCTTCTTTCTTCATGTTCAGATTTAAAAGGGTAGTTCTCATGGAATGGAGCAGAATCTAAGGGATTGGCATGTTGATATAAAATGTAGACATATGTTGCTTCATATGGTGTATATCTGATATTATTCGCTGTTATAAAAGCCTTGTGGCTAATATTTTTCACATTCTAATCTAGCACTGAAGTTATATTCTGTATTTCTTGTCATCTTTTTTATTAAATAGGATAGCAGAAAGTCATTCAGCAACTTTACTGGTTTGTTTTTCTCAAGTAGCCTTGACATTTCATTTTCATTGTCCTTGATTCAGCTCCATTTCCAGTGCCTTTGTAGGCAGCTTGTTCCAGGTTATTGTCACCGAAATGAAGATTTCCTCCATGCACACTTAAGGCTATCTGGCTGCATGAGGGTTTTCGGGTTTCTGTGTCCTGGATAATATGTGATCAGGCATCTGACAAACTACAGGAATTGTCACCAATGTTATGTTCATTTAACAGTACTGACTGATCACGTATTTTGTGAATTTATTTTTGCAGAAAGACATGTAGAAAGAAATCTGAAAGCAAATGATACATCAACTTCTGACAGAGCATCTTGATTCATTGGGATTTGAATATCAGCAACCATTCCAATTGAGAAGAAATGTTTGCTTTTGTCTGCTTGAGAGATTTTGGACACTTAAGCAGGAAGAATACGGAGACACCCGAGTGAGGGAGATTCAGTGCACTGACTGTGAAAATTGCTTGAAACCAGTTACTCAGTTTGGGGAATCAAAGTCTCACCCCTCACAGCTGACCAGCTGATGTACTGGCATGTTCACACCGGGGAGAAGCCATTCACTTGCTCCAAATACAGGAATACATTCGTCAATTCTCCTGGCCTGATGAAACATCCTTGGGTCCGCACTGGGGAGAGGCCTTTCACCTACTGTCACTGCAGGAAGGGGTTCATGAGTTCATCCACCCTGCAGACATATCAGTGGGTCCACACTGGGAGAGGCTGTTCTCCTGCCCTGAGTGCAGGAAGGGATTTGGTTGGGTGGACAACTTCCGAAGGCACTAGTGAGTTCATGTGCCATCACTGGGAGCGAAGGAGCAATGGCCAAGTGATATTATCAACTGGATTACCCACTCAACTCTGGGAACTCCCGGGTTTGAATCCTGCCACGGCAGATTGGAATTTGGTCAGAAATCTGGAGTTCAGAATCTAATGATGAAACCATTTTCAGGGGGAAAACATCCTCATCTGATTCACTCATGATTTTTTTAGGGAAGGAAACTGCTGTTGTGGGAAAGGATTCACTCAGTCGTCCCAGATGCATCCTTTACCCGGTCTGGCCTACACATGACTCCAGAGTCTCTGCAATATGGTCGACTTTAAACCCCTGTCCCCACCCCTGCCCCCGGAAAATGAGTGGGGAGAAACTTACTTGGATCTAGTATATGGGTTGAAATTGCTGAGTGAGACATTACTTCCTCCGGGTTAAGACTGTATCAAGGATTCAGTTACAAAGGGACACCTCAGTGCTTACCAATAGTAAAGCAACTGGAGTGGCAGGGGAGGTCAGGGGTGTGTGTGTGTGTGCTTTGAGCTTCAGCTGTTGAAGAAAAGAAAAGCTACTTTTTGTAATTTTTTTGCTGGGGAGATCATGAAGCTATAACAAAGTTGGGTCGCAATAAAGATTACCTAAATTCGGACTCAGACATTGAAAGATTTAAAATCCAACAGGCTTCTGTTTTAAAGCTGCTCACTCAGCTTCCAGCACTAAGGTGCCAAAGTCGTGTATCAGAAGGAGCAGTGAATCAGTAGCAAGTATCGTTAGAAACTGTTAAGATTTTCATTTCTGCAGGCACTGCATCGTTTCATCAGCATTGTAATGTTTACTGGCAGCAGCAGGAAGTGTTGTGGCTGTGTTCATGAGAAACAACATTAAAAATCACATAACACCAGGATATAGTCCAACAGGTTTATTTGGGAGCACTAGCTTTCGGAGCACTGCTCCTTCATCGGGTAGCTGTGGAGCAGGATCATAAGACACAGAATTTATAGCAAAAGATCAGTGTCATGCAACTGAAATGATATATTGAACAAACCAAGATTGCTGTTAAGTCTTTCATCTTTTAGAATGGGTTGCAGGTTTCAGTTCATTAATATGCAAATCCTAGAACTTCTTTTAAGTCATATCCTCGAGATAACTTAAGGTAGATAGGATAGTGAAGAAGGCGTTTGGTATGCTTTCCTTTATTGGTCAGAGTATTGAGTACAGGAGTTGGGAGGTCATGTTGCAGCTGTTCAGGACATTGGAATATTGTTGGAACTGTTGGAATATTGCATGCAATTCTGGTCTCCTTCCTATCGGAAAGATTACAGATTACATTACAGTGTGTAAATAGGCCCTTCGGTCCAACAAGTCCACACCGACCCGCCGAAGTGCAACCCACCCATACCTCTAACCGAACACTATGGGTAATTTAGCATGGCCAATTCACCTGACCTGCACATCTTTGGACTGTGAGAGGAAATCGGAGCACCCGGAGGAAACCCACGCAGACACGGGGAGAACGTGTAAACTCCACACAGTCAGTCGCCTGAGGCGGGAATTGAACCCCGGTCTCTGGCGCTGTGAGGCAGCAGTGCTAACCACTGTGCCACCGTGCCACCCATAAGATGTTGTGAAACTTTAAAGGGTTCAGAAAAGATTTACAAGGATGTTGCCAGGGTTAGAGGATTTGAGCTATAGGGAGAGGCTGAACAGGCTGGGGCTGTTTTCCCTGGAGCGTCGGAGGCTGAGGGTGACCTTATAGAGGTTTACAAAATTATGAGGGGCATGGATAGGATAAATAGACAAAGTATTTTCCCTGGGGTCGCGGAGTCCAGAACTAGAGGGCATTCCTTTTGGGTGAGAGGGAAAGATATAAAAGAGACCTAAGGGGCAACTTTTTCACGCAGAGGGTGGTACGTGTATGGAATGAACTGCCAGAGGATGTTGTGGAGGCTGGTACAATTGTAACATTTAAGAGGCATTTGGATGGGTATATGAATAGGAAGGGTTTGGAAGGATATGGGCTGGGTGCTGGCAGGTGGGATTAGATTGGGTTGGGATGTCTGGTCGGTATAGACGGATTGGACCGAAGGGTCTGTTTCCATGCTGTACATCTCTAAGACTCTATGACTCTATTTTATAAAAAGAAGTGATAGCTCAGACAATGCATGGAAGGTGTGATGTTCAAGTCTTTCAGTATCCTAATCTTGAGTCAGACTGGTTCTATTTCCAAAGTAGGAATTTATAAAATATTACATGCATTGACTGCCTGCAGATTGTGCACTTTTTGAGCAAAATACAATGTATTTGCATATATAATTTCACAAATTCACCCTATTGACTTATGTGCATGTGCGTGTGTGTGTGTGTGTGTGAGAGAGAGAGAGAGAGAGAGAGAGAGACTGTTTTGTATAGTGGAGTCACATGTAGTGTGACATCAACCCAAAGTCCATTTGAAGCCATCCTCATGGCTATTGATACCCAAGTTTGGAATCCAAGTTGAACTTAGCCTCTGCTCGGCCACCAGAAATGATTAAGCAGTTACACAACACACGTTGGAGAGTGGAAGGTGGGACTTGCCTTTTGATTTGCAGAAGGTGGGAGGTTCTGGATGCTGTGATCCAGGGCAAACACATGCTGGTGGACATTCGGCTCAGAGAGATGGAGCTGAAAGCGAGGGTGCAGACCTTTGATGAAAAAGATAACCAGACATTTTATTCCAGGAGTTGGTCATTCCTCTCCGGACAGACCCTTCTGATTGAGTCAGTGGACAGGATCAGGAGGTGTGAGCGTGGATCAGGCAGGTAAAGGGGATCGGAGAGAGGGCTGCAAGGAAGTGGAGGAGCAAACTGGCTGGGTACTGGGAGTACGAACAACATTGGGGAGGTGGTGGTAAGGGACAGAATAGTGATAGGGATTGTCTCTGGTCTCCGCAGTTGGTAGCAGGAGGCCAGATGACATCGGTGTCTATCTGGTGCCAGGATTCGGGAACCAATGTGCTCAGGGCTGAAGATGTGGAAAAGGGAGGTTACAGCAGGTGTGGTCCACAAATGTCAGGAGAGAGCCTCTGCTGAGGGTGCGTGAAAAGTTAGAAGCTAACTCTGGATGGCACAGTGGCTCAGTGGTTAGTACCGCTGCCTCACAGTGCCAGGGGTCCATGTTTGATTCCATCCTTGGGCAACTGTCTGTGTGGACTTTGGCACGTCCTCCTCCTTGTGTCTGTGTGGGTTACCTGTGAGTGCTCTAGTTTCCTCCCACAGTCCAAAGATCTGCAGTTTAGGGTGGATTGGCCATGCTTAAGTGTACAGATTAGAGTGGGTTAGCCATGAGGAACTGTAGGGCTGTAGGGTCAGCAGATGGGTGTGGATGGGATGCTGTTTGGAAGTTCCGTGTGAATTCGATGGGCCGAATGGCCTGTCAGAATTATGATTTTACTGCTTTCGCCACGTATATATTGAGAAATGATTGACCCAAGTCTGATGTGGGAGGAGTGGGTTCCAGTTCGTGAGATATCAACACCGGTCCTGGGGAAGGTGGGATTTGGGCAGTCTCTCCCCCCCATCCTCTGCCCCCCGTCCAATCTCTCACCACCCACTGTCCCCCGTCCATTCTCTCTACATCTCCACCCTTCTGCCCTGCATTCTCTTCCTGCCCACCTCTGCCCACCAGTCTTTCACTTTCCCTCACCATCGCTCTCCACAATCTTCTCCATTCCCATCACCCTCTGATCACCCCAGTGTTCTCATCCCCCCACTCTTTGTCCCACGGTCAATTATCTCTCTCACCCCCTGACACTCTGCCCCTCTGTCCATTCTCTCTCCTCTTCCACCCACTCCCTGTCCTTGCGGATGCCTCAAACCCTCTTCGATCGCTGTATCAAACCCTTCTAGGAAGAGAGAAAGAGAATGGATGTTGATGACTCTACCTGGTCGACACAGCTGCACGAGAAATGACTGATCTTTAAATTTGAGAATAGCTAAAATGATATATTCAGAAATATTATGAAAGCATGTTCAACTTTATAGAAAAGCTGCAGACATCTTTCTGAAACTTGCATTCAAATATGTCCAGTTAGTTCATAGTTGAGGACAGGGTGTAAGTTGTGGATGGTCTATTCCTAGTCTTGTGAAATTGATTCTGATTATACAGAAATAGAACCATAGAGTTGTACAGTATGGAAACAAATCCGTCGGTCCATGCTGACCAGGTATCCTAAATTAATCTTGGCACATATACCCATCTAAGTGTATTTTAAATTTTGTAATTGTACTAGCCTCCACCACTTCTTCTGGCAGCTAATTCAATACATGCAACACCCTTTGCGTGAAAAATTTGCCCCTTAGGTCCTTTTTATATCTTTCCCCCTCACCCAAAATTTTCGTTCTGGACTGTCCCACCCAGCGAAAAGACCTTGTATATTTAACATATCAATGCCCCTCATGATTTTATAAATCTCTATAAGGTTTTATAAACCCTCAGCATCCAACGCTGTATGAAAAACAGTCCCTGCAGCTGAACCCCTCCAACCTTCGCAACTTATTTATAAATCGTTTTTGAACCATTCTCAGTTTCACAACATCATTGCTACTCATGATTAATAGGCTGTGAACAATCTATCTTGTTCAGGGCATAAGAGGGGGAATTAACTTTCAAACTTTTTTTCTGACTGTGAGGTCCCTTTTAAATATTTTCCCTGTAAATGGAAATCTATGCCCTCTCGCTTGGGATTCCCCTACCCTGGGGAAAAGACATTGAAAAGTTGAGGAGTCACACAAAATGCAAACGCAATAAAATGTCGAGCTACAGGTAAAAAAAATTGGCTTCACCTTTTTTTTAAACTCCTGTTGCCATTTGACATTCGGGTACAAAATCTTGTCAGCAACACCAGCATCGCCACAGACCACACTGCGCATACTCCTCGGTGTCAGTAGGTATTGCGCATGTTCAGCGGTGTTAACAAGAACTGCGCATGCTTCACGCTGTCCACAATTACGGACCGCGACCTTCTTTTGATGGACCAATGGGGAGCTCGGGATGAGCGGAAGGAGCCTGGTTCTTTTGTCAATCAGAGCCCCGCTATTGTCTGAATACGGAAGTTTGACCATGAGCTTCTGAAGTTGCTACTGCTGTTGTTCCTCTCTGAATAAAGATTGAGCTTTACGCCAGACTGCAACTTCCTTCCTCTGTCCGACATCTGTGAGTACGGCACTTTCTTTTCTCACTCCCTTTTCCATTTGTTTTCATTCTGGGGTTCAATTTTTGTTTTGCAGTAATTGAAAGGAAAGGGAGTGAATCCCGGCGAGGGGAGAGACTCTGGAAAAGTTAGTCCAAGATTGTGTCTCAGTTTGCAAACACATGGCAAATGTAGTAGCACAATGTGAAGTTATCGCATTTGCTGTTTTACAAAAAAGCAGAAAGGAGACGCATTCCTTAAATAGTGATATATTGGGATGTGAAGAAAGTGAGGACTGCATATGCTGGAGTCGAAAAGTGTAGGGCTGGAAAAGCACAGCAGTTTCAGGCAGCATCTGAGAAGCAGGAGATTCGACATTTCAGGCACGAGCCCTTCATCAGGAATGATGTGTTGCTATACAAACAGGCCTCAGCGTCCTTCTATATCAGCAAGCAATGAGCAAGGCAAGTGGTACATTAGCAAGAGGAATTGAGTTCAGAGGTGGCGATGTCTTCCTGCAGTTTGGGGGGGTGTCATTGAATATATTCAAGGCTGAGTTCATTTGAATTTTCGACAACAAGGAAGTGGATGGTTCTCGGGGGAGGCAAGAAAATGGGTTTAAGACCAGTATAGAACAGTTAGATAGTCAGTCAGTGCAGAAACAGACTGTTCTGACCATCTAGTCCATGCTGACTATGTTCTCAAACTCAACTAGTTGCACCTGCCAGTGTTTGGCCCATATCCCTCTGAGCCATTCCTACTCATGTGCTGATCCAAATGCTTTTTCACCCTTTTAACTGGACTACATCCACCACTTGAACTGAATTGAATTTATTTATTGTCACATGTACTGAGGCACAGTGAAAAGCATTGTCTTGTGATCAAAAAGGCAGATGACATAGTTAAGTGGCATAGTAAATAATAGGTAAACAGTGGCAAAAACAAAAACACAGGTTCAGGCAAGTCCTGAGAGTTTGAGAGTCCATTCAGTATTCTAACAATAGGGTAGAAACTGTTACAAAATTGGCTGGTGCGTGTGTTCAGGCTTCTGTACCTTCTTCCCGATGGTAGAGATTGTAGACAAACATTACCAGAGTGGGATGGATCTTTAAGAATGCTGGCGGCTTCCCTTGACAGCAAGCCTGGTAGATGGATTCTATAGATGGGAGGTTGGCCTTTGTGATTGTCCGGGCTGAGTTCACCACTCTCTGAAACTGTCTCCAATCTTGAATGGTACAGTTGCCATACCAGGTAGTGATACATCCAAGACAGCTTGTTGTGGATGACCACTCCCAGGAGCTTAACACTCTCCTCTCATTCCACCTCTGTGCTGTTAATGTGTATGGGGACATGAGTAACATCCCGCCAAAAGTCAATAACGAGTTTCGTGGTTTTGGCCTGTGGGTCAGGAAACTGAAGATCGAGTTGCAGAGAGTGGGGCTTCGTCCAAGATCACGAAGTTTAGTAATCAGTCTCGAGGGGATAATAGTGTTGAAGACTGAACTGTAGTCAAGTAGGATTCTTAAGTACCTGTTCTTGGTGTCAAGATGTTCTAGGGAGGAGGAAAGGGCAAATGATATGGCATCTGACATGGATCCCAATTTGCTGATAGGCAAATTCAAAGCAATTCATGACCACCGAAGTTAGGGTAACTGGGCGGTAGTCATTGAGACATGCTGCATGAGTCTTCTGAGGCACAGGGATGATGTTGGCCCTCTTGAAACAGACAGGGACAATGGCCTGTTGCAGGAAGAGGTTGAAGATGTGCGAGATGACCTCTGCCAGTTGATCTGCACATGCTCTGAGTGCACGGCCTGGTCCTCCGTCTGATCCCATCACTTTCCTTGGATTCACACGAAGGAAAACTGATCTGACCTCTGGACTTTGTCTGGACATTCATTCCACACACAAACCACTCTTAAAAAAGGGTGCTTCTGATGTCTTTTTAAAATCTTTCTCCACTCACCTTAAAAATTTGCTCCCTAATCTTGAAGCTCACATCTGAGCGAAAGGACATCTCTATCCTTCGTGATTTTATAATCCTCTGTAAGGTCATCTCTCAATATCCTAAGCTCCGGTGAAAAAGATTCCCAGTTTATCCATCTAGCTGTAGGTAGATTAATATCCAGTCATGATCTGTTGAATGCTGGTGCAGGCTTGAAAGACCAAATGGCCTACTCCTGCTCCCAAGTTTCTCTCACTGTGTGCAGAACAGCAAGAGCCTATAGGACACAGGAGCAGAAATTAGGCCAATCAGTCCACTGGGTCTGCTCCACCATTCAATCATGGCTGATAAGTTTCTCAACCCCATTCTCCAGCTTTCTCCCCTTTATTACAGACTCCCTAATTGAGAAATTGAGAAACAAATTTTGTAAGGAGATTTCAGTTATCTGTAATAAAAATGCGGTGGTTATGGTCAGGGATTTTAACTTTCGAAACATAGACTGGGACTGCCGTAGTGTTAAGGGTTTCGATGAAGAGGAATTGAAATGTGTACAAGAAAATTTTCTGATTCAGTAAGTGGATGTTCTGACTAGTGAAGGTGCAAAACGTGACCTGCTCTTGGGAAATAAGGCAGGGCAAGTGACTCAGCTGTCAGTGGAGGAGCACTTTGGGGCCAGTGACCATAATTATGAGCTATAAAAGAGTGATGATAAAGTAGAGACCAGCTCTAAATTGGAGGATGGCTAACTTGGTATTAGGCAAGATCTTCCAAAAGCTAACTGGGAGCAGATGTTCGCAGGTAAAGGGATGGTGAGAAAATGGGAAACCTTCAAAAATAAGAAACTGAGAGTCCAGAGACAGTATATTCCTGTGAGGTTGAAAGGGGAAAAACTAGGTAAAAACAAGGACTGCAGATGCTGGAAACCAGATTCTAGATTAGATGAAGGGCTTTTGCCCAAAACATCAATTTTCTTGCTCCTCGGATGCTGCCTGAACTGTGTTTTTCCAGCACCACTCTAATCTAGAACCTAGGGTGAAAGGGGAGGCTGGTAGGTGTAGTGAATGCTGAATGACGAGAGGAATTGAGCTTTTGGTTCAGAAAAAGAAGGAAGCATATGACAAGTATAGACAGGAGAGACCGAGTGAATCCTGACAGTACAAAGGCAGTTGGAGTATACTTAAGAGTAAACTCAGGAGGGCAAAAAGGGACCATGAGATAGCTTTGACAAGTAGAGTTAAGGAGAATCCAAAGGGTTTGTATAAATACATTAAGGAGAAAAGGATAACTAGGGAGAGAACAGGGCCCCTCAAAGATCAGCAAGACAGCCTATGTGTGGAACTGCAGGAATTGGGGGAGATAATAAATAAGTATTTTGCATCAGTGTTTACTGTAGAGAAGGACAGAGAAGAAATAGAATGTGTGAAAACAGATGATGATATCTCGAAAAATGTAAAAATGTCTGTACTACAAAGGAGGTGGTGCTGCATATCTTGAAATGCAAGCAAGTGGATAAATCCCCAGAACCTGATCAGTTGTACCCTAGAACTCTGTGGGAAGCTAGAGAAGTGATTGTTGGGTCCCTTGCTGAGGTATTTGTACCATTGATAGTCACACGTGAGGTGATGAAAGACTGGAGGTTGTCTAACGTGGTACCAGTATTTAAGAAAGATTGCAAGGAAAAGCCATAGAACTATCAACCAATGAGCCTGACATTGCCGGTGGGCAAGTTGTTGGAGGTAATCCTGAGGGACAGGATTTACATGTATTTGGAAAGGCAAGGACTAATTCGGGATAGTCAGCATGGCTTTGTGCGTGAGAAATCATGTCTCACGAACTTGATTGAATTTTTTTAAGTAACAAGGGATTGACAAGGGCAGAGCAGTAGACATGATCTCCATGGACTTCAGAAAGGCATTCAACAAGGTTCCTCATGAGAGATTGGTTAGCAAGGTTAGCTTTCGAGAAATACAGGGAGAACTAGCCATTTGGATACAGATCTGGATTGAAGGTAGAAGACAGAGGGTGGTGGTGAAGGGTTGATTTTCAGACTGGAGGCCTGTGACCAGTGTCTGTGACCACAAGGATTGGTGCTGGTTCCATTACTTTTCGTCATTTATATGAATGATTTGGATGTGAGCATAAGAGGTATAGTTAGTACGTTTGCAGATGACACCAAAATTGGAGGTGTAGTGGACAGCAAATAAGGTTACCGCCGATCACAACGGGATCTTGATCCGATGGGCCAATGGGCTAAGGAATGGCAGATGGAGTTTAATTTAGATAAATGTGTGGTACTACATTTTGGAAAAGCCAATCAGGTAAGGTCCAAGGGAGTGTTGCTGATCAAAGAGACCTTGGAGTGCAGGTTCATAGCTCCTTGACAGTAGAGTCGCAGGTAGATAGAACAGTGAGGAAGGCATTTGGGTAGTAAAGTTGAGAGGTAACGTTGCAGCTGTATAGGACACTGGTTCGGCCACTTTCGGAATATTGTGTGCAATTCTGGTCTCCTTCCTATCAGGAAGATGCTGTGAAACTTGAAAGGGTTCAGAAAAGATTTACAAGGATGTTGCCGTGTTTGAAGGATTTTAGCTGGAGAGGCAGAATAGACTCGGGCTGTTTTCGAGAGCATTAGAGACTTTTGTGGCGCGGGGGGGGGGGGGGGGGCGGTCATCTTCCACACGTTTATTCTATCCATAATCCTCATGATTTTATAAACAGACAAGGTCTTTTCCCTGGGTTGTGGAGTCAGAACTAGAGGGCATCGGTTTAGAGTGAGAGGGGAAAGATTTTAAAAGGGACCTCAGGGACAAGTGTTTCATGTAGAGGGTGGTGCATGTATGGGATGAATGTCAGAGTAAGTGATGGAGGATGGTACAATTACTGCATTTAAAAGGCATCTGGATGGGTATATGAATAGGAAGGGTTTAGAGCGATAGTGGCCAAGTCCTGGCAAATGGGACAAGATTAGGTTAGGATAACTGGTCGGCATGGACGAGTTGGACTAAAGGGTCTGTTTTCATTCTGTACACCTCTACGATGTTACTTCAGGACTCTGAAATTGTTCATGAAAACCACCTCAGTAATCTGCTCAGTTTTAAGACTACAATATACAGGAGCAGAATAAGGCCATTTGCCCCACTGAGTCTGCTCCACCAGTCGATCATGGCCGGTATGTTTCTCAATCCCATTCTGTTGCCTTCTCCTCGTAACCCTTGATCCCCTTACTTATCAAAGACCTATCTATCCCTGTCTTAAATGCCCTCTGCAGCGTTGAGATCCACAGATTCACCATCCTCTGCCTGAAGGAATTCCTCCTCATCTCAGTTCTGAAGGGCATTCCTTCACCCTGAGCCTGTGTCCTCTGGTCCTCGTTTCTCCTACTGGTGGAAACATCTTCCCCACATCCACTGTATCCAGTCAGAGTCACACAGCACGGAAACAGATCCTTCGGTCGAACCAGTCCATCTCGACCATAATCCCAAACTAAACTAGTCCCACCTACATGTGCTTGGCCCAATATCCCTCTGAACATTTCTTATTCATGTACTATTCCAAATGTCATTTAAATGTTGTGACTGTAAGCGCATCTACCACTTCCTCTGGAAATTCATTCCACACATGAAGCACTCTGTGTGAAAATGTTGCCCCTTATTTTGTTTTTAAATCTTTCTGTTCTCACCTTAAAAATATGTCTGCTAGTCTTGAAATCCCTCATTCCAGGGAAATGACTCCTGACATTGATCTTCTCTGTATCCAGCAAGATTTTATAAATCTCTAAGAAGACCTGAAATGTTAGCTTCCTCTCTCTATGTGGACGCTGCCTGACCAGCTGTGATCTCCAGCATTTGTTGTTTTCAGGACGGATTCCAGCATCTGTCGCAATGCACTCCTAAATGTTGGCTACCTCTTTCCAGATCCTTCGAGACTCGACCTTACTCAACAATCCACTGTGCGGTACAGTCAATAAAGCTCCACGTTGCATCTCTTTCAGCACACATGGGCAGCACATGGCTCAGTGGTTAGCACTGCTGCCTCACAGCACCAGGGACAAGGATTTGACTCCAGCTTTAGGTGACTGACTGTGTGGAGTTTGCACATTGTTCACCCCGTAGCTGTATGAGTTTCATCCAGGTGCTCCGGTTTGCTCCCACAGTCCAAAGATTTTCAGGTTTGGGTGAATTGGCCATGCTAAATTGCCCCATAGTATTCGGGGATGTGTGCGTTAGGTATATTAGTCGGAGGTAAATGGAGAGAGTGATAGGAGTAGGGAAATGGGTGTGGGTGGGTTACTCTTCGGAGTGTTGTTATGTACTTGTTGGGCCAAATGGCCTCATTCTGCACTGTAGGGATTCTATGTGGCAACCCCCCAGCTTTTTGCATTTCCATAGGGGAAGTGAGGACAGGCCGGAAGTTCAGTGAGTGTGAAGCGAAAATTAAATGTAGTGCTTTGCTTGAGCTCAAGCTGAGTGACTTGGTGGCGGGACTGGAAAAGGAAGGTACGGTGTCTCAGTGGTTAGTGCTGCTGCCTCACGGCATCAGGGCCCCAGGTACAATTCCAGCCTCGGGGCCGTTGGCTGTGTGGATATTGCACATTCTCCAACTGGTGTTTGTGGCGGATTTCTTCCAGTGCACCTGTTTCTTCTCACTATCCAAAGATGTGCAGGTTTGGGTGAATTAGCCATGTTAAATTGTCCATAGTGTCCAGGATGTGTAGGTTAGATGCATTAATCAGGTGTAAATGTAGAGCAATCGGAGCAGGGTAATGGTGCTTTCAATTTCATGGAATTACAAAAGAATTACAAAAGGCGACTGACTGTGTGGAGTTTGCACGTTCTCCCCGTGTCTGCGTGGGTTTCCTCCGGGTGCTCCGGTTTCCTCCCACAGTCCAAAAATGTGCAGGTCAGGTGAATTGGCTATGCTAAATTGCCCGTAGTGTTAGGTAAGGGGTAGATGTAGGGGTATGGGTGGGTTGCGCTTCGGCGGGGCGGTGTGGACTTGTTGGGCCGAAGGGCCTGTTTCCACACTGTAAGTAATCTAATCTAATCTAAAAAGAATGTTCCGCATAAAGTAGAATTGCTTGTTCTGACTGACAGTGATGACTTTCATAATCTTTTTTTCAAGTGCATTTGAAGATCTGAAGACTGAAGTTTCAAATTCAACAGACGAAGGGCTTATGCCCGAAACAGGAACTCTCCTGCTCCTTGGATGCTGCCTGACCTGCTGTGTATTTCCAGCACCACACATTTTGACTGACTCTCCAGCGTCTGCAGTCCTCATTTTCACGTCAATGACAGACAGTCAATCAATCCATTGGGACTCTAACGATCTTCGATTTTGATTCTATGAGAAGGAGCAAAACTCTTTGGTTTCTGTTTCAGTAAGCTTTCAGCATCAGTGGAGCTAGATGAGAGACGCAACTGTGGCAGCGCATTAAGTGTGCAGTCTGTAACAATTATACAGCCTGGAAAGAGGAATTCACGGCAGGGAGGGGTTGTGCATGCATTTGTGTGCAGCTGAAGCTTTGGCCGTGGAGAAACCAGAGGAATCTCGCCCCATGGAGAAACCAGAGGAATCTCGCCCCATGGAGAAACCGTGGCAGTGTGGTGACTGCAGGAAAGGCTTCAGTGTCCCATCTGCCCTGGAAATTCATCAGCGCAGTCACACCAGGGAGAGGCCGTTTTCCTGCCCAGAGTGTGGGAAGGGATTTATCCGCTCTTCCCACCTGCTGGACCACCGCCGGGTCCACACTGGGGAGAGACCATTCACCTGCCCTGAGTGCGGGAACAGCTTCACCCACTCCTCCCACTTGCTGGCGCACCAGCGTGTCCACACCGGGGAGAGGCCCTTCCCCTGCTCTGATTGTGGGAAGGCCTTTGGCAAATCCTCTGACTTACTGAAGCACCAGCGGGTCCACACGGGGGAGAGGCCATTCAGTTGCCACGAGTGCGGGAAGGCCTTTAGCGATTCCTCTGCCCTGCTGAGGCACCAGTGGGTCCACACAGGCAAGAAGCCGTTCCCCTGCCCTGAATGTGGGAAGGGCTTCAGCAGTTCCTCCTCCCTGCTGACACACCAGCGGGTCCACACTGGGGAGAGGCCATTTGCCTGCCCTGAGTGTGGGAAGGACTTTACCCAGCCCTCCCAACTGCTAACCCACCGGCGAGTCCACACCGGGGAGAAGCCATTCTCCTGCTCAGTGTGCGGGAAGGGCTTTGCGGTCTCCTCCAACCTCGTGACCCACCAGCGGGTCCACACGGGGGAGAGGCCCTTCAGCTGTCCCGAGTGCGGGAAGGCTTTCAGCAATTCCTCCCACCTACTGAGGCACCAGCGGGTCCACACCGGGGAGAAGCCGTTCTCCTGCCCAGAGTGTGAGAAACGCTTTAACCGCTCTTCCCACCTACTGACCCACCAGCGGGTCCACACGGGAGTGTAGCCGTTCTATTGCCCTGAGTGCAGGAAGGGCTTCAGCAATTCTTCTGCTCTGCTGACCCACCGGCGGGTCCACACAGGGGAGAGGCCATTCAGCTGCCCTGAGTGCGGCAAGAGGTTCACATTTTCCAGCAACTTGTGAAGACACCAGCGGGGACACCAGTGCTCCCAACAATCGGATACCGCCAGTGACGCTACTGTGGACTAAACCTTGTGCCCCACTCTGACAATGGGTGCAGTGGGAACATTGTTGGGCTTTTAAAACAATTTTCTGGACTGCACACTGCCTCGCACCCCCAAGTGCAATCCTAAAGTGGCTCGGGGTGACATAGTGGCTCAGTGCTTAGCACAGCTGCCTCATAGAGCCATGGACCCGGGTTTGATTCTACTGTTTGATTCTTCCGTGTCTGCATGGGTTTCCTCCGGGTATTCCAGTTTTGCTCCCACTATACAAAGATGTACAAGTTAGGGTGAGTTAGCCTAGCTCAATTGTCCATAGTGTTCAGGGATGTGTAATGTGGTGCATTAGTCAGGGGTAAATGGAGACTGGTCAAGAGTGTGGTGCTGGAAAATCACAGCAGGTCTGGCAGCATCTGAGGCGCAGGAGCATCGACGTTTTGGGCATAAGTCCTTCCTCAGCAATGATGCCTGAAACATTGATTCTCCTGCTCTTCGGACGCTGCTTAATCTGCTGTGCTTTTCCAGCACCAGACTCTCGACTGTGATCTTCAGCATCTGCAGTCCTCACTTTCTCCAAGTAAACGCAGCAACCCAGGTAGCGTTAGGAGGTGAAGTTAGCATTTCGGGTATTAACCCTCCTTCAGGACTGAAGAAGGGTTCTTCCCAAAACATTGACTTCTGTATCAGAAACAATTTACCAGGATGTTGCCGGGGGTCGGAGGGTTTGAGCTGCAGGGAGAGGCTATTTGGCTGGGTGAGAGATTTAAAAGGGACGTAAGGGGTAATGTTTTCATGCAGAGGGTAGTGCGTGTATGGAATGAGTTTCCAGAGAAAGTGGAGGCTGGTACAATTATACCACTTAGAAGGCATCTGGTTTCGGACATGAACAGGAAGGGTTAAGACGGATATGGGCCAAGTACTGACAAATGGGACAAAATTAATTTAGGATGTCTTGACAGCATCGATGAGTTGGACCAAAGGGTCTGTTTCCATGCTGTATATCTCTATGTCTACCGGTCCTGATGTAAATTTTAAAATGGAGTCCAAGTAACTTTGAATAGTTCAGTCTTGTTGAACTCACCTCTTGAAAGGTTTCAAATGAATCCCTCCAAGTGATACTGTTTAAAAATGCCGTGTTGGACAAAATATCCCATTAAGTTCGACACAAATCCACAGCTGAAGGCATCAGAAGTCACACAACACCAGCTTACAGACCAACAGGTTTATTTGAAATTACAAGCTTTAGGAGCATTGCTCCTTCTTCAATGCTGCTGCTTCATCACTTCACCGACAAAGGAGCAGTGCTCTGAAATCTCGTGAGTTCAAATAAACCTGTTGGACTCTAACCTGGTGCCGTGTGACTTCTGACCTTGTCCAGCCCAATCCAACACCAGCACTTCCAAATCAGAGTTGACTAATGAGATCGGATTTTATTCAGTGTGATTAAGTGAGGTGCTCATCTGAAAACTCAAAACTGTTGGAGCGACAAAGAGACACGAGTCAGTGTTACAGCACGGAGACAGGCCCATCGGCCCAAACTGGTTCATGCTGACCAAAACATCCATCAACAGTAACCCCATTTCCCTGCACTTGGCCACTATCCTTCTAAACCTCTCCTCTCCATGTATTTGACCAAATGCCTTTTAATTGTTGTTAATGTATCTCCCTCAACCACTTCCACTGGCAGCTCATTCCATACACAAACCACTCTCTAAAATTTTTGCCCCACATATTTTTTCAATCTCTCCCCTCTCACCGTACAAATGTGTCCCCAGTCTTGTAATTCCCCCATCCTAGGTAAGAGGCAACAATCCTTAACCCTATCTATAACCCTCACAGTTTTATAAACTTCGCCTCTCATCCTCCTCTGCTCCAGCGGGAAAAACATCCCAGCCTTAATTCCAATTTGTTAATAATGGTGCATTGATAATTTCAGCTGTGTGTGTGTCAAGGATCTCATTTCTAAGCCAATGCAGTGCCTCTTAAGTTTACCTGACCTTAAAACAAATGGTACTCCATTCATTTAAAATGTTTATGGTTTCTGTGCAAAGTCAGTCCTCATTGGAAAACAGCCAATAGTGTCTTAAATCCCATAGGCTGCTTCTGACCAGGTGTGTATGCTCTGTTTGGAGATGTAGGAGTAAAACTTCACAATAAAATATTAATACAGCCTTTATTCATGACTCATTATTAAACACACTTTCTCCATTTACAGCTGTAATTGAGAGGCTTCTCTGAATTTAGTCGACGTGTTTGTAACAAGTTGTGAAACATGAAAGGACTCTGAAAAGATTTACAAAGATACTGCCAGGGTTGGAGCTGTTGCAAGAGGCTGAAATAGACTAGTGCTATTATCCCTGGAGGGTCAGAGGCTGAGGGGTGACCTTACAGACTGTTTCGCTACAGACTGTTTCGCTGTAGAGTGTTTCAGAAAAAAAAATCTCAAACCTTTTTCCAATTGTTGCCTTTGCCAATATCTGTTGGCCATTAGTGAAGTCCCTTAGCCCAGTTAAATTGGACCCTCTGCCTTTTACAACCCCTCTTGGGAAAAAAAATCAAGACGACATAATCTTCTTAAAGGAGTAACATCATCACAACAGAGAGCACACAAACAGAAACATTTCTATCACAAGGTTGACAGTTAACAGGCCAAGATAATGACTTTTCAATTTAGCCAATCAATTCAAGTCAGGTCCTTTGGCTACCAATACCTACTAAATTTAAATCTGATAGGATTGGTCCTCTGTTGTCAAAACCATTGTAAAAACTCAATATGGCATCAAGGGTATAAAAGAAGGGGACAGTTGAACAGAGCCCCAGAGCTAACTCCCTATTGCTAGAGCTAAGAGTCCTCAGCACTAGCGCGAGACATCAGCTCTGACAGTCATCTGTGAATGAGACAGCATCATTTACAAGAAAACCAGAAGAGCAGGAATTCCTGACAAAAGATTCAATAGAATGATGCTTAGAATATTCTGGAAGACGTAACCAGGCTGTAATCTGAGAGACTAAATTCTATTTCTTGTGGTATTAGTGGGTCTTGTATTTATTGGAACAGCATATGACAAAAATCCTGTTTTATGCCAGAATCGTCAGTAGTTCGAAGGGATTTATTCGGTTTGTTAATAGTTTAGTTTAGTTGTTTACCATTCAAGTTGGATATGTAAATTGCTTTTTGTTGATTTTAAAGTGTCAGGGATTTATTTTTGTTTTTAAGACTAGAGCAGATGACACCACTTTCCACACTAATTTTGTATAGATTATAGGGCAACGCACTCCTCTTTTGGTGTTTTGTTTTGAGATCTCAGAGAGGGGAGGAGGTTCAGTATTCGCTGTAACAGCATTGACGTGCCGTCCTGCTGAATGCAAAGGAGTCATTGTTAATCCCAACCTCCCATTCTGGTTGTGGGTGAATCGCTTTAATTTGAATACTGACTCAGAAACTGCACAGACAACCAACTGTTGAACCATGATTTACACTTTATTGTAGGTATCAACCCTTCACGTAAGCAAGTTCACCCTCACCACCATCACCCCCCCCCCCCCCCAAACACACACACACCCCCCAAATCTTGGTTATCACCCAAATGATGGCAGAATTTAACATTGTTTCTACCAACAGTTCCCAACTCTGGAAGTTGATGCAGTGTTGTTCTTCCAAGCACTACAGCTGAAACGTTCTGGAGTTGAATTCTGGTGGAGTTCTGTAACTTTCAGATTTCTGGTGTAATGTTTCTTTAGATTCTAACCACCATCTCCCCACCCTGCTGGAGACCTCAGGTCTGTAGCTTACCTTCTTATCCTTGAGGGTTTTCCACCTGTTTGAAACAGCCTGTCCTGCAATTAACCCCTTTACGCCAAGGTAAAAACAATGACTGCAGATGCTGGAAACCAGTGTCTAGATTAGAGTGGTGCTGGAAAAGCACAGCAGTTCAGACAGCATTCAAGCAGCAGGAAAATCGATGTTTCGGGCAAAAGCCCTTCATCAGGTATACAGGATTCCTGACGAAGTGCTTTTGCCCGAAACGTCGATTTTCCTGCTCCTTGAATGCCCTTTACGCCAAGGCCTTCCTTCTACAAGCAGAATTAATTGTCCTTTTATCACACAGTTATTAAACACCATTATTTCATCTGTCCAAAGGAACAGCTCATTCTTCCCAGCGATAGTTAATGTATGTTATTTGTTAACTCCCTTGTAGCAGTTTCTCATTGGCCCTTTCGTTTCTTGGTCCAGAAGGAGTTATTGCTTACTCATGAAGTTATCAAAGTTCTGGAGTTTACAGGACCACACCACATTCCTCTCTGCCTCCCCCAGGAATAACGATTGCTCCTGAGATACTCGCAGTTCCTGACATTCCTTGGTATCCCCAAATACAATCCACATGTCAGGAAATCACTGGTGCTGCCCTGACACCAGACTGTCACTGTTGGAACACAAGGATTATGGGAAGAAAATTCAGAAATCCGAAGTGCAAAGAGACTTGGGAGTTCAAGATCAGGATTTTCTCAAAGTAAACTTGCAGGTTGAGTCAGTAGTTAGGAAGGCAAATGCAACGATGGCATTTATTTTGACAGGACTTGAATACAAAAGCAGGGATGTACTTCTGAGACTCTAAAAGGCTCTGGTCAGGCCACATTTGGAGCATTGTGCAGTTTTGGGCCTCCTATTTAGCAAGGATGTTTTGGCCCAGGAGGGTGTTCAGAGGAGGTTCACGAGAATGGTCCCTGGAATGAAACATTTAACATATGAGGGACATTTGAGGACTCTGGGACTATATGGAGTTTAGAAGGATGAGGGGGGTTGCAATTGAAACCTACAGGATATTGAACGGTCTGGACAGAGTGGATGTTGGGAAGATGTTTCCATTGTTAGGAGAAACTAGGACCAGAGGGTACAGCCTTAGAGGAAAAGGAAGACCCTTTAGTTGGGAGATAAGGCAAAACGTCTTCAGCTAGAGAGTGGTGTATCTATGGAATTCACAGCAACAGAAGGCTGTGGAGGCCAGATCATTGAGCATATTTAAGATGGAGACAGAAATGTTCTTGAGTATCAAGGGTTCCGGGACGAATGGGCTAGGGAAAGTTAACAGCCACGATTGAATGGTGGAGTAGACTCAATGGGGCGAATGGCCTAATTTCAGCTCCTATGGTCTTGTGATATGCTCATGTGTGGAGGGGTGATGAATGGGCAAAGAGATGAAGAGGGAAGAAGAATTAAGGGGAAGCTGGATACAGACACAAGGGAGAAAGAAGTACAAGAACTGTACAATAAATGACAGAACTCTTAGAAGCACTGACATGCAGAGGGATCTGGGCATATAGATCCCTGAAAGTGGAAACAGAGGTGGGTATGGTGGTCAAGAAGGCACACAGCATGCTTGCCTTTCCTGGGTGTAAAAGTTGGCAAGTTACGTTACAGCTATTTATTTCAACCACATTAGGAATATTGTATGCAGTTCTGGTCACCACACTATCAGAAGGGTGTGGATGCTCTGGGAGAGGGTGCTTTAGTCAAGGGCTAATATTGTGTATTAGGAGTAGGTGAATAAGTCTGCGTCGGTTACTCTTCAGAGGGTCAGTGTGCACATGTTGCGCCGAATGGTCTTTTCCACACTAGGGATTCTATGTTACTCAGATTTTTTTATTCCCCAGTGTGAAAAGATCAACTACAAAAGGGCACAGGTTCAAGGCAAGAGGAGGGCAGTCTTCAGAAGAAGTGGAGGGGAAGGTTTTTCACACAGAGGGGTAATGGGTGGTGGAAGGAGGCACCTTAGCAATGTTTAAGGTGTATCTTGATAGACACATGAACGCGAGATGAACAGAAGGATAGAAACCACATATGGGCAATAAATAACAGGTCCAAGTGAGAATTAAAAATTGGCACAGGCTTGATGGGGGTGCCTAAACCAAATAAGAAGGTCTTGTGACTGCTGTATTGTACTGATACAGGTTTTCCCCACTATCCAAAAGTGGAGCGTTCCTATGAAACCTTTCAAAAGGCAAAATAACATAAAGCGAAGAAGCAATGAACATTAATTCATTTATATCGTATATACTCAAGTAATAGTCAATTTTTTGACTACTTTTTAAGGTTAAATTTAGGGGGTCGACTGTTACTTGGATACTACTTGAGGGGCTGAAATTCATGCCTGTCAAGATTCATACCGTATCATAAGGAGAAGCTCAACTGACGAATAAAGCAAAAAAAAATCAATTATGGTAATTCTGAAAACTGAGTGGAACATACAGAGAACGGACTGGAAGACGGGAACAGAGCCGAACAACCGACAGACTGCAAAGCTGGAGTGGAACATGACGGCCATCACACTGTCTCACAAACATTGGTCTGTTGTCTATGAAGAACTAGGGTCGACTTTTACATGATCAGACTACTTTTCACAGCACTTGCAAGAAAAAAAACCAAACACGTCCAATTTGCTATGCATGGAGAACAGGAAATATACAAAAGGATTTTTTTTTTTAAAAAGATATTCATCATTCAGACACAACGATACATATGCACATGTCCATTTAAATACTGGGTAGGTTGATTCTTTGGAAGGTGACAATCGCAAAGAAATGAAGCTCTTCAACAAAATGCTGGATTTCGTTGAAAGATTAATTAGCATGCCCACTCCCCTCCCTCCACAGCCAAATAATCACTGGACAAGACAAAACCCCAGGATCTAAATAACATACCTACATACACACACACAATCCTACCCATTTAACGTGCGATTACCTCAAATCACAATAATAAAGCCTAACCATAGAGGTTTACACAGGCTCTCGTACACAATATTGTCTGTGACCTTCTACAGCGCTCTGTGAAGTGCTGCAAATCCCATGATGACAGTATTTCATATCCAATGTGTTAAATAACATTGTATATTTTATTTGAAAAGGTATCTATACATTATACACAATTGAATATCGGAACAGTTCAGTCAGATGGTACAGCCTGCCCTCCTACATGGATTATAGAAGGTGTATGGAGAATTAGATGGTGATTCTAATATAAATTATGTTTGTTTTAGGAATGGGAGTGATTGTGGCTCCAGGTTAATGGTGATCCGCCTTATCCCCCGGGTTCCCCCTCAGCCCAGCCCGGTACCTGGTAGAGTGAAGCCGCGGGTAGCTCCAGTCACACGGTCCAGCACAGCACCGAGTGCAGCCTCTCCTCCAGCTTGTGATCCGCGCCGGACTTTACCCCCCGCCGCCGCCGCCGCTCCTCCACCTCCCGCCGCGGGCGCCGGCTCTCTCTCCTCCACCGCCGACATTTTTAATTTGTTTTCTCGTTCACCCGGTAACCGTCACCTCCCCCTTCCCGGGCCCCGGAAATTATACAAAAATAAACAATAAACCCCCCACCACCGGGGACTGTCTCCTTTTCTTCACAACTTTTGTTTGAAAAGTTCCGGCTTTAATTTGAAATGTATTTTAAAGGTATTTTCTGAGGTAAACGATGCCTGTCTGCCCCCCTCCCTCCGTCAGAAACCGCCCGCTGAGTCGATGAGAAAACCGCAGCCTCGCGCCGCCATCTTTGTTTTTCTTCTTCTTTCCGTCTCCTCCTTCAGTGACGCGCGTCATCCACGCCCCGCCCAATCAGAGCGCACCTTACTCCACCTGACCAATGGTGGTTGGCGCTAGTTGTTACGGACAGATCTTGTGTCCAATTGGCAGTTTGGGGTAAAAATGGCGGGAGCCACAATTTCTTTTTCAGGTGGTTGCACATCTCATTCCCTTTGCTTTTCTCTTCCGAGGGGGGAGGGGAAATCCCAAACTGGAGGGCACAGGTTTAGGGTGAGAGGGGAAAAATTTAAAAGGGTCCCAAGGGGCAACTTTTTCACGTATAGGGTGGTGTGTGAACTGAATGAGCTGCCAGAGAAAATGGTGGAAGCTGGTACAAATGCAACATTTAAAAGACATCTGGATAAGTATATGGACAAAGTGCTGGCAAATGGGACTAGATTAATTTAGGCTATCTAGTCAACACATACTGAAGGGTTGTTTTTGTGCTATACAACTCAATGGTTCTATTTCTACAGAGCCAGAACCAATTTCACAAGACTAGGCCATTTGTCCCTTACACTGTCCTCAACTGTGGCCTAACTGAGCATATTTCAATTAGATTAGATTACTTACCGTGTGGAAACAGGCCCTTCGGCCCAACAAGTCCACACCGCCCCGCCGAAGCGTAACCCACCCATACCCCTACATCTACATCTACCCCTTATCTAACACTACGGGCAATTTAGCACAGCCAATTCACCTGACCTGCACATCTTTGGAGTGTGGGAGGAAACCGGAGCACCCAGAGGAAACCCACGCAGACACGGGGAGAATGTGCAAACTCCACACAGTCAGTCGCCTGAGGCGGGAATTGAACCCGGGTCTCTGGCACTGTGAGGCAGCAGTGCTAACCACTGTGCCACCCAAATTCTTAGTGCTATGTAATGAGCCAGACTTTATAAAAAATCTTAAAGCAAAGGAACACTTAGGCGGCAGCGATTATAATATGGTAGAGTTCAGTGTGCAGTTTGAAAAAGAGAAAGCAAAATTGGATAGAATGGTAGTACAGTTAAAGGTAATTACAATGGAAGTCAGGAAACGTATCAACAACAAAAAAAGAGAACCTACAATGTGGCCAAGAGCACTGGGAAATCATATGCTTGGGAAGACTACAAAAACAAACAGAAGATAACAAAGGAAGGAGAGGATCAAATATGAAAGGTAAGCGAACCTGTAATGTTAGAAATGATATTAAAATTTTTTGCAATACGTAAGAAACAAACAAGATGCAAAAGTAGAAATTGGGCTGCTCCGAATTGATGCAGGAAGGCTAGTGATGGGCGATAAGGAAATAGCTGAAGAACTTAATAAATACTTTGTGTCAGTCTTCACAGTGGAAGACATGAGTAATATCCTAACAATTAAGGAGAGTTAAGGGACAGAGTTGAGTATGGTAGCCATTACAAAGGAGAAAGTGCTAGAAAAGCTAAAAGGTCTAAAGATTGAGAAATCTCCTGGTTTTGATGGCTACATGCTAGCGTTCTGAGGGAGGTGGTTGAAGAATTAGCAGAGGCATTGGTTGTAATCTTTCAAAAATCACTGGAGTAAGGGAAAGTCCCAGATGATTGGAAAATCACTGTCATAAGTTCTTTGTTCAAGAAAGGATCAAGACAAAAGATAGAAAATTATACGCTGATTAGCCTAATCTCAGTTGTACGTAAAATTCTAGAATCCATCGTAAAGGATGAGATTTCTAAATTCTTGGAAGTGCATGGTTGGATTAAAATAGGTCAGCATGGATTTAGTAAGGGGAGGTCATGCCTGACAAACTTGTTAGAATTCTTTGAAGAGTTAAAAAGTAGGTTAGACTTGGGAAACCCAGTGGATGTCATCCAGATTTGGTAAGGTGCCTCATCGGAGGCTGCTGAGTAAGGTGAGGCCCCATGGTGTTAGAGGTGAGCTATTGGCATGGATTGAGGATTGGCTGCCTGACAGAAGGCAGAGAGTTGGGATAAAAGATTATTTTTTTGGAATGGGAGCCGGTGACAAGTGGTGTCACGCAGGGCTCAGTTTTGGGGCTGCAGCTGTTCAGTTTATATGTTAATGATCTGGATAAAGGGATTGGGGGCATTCCCGCGAAGTTCACTGATGATACAAAGTTAGGCAGACAGGCAGGTAGTTCTGAGGAGCTGTGGAGGCCGCAGAAAGATTTGGACAGTTTAGGAGTGTGGTCCAGGAAATGGCTGATGAAATTCAATGTAACAAAATGTGAGGTCTTGTACTTTGGAAAAAAGAATACAGGCATGGACTATTTTCTAAACAGTGAGAAAATTCATAAAGCCAAAGTACAAAAGGATCTGAGACTGCTAGTCCATGATTCTCTAAAGGTTGACTTGCAGGTTGAGTCCGTGGTTAAGAAAGCAATGTAACGTTGTCATTTGTCTCAAGAGGGTTGGAATGTAAAAGCAGCGGTGTGCGCTACTGAGACTTTATAAAGCTCTGGTTAGGCCCCATTTAGAATACTGCGTCCAATTTTGGGCTACACACCTGAGGAAGGACATAGTGGCACTGGAGCATGTCCAGCAGAGATTCGGCTGAACGGCTGAGGATCCTAGAATTATATTCATTAGAGCTGAGAAGGTTGAGGGGAGATCTATTAGAAACTTACAGGATAGTGCATGGCTAAGAAAGGGTGGACGCTGGTAAGTTTTTTCCATTAGGCAGGGAGACTAGGACCCATGGGCATAGCCTGATAATTACAGGGAGTCAATTTAGAATGGAAGTGACGAGACATTTCTTCAGCCAGAGAGTGATGAATCTGTGGAATTCATTGCCATGGAGTCCAGTGGAGACCGGGACATTAAATGTCTTCAAGGCAGAGATTGATAAATTCTTGGTATCGCAAGGAATTAAGAGCTTTGGGGAGAGTGTGGGTAAGTGGAGTTGAAATGCCCGTCAGCCATGATTAAATGGTGGAGTGGACTTATGGCCTTACTTCCACTCCTATGTCTTGCGGTCTTAAGGAAGAGCTCTTTGCTATTCACCTTACTTCCACTCTCCATGATTTTATAAATCTTAGTAAGGACACCCCTACACTCCAATGAAGACATTCCCAAGCTTTCCTTGTAACTCAAACCCTCGAGTCCTGGCAACATTCTGGTAAATCTTTATGGAACCCTCTCTCATAGTATTCTTATTATTAAAGAGCCACCAGAACTATACACAGTACCCAGAAAGTGGCCTCACCAACATCATGTACAACCTCAACATGATATCCGAACTCCGATACTCAATGATGTGAGCAGTGAAGGCAATGTTGCTAAATGCCTTCTTTACTATCCATGGGGGTGAGGGAAGGAAGCAGAGTGTGCTGGAGCCAAGGTGGAGGAGGAACAGAAGATGCAAATCTGGAGTGGAGCTACAAGAGGAGTATTGCATGTGCTGTACTTGTACTGGCTGCATTTATTTGTGGGACTCAGGAGCATTTTAAAAATAAAAACAGAAAAGATTTCAACCCCTGCCCCATCCCAATCTATCCTTCCTCACCTGGGTAATTCAGACACAAACCTGAGTTTGCAGAGTCTGCTCCCTCCCTGGATCCACTCCAGGCGCTATCTCTCTCTTGCTGTCTTCCCCCTACCCTCCCCACCTCTGGCCAGTCCCTCTTCCCACCCTCTGCCTCCTCATGCATTTTCTCTCTCCCCCTACACCTATTGCTCCACATTTATTCCTGATTAATTCACCCTAATCTGAACATTCCTGAGAACTGTGGGTAATTTAGCATGGCCAATCCACCCTAACTTGCACATCCCTCGACGATATGGATAACAGAACACAGCCAATCCACCCAAACCAGTCCAAAACTGAACACTATGGGTAATTTAACATGGTGAATACACCCTAACCTGGACAAAGTTACAAATCACACAATGCCAGGTTACAGTTCAACAGATTTATTTCGAAGCACTTGCTTTCACAGTGCTGTGTCTTATTCAGTTGGTTGTGGAGTACAAGATCATAAAGCACAGAATTTATGGAAAACATTACAGTGTCCTGCCACTGAGATGATATGGTGAAAAAAGCTGGATCGTTAAGTCTTTCATCTTTTACAATGGGTTGCAGGTATCATTAATGTGCAAATCCCAGAACTTCCTGTCAGGCTCATTCTCGAGATAACTTAAGGTTTTATAAGAAAAGGTAACATCTCAGCTCAGACAATGCATGAAAGGAGTGAGCCCAAAGTCTGTCTGTATCCCAATCTTAAGTCAGCCCGCTTCGATTTGCAAAGTGGAATTTACAAAATATTACATGTATTGGCTGCCTGCGTTGACTGCCAGCACGTTGTGCATTTAGAGTCATAGCATGGAAACAGACCTTTCGGTCCAACCCGTCCATGCTGATCAGATATTCCAACCCAATCTAGTCCCACCTGCCAGCGCCTTGCCCATATCCCTCCAAACTCTTTCCAGGTGCCTTTTAAATGTTTCAATTGTATGATCTTCCACCACCTCCTCTGGCATCTCATTCCATACACATACCACCCACTGAGTGAAAACGTTGCCTCTTAGGTCTCCTCTTTATTTTCCCCTCTCAGCCCTCTAGTTCTAGACTCCCCTTCCCCAAGGGAAAGACTTGGTCCATTTATTCTATCCATGCTCTTCATGATTTTATAAGCCTCTGTAAGATCACCCCTCAGCCTCTAACACTCCAGGGAAAACAGCCCCAGCCGATTCAACCTCTGTCTTGGCCTCGTCCATCAGCAATAAATGACTGGATAGGGTAGGGTTTTATGAATTACCACTTTCCACCAAATGCCAGATGTACTCACTCACTCAGTTGCTGTCTCACAAATGAAGGACTTCATTGTAACATCTTCTGCTCTGAGTAAGGGCAAAACATTTTTGAAAGCTGCTCTGCAACTCCAGTCTTCACAACCACAATTCTGCTTTCACTTAAGTCGATTGAAGTCATACAGCACAGAAACAGACCCTTTGGCCCAACTCGTCCGTGCCAACCAGACATCATAAATTCATCTAGTCCCATTTGCCAGCATTTGACTTGTATCCCTCTTAACCCTTCCTATTCAAATACCCATCCAGATGGCTTTTAAATGTTGTCATTGTACCAGCCTCCACCTAGCGCTAGAAAAGTTAAAAGGTCTTAAAATTGATAAATCTCCTGACCCCCGATGGGATACATCCTAGATATCTGAGGGAGGTGGCTGAGGAAATAGCGGAGGCATTGGTTGAGATCTTTCAAAAGTCACTGGAGTCAGGGAAACTCCCGGATGATTGGAAGATCGCTGTTGTAACCCACTTGTTCAAGAAAGGATCAAGACAAAAGATGGAAAATTATAGACTAATTAGCCTAACCTCGGTTGTTGGTAAAATTCTAGAATCCATCATTAAGGATGAGGTTTCTAAATT
This sequence comes from Chiloscyllium punctatum, assembly GCF_047496795.1. Lineage (NCBI taxonomy): Eukaryota > Metazoa > Chordata > Chondrichthyes > Orectolobiformes > Hemiscylliidae > Chiloscyllium > Chiloscyllium punctatum. Next base: position 39,668,733 of record NC_092774.1, on the reverse strand, counting down.
CTTGGAAGAGCAGGGTCAGATTAGAACAAGTCAACATGGATTTAGTAAGGGGAGGTCGTGCCTGACAAACCTGTTGGTATTCTTTGAAGAGGTGACAAGTAGGTTAGACCAGGGAAACCCAGTGGATGTGGTCTATCTAGACTTTCAAAAGGCCTTTGATAAGGGGCCACACGGGAGGGTGCTGAGTAAGGTGAGGGCCCATAGTGTTCGAGGTGAGCTACTGGTATGGATTGAGGATTGGCTGTCTGACAGAAGGCAGAGAGTTGCGATAAAAGGTTCTTTTTCGGAATGGCAGCCGGTGACAAGCTGTGTCCCGCAGGGTTCAGTGTTGGGGCTGCAGCTGTTCACGTTATATATTAATGATCTGGATGAAGGGACTGGGGGAACTCTAGCGAAGTTTGCCGATGATACGAAGTTAGGTGGACAGGCAGGTAGTACTGAGGAAGTGGGGAGGCTGCAGAAGGATCTAGACCGTTTGGGAGAGTGGTCCAGGAAATGGCTGATGAAGTTCAATGTGAGCAAATGCGAGGTGTTGCAGTTTGGAAAAAAAGAATACAAGCATGGACTACTTTCTAAACGGTGAGAAAATTCATAAAGCCAAAGTACAAAGGGATCTAGGAGTGCTAGTCGACGATTCTCTAAAGGTAAACTTGCAGGTTGAGTCCGTGATGAAGAAAGTGAATGCAGTGTTGTCATTTATCTCAAGAGGGTTGGAATATAAAAGCACCGTTGTGCTTCTGAGACTTTATAAAGCTCTGGACACATTTGGAGTACTGTGTCCAGTTTTGGTCCCTACACCTCAGGAAGGACATATCGGCACTGGAGCGTGTCCAGGAGAGATTCACACGGATAATCCCTGGAATGGTAGGTCTAACATACGAGGAACGGCTGAGGATCCTGGGATTGTATTCATTGGACTTTAGAAGATTAAGGGGAGATCTAATAGAATCTTATTAGATAATACATGGCTTGGAAAGGGTGGACGCTAGGAAATTGTTTCCATTAGGCGAGGAGACTAGGACCCATGGACACAGCCTTAGAATTAGAGGAGGTAAATTCAGAACAGAAATGCAGAGACATTTCTTCAGCCAGAGAGTGGTGGGCCTGTCGAATTCATTGCTGCGGAGTGCAGTGGAGACCGGGACGCTAAATGTCTTCAAGGCAGAGATTGATAATTTCTTGATGTCACAAGGAATTAAGGGCTACTGGGAGAATGCGGGTAAGTGGAGTTGAAATGCCCATCAGCCATGATTGAATGGCAGAGTGGACTCGATGGGCCAAATGGCCTTACTTCCACTCCTATGTCTTATGGTCCACCTCTTTCTTTGGCAGTTCGGTCCACACATGCACCACCCTTTGCGTGAAAAATCTTTGTTGTTCAAAAATCAGATGAACTCAGCCTTCAATATATTCAATGACCCCCTAATTGCAGGAAGACATCCCCACTTCTGAACTCAATTTCTCTTGCTAATATGAAAGCAAATTACTGCAAATGCTGGAATCTGAAACCAAAAAGAGAAAATGCTGGAAAATCTCAGCAGGTCTGGCAGCATCTGTAAGGAGAGAAAAGAGCTGACATTTCGAGTCTAACTGACCCTTTTCCAGCATTTTCTCTTTTGGTTCCTCTTGCTAATATACCACTTGCTTTGCTGATTGCTTGCTACACCTGTCTGACAACTGGCATTGACTGGTGCAAAAGGATGCTGATGCCCCTTGTACATCCACACATCATTCCTGATGAAGGGCTCCTGCCCAAAACTTCGACTCCCCTGCTCCTTGGATGCTGCCTGACCTACTGTGCTTTCCCGGTGCCACACTTTGACTCTGATCTCCAGCATCTGCAGTTCTCATTTTCTCCACATCCCGAATACATCATCATTTCAACAATACATCTCTTTTCTGCTTTTTATTAGCAAAGGCTGTAACTTCACAGTATGGTACTGCATTTGCCATGTGTATGCCAACTGCGGTCTTCTCTACATCAGGGAGACCGAGCGTAAACTTGGGGAACGGTTCACCGAGCATCACAGCCAGGTCTGCAGAGGCCGATCACCACCCATTTTAATTCCCCTTCCCACTCCCTTTCTTACATGACCATCTTAGGCCTCCTCATTTGCCACAATGAACCATACCGCAAATTGGAGGAACAACAGCTCATCTTCTGCCTGGGCATCCTACAGCTTGGAAGACTCAACACTGAGTTCTCCAATTTCAAATACCTCACTTCCCACCCCAAACTCCCTTCTCAGTCCGAACCACTCATTTCCACTTCTCCCTGCCACCAACCAGATTCCTTCCTGATGAACTAGGTCATACCCTCTACATGCCTTCACCTATCCCCACTTCACTACCCTGCCCCCAGCACTCCCTTTATCTGCATCTCCCCCTACACCCATCCCCAGTCCTGAAGAAGGGTTACACCTGAAATGTCGACTTCTCCACCTCCTGATGTTGCCTGGCTTGCTGTGTTCTTCCAGCCTCCTGTCTGTCTATTTTGCCAATTGCGACACAGACCTGGGCCAACCTTTCCAGAGTCTGTCCGCTCCCGGATTCACTCCCTTTCCTTTCAGTTGCTGCAAGTCAACAATTGAACCCCAGAATGAAAAAAAAATTGAAAAGGGGTCGAGAAAAGAGAGTGCCGTACTCACAGATCTTCGACAGAGGAAAGAATTTGCAGTCTGGGTGAAGCTCAATCTTCTTTCAAAAAGAGCAGCTCATGGTTCAACTTCCGCATTCAGACAATGGGGTGGCTCTGATTGGCAAAAAGACCTGTCTCCTTCCGGTTACCAGTGCTTTCTATTGATCAATCAAGAGAACGCCACGCACCCTTTATTTGCCGCCAGCGAAGAGGATTCCTAGTGTTTTGCTGACACCGGCAAACATGCGCAGCACGCTCCGTAAATACTGCTGGTGTTACTGACGAATTTTAAGTGTCCAAATACCAACGGGGAAAAAAGGTTATCACCACAATATTTTTCCCTGTGGCTCGACATTGTATTGCTTTTGCATTTTGTCTGGCTGCTCAACTTTTGGAGATCTTTTCCCCTTGTTTAGAGAGAGTGTATCCCTGTGAGCTGACTGTGGGAAGGAGCTGTCACCAGTTACACAGACTGAAGAAACATTACACTATTCGCAGCAGGGAGTAACTGTACATATTTCCGGACTGTGATCACAGTTTCACTTGTTCATCAGAACAGGGAGCCAAAAGGACACTAGAACTGCAGAGAAGTCGTGGAAATGTGGGGACCGTGGGAAGGGATTCCATTCCCTGTCGGCATTGGAGATTCATCAATCCAGTCGCAGTGGGGCATAGGCAGTTCTTCAAAACATTATTACAACACACACATGAGAACTTTGCCTGTTTCTAATTGTAACTGTTTTCACCAATCCCTTTTTCCCCCTCTTCACATACCCAATTTTTCCCTTTTAATCAATCCTTTTGTTGAAACCTGAACTGCTCCCAGTCTTCAGATTAGCTGCTTTTTTTAAAAGCTAATTTGTATGCCACTTCTTTGGATCCCGTCCTGTCCATAATATCCCTTGTTCGCTGTGGCTGGGCCACCTTTTGTGTTTTATTTTTCAGACAGGTTGGAACAACTATTGCAGTTGCTTCAGGTGCTATCTAAATGTTTGTCATTTCTTTCAATCATGTTCCCTCATTTGTTGCAGCCTGTTTGTGTCTGTAATTTCCTTGCTTTAGATTTAAGTCCCCAGTCTCAGTATCAATTCTGTTGCTCTCCGTCGTAATGGAAAGTTCTCACTCAGTTCTGCACTCTTCTGCAAGGGACCTCTCACAGCTACATTGACGATTATTCCCTTCTCGTGAAGGAATTAACATTTTGGAATTAAATTGCCATTGGCCAACAGAACCATTGCAATTTTTGGGAGATTGTGTGCAATTCAAGTCTCCCTCCTATTGGAAGGATGTTGTGAAGCTTGAAAGGGTTCAGAAAAGATTTACAATGATGTAGCCAGGGGGTTTGAGTGATAGCGAGAGGCCAAACAGACTGGGACTGTTTCCCCTTGCGCGTCGGAGGCTGAGAGGTGACCTTATAGACGTTTATAAAATCACGACGCATGGATAGGGTCAATAAACAAGGCCTTTTCCTTGGGATGGCGGAGTCCAGAGCTAGAGGGTAACAGGTTCAGGGTGAAGGCTGTGGGTGCAGATTTAAAAGGGACCTCGGGCATCTTTTTCATTCAGAGGGTGGTGCTTGCAACGAATAAGCTACCAGAGGAAGTGGTGGAGGCTGGTACAATTACAGCATTTAAAAGGCATCTGGATGGGTATATGAATTGGAAGGGTACAGAGGAATAGAGGCCAGGTGCTGGCAAACAGGGCGATATTAATTTGGGATATCTGGTCGGAATGGGCATGTTGGACCGAGGGGACTGTTGCTATGCTGTATATCTCTATGACTCTGGCTTTCCACTAGACATTTGCCACGTCTGTATGTTCAGTCTCTCTCTGGTGTCAGTGTAAATGCCTTAATATCTCATTCCACTCCCACTTCCTGGGGATGTTAACCATTTCATGTCTGTTTTTTCTCAAGAAGCTGTATTGCAAGTTCAACCTGAATTTACACTTGTGTTGCTTCCCAAAATCAGACCAGCTCACTCTTGGCAATATCCCAATGTTGTTGTGAAAGATATTAACTTTCAAGTGGAGTTATCCAAACTTCAGTGATGTCAGTCCTGACGTTTTTGCTTTTCTGCCCCTGTAAGATACTGAATCAGCACCTTCAGGAGAATTTGTTAGAGCAGAGTAAGAACAGAAGGGGAGAGAGAGTGGGACGGTGCTTTCAAATTTATGAAGTAACAAAAGACAAGAATGTTCAATGGCAAGTAAAATTCCTTGTTCTGAATTTCTACCCTGGACTGACAGTGACGACTTTTGTAATCTCTTTTAACAGAGTATTTGAAGATCTGAAGCCAGAAGTTTCAACATCAGCAGATGAAGGGCTAATGCCCGAAACAGACTTTGCTGCTCCTCAGATGCTGCCTGACCTGCTGTGTTTTGCCAGTGCCGCATTCTCAGACTCTGACTATCCAGTGTCTGCAATCCTCACTTTGACGTCAATGTCTGACAGTTATTCAATCCACTGAGGCCGCAACAATTTTCAACTATGGATCTACGAGAAGGAGCAAACCTTTTGGTTCCTGCTTGAGAACGGCCTCTCCCTGGTGTGACTGCGCCAATGAGTCTCCAACACAGACAGGAAACAGAAGCCTTTCCCGCAGTTGCAATACTTCCATGGTTTCACCACAGGGCGGGATTCCTCTGGTTTCTTCATGGCTAAAGCTTCAGCTGCACACAAAATTGTGTACAGGCCCTTCCTGCTGTGAACTCCTCTTTCCAGGCCCGTATATCTGTTTCAGACTCCACAATCAGTGCACTGCAACAGTAGGGTCTCTCATCCAGTCCCACTGATACTGAAAACCATCTGCATCCTTTACTCGGTCTAGCCTTTGCGTGACTCCAGACCCACAGCAGTGTGGTTGACTCTACACTGCCACCCCCAGCAAATGAGTGGGGAGAAATGTACTTGGATACAGAGTGTGGGTTGAAATTGCTGAGTGAGGCAATGCAGATTAAGGCTGTACCAAGGATCCAATTACAAAGGGACAGCTTGGTGCTGACCAATAGTAAAGAAAGTGGGTGGTGGGAAGAGTGTGAGCACTTGGACCTTGAGCTGTTTAAAAGAAAAAGCTACATTCTCAACACCTTTTTGCTTGGGGGATCTGCAGTTGTAACAAAGTTAGGTCGCAGTAAAGGTTACCTGAATTTACTGAAGGGCTCAGACTCTCATTGAATTGATTTATTGTCACGTGCGCCGCGATACAGTGAAAAGCTTTGTCTTGTGAGCAGAACAGTGAGATCAGAGTTAAGTAGCAAAGATATGTAAATAATAAATAAACAGCTGCAAAAACAAAAACAGGTCCAGGCGAATGTGAAGAGTTTGAGAGTCCATTCAGTTTTCTCACAACAGTGTGGTAGGAACTGTTTCAAAACTGGCTGGTGCATGTGTTCATGTGTACTATCCACCCCGATGGTAGAGGTTGAAGAAAAACATTGCCAGGCTGTGATGAGTCTTTGAGAATGCTGCTGGCCTTTCCTTGACAGTGGGCCTGATAGATGGATTACATAGATGGGAGGTTGACCTTTGTGATTGTCTGCGCTAAGTTCACCACTCTGTGTAATTGTCTCTGATTTTGAATGGTACAGTTGAAAGCTTTGACCTCCAAGAGGTTTTTGTGTTAAAGCTGCTCATTTCTTTCAGCCTCCTGCACTAAGTTTCCAATGTCATTTATCAGATAGAGCAGTGAATGACGAGCTAATATCGTTAGAAATTGTAAAGTTTTCAGGAGTGCGGTTACTGCGTCATTTCGACAGCACCGAGAGGTATGGGCTGTCTCCACTAGAAATGATCTGGAGGAGCCAGTGTTGGACTGGGATCGACAAAGTTAAAAACACAACACCAGTTATAGTCCAATAGGGTTATATGGAAGCACTAGCTTTCAGAGCACTGCTCCTTCATCGGATAGCTGTAGAGCAGGATCATAAGACACAATTTTCAGCAAAAGATCACAGTGTCATGCAACTGATGGTATATACTGAACAAACCTAGAATGATAGTAAGTCTTTCATCTTTTAGAATGGGTTGCAGGTTTCAGTTCATTCATATGTAAACCACAGAACTACTTTTAAGTCCCCATTCTCAAAATGACTTAAGATTTTATAAAAATAAAGCTGTAGCTCGACATAACCGTACATGCTCGTCGCTATTTTTGCTATTTGTCTTACCTACACCACTCATGATTTTCTAAGTCTCAATAAGGTCACCCCTCAACCTCCTGCGCTCCACTGAAAAAAGTTCAGATCTCTCCTTATAACGCAATCCCTCCAGTCCTGGCAACATCCTGGAAAATGTTTTCCAAACCCCCTCCAATAGTATTCTTTCTATTACAGGGAGACCAGAACTGTACTCAGTACTCAAAGTGGCTTCACCAACATCCTGGACGGCTCGCAACCTTCATAAACCAATGGAGAGCATTGTCGGACTGGAAGGAAACTTATCCTCCTGGCAATTAGAGCCCCCCTACTGTCTGAATGTGGAAGGTGGACCATGTCCTTCTGAAGCTGCTGCTGTTCCTCTCTCTCTAAATGAAGATTGAGCTTCACCCCAAACTGTAACTTCCTTCCTTTGTCCAACATCTGTGAGAATGGCACTCTTTTCTCACCCTCTTTTTCCATTTATTTTTCATTCGGGGCTTCAGTTGTTGACTTGCAGCAACTGAAACGGAAGAGAGTGAATCCGGGGGGGCGGGGCAGACTCTGGAAATGTTGGAGAAATTACTACTGCAGATGCTGAAGATCAGAGTCGAGAGTGTGGTGTTGGAAAAGCACAACAGGTCAGGCAGCATCAAAGGAGGGTATGATGGAATGGAGACTTTCAGCTTCTGTGGAATGAGAGAAAGAGTTCATTATAAATTAGCATTGATCAGATAGGCCAATGGGAGATGGAGTTTAATTTAAAGAAATACATTTTGGTCAAGCAATCCAGGCAGGACTGACTGGGGAGTGTTGCAGAATAAAGAGACCTTGGAGTGCAGGTTCATACTTCATTGAAAATGGAGTCTCAGGTAGACAGAATAGTGAAGGCAGTGTTTGGTATGCTTTCCATTATTGGTCACAGCATTGAGTATGGGAGTTGGGAGGTCACATTGTGGCTGTGCAGGACATTGGTTAAGCCACATTTGAAATGCTGCATCCACTTCTTGTCTCCTTTCTATCGGAAAGATGTTGTGAAACTTTGAAAAGGATCAGAAAAGATTTACAAGGCTGTTACCAGAGTTGGAGGGTTTCAGCTACAAGGAGAGGCTGAGTAGGCCAGGGATATGTTTTCTCTGGAGGGTCAGAGGCTGAGGGGTGACCTTATAGAGGTTTATAAAATCATGAAGGGCATGGATAGGATAAATAGACAAGGTTGTTTCCCTGGAGTCAGTGGTGGTGGTGGTGGGGGAGACTAGAGACATAGGTTTTCATGAGAGGGGAAAGATATAAGAGTTCTGAGGGGCAACTTTTCCACGCAGAGTGTGGTGCATTTAAGGAGTAAGCTGCCAGAGGAAGTGATGGACACTCATACAATTGCAACATTTAAAAGGCATCTGGATGGGTTTATGAATAGGAAGGGTTTGGAGGGATATGGGTCAGGTGCTGGCAAGTGGGACTAGATTTGGTTAGGATATCTGGTCCGCATGGACAGGTTCGAGTGAAGGGTGTGTTTCTATGCTGTATATCTATGACTCTGTCTATTTGATTACAGATGCTGCTCCTCTCTCTGAATGAAGATTGAGCGTCACCCCAGACTGTAACTTTCTTCCTCTGTCCAACATCTGTGAGTACAATACTCTCTTTTCTCACCCACTTTTTCAATTTATTTTTCATTCTGGGGTTCAATTGTTGACTTGCAGCAACTGAATGGAAAGGGAGTGAATCCAGGGTGGGGACAGATTCTGGAACAGTTGGTCCAGGTCTGTGTCTCGATTGACAATGTAGACAGTCAGGAGGCTGGAAGAACACAGCAAGCCAGGCAGCATCAGGAGGTGGAGAAGTCTACGTTTCAGGTGTAATCCTTCTTCCGGATGGGGGAATGGGTGTAGAACAAGATGCAGATAAAGGGGTGCCGGGGGCAAGGTGTTGAAGTGGGGATTGGTGAAGACAGAGGGTACGACCTGATGGTCGATGGGAGGAAGTAACCTGGTTGATGGCAGGGAAGAGTGAATGGGAGGAGCAGAAGCCGTGAAGGGAGTTGGTGGATGGGAGGGGAGAAATTAGACAACTCCAGGTGGAAGATGAGGTGATCTTCCTCCAATTTGCAGATTGGATCATTGTGGCAATGAAGGAGGCCAAAGTTGGTCATGTCAGAAAGGGAGAGGGAAGAGGAATTAAAATGGGTGGTGACTGGGACATCTGGTCAGCCTCTACAGACCCTCTTGCCCTTCCTTGTTTTAGCAAAATGCAACCCTTGGCTTTTATCCACACCTCTCTTATGCACATACTCTCTGACACACACACATCCCCAATACTACCCCTCGCACAGGCCGATACTCCATAACACTCACTTCACCAAGCAAGCACACATGCAAAAACACACTCACACACAAACTCACATGGAGACACCTGTTCTGCCCTGCATAGTTTGCAGAAATCTCTTCTCTACAGAGAATCCCCAGAGTGTGGAAGCAGGTTACTCGACCCAACAAGTCCACCCGACCCTCCAGAATGTAGCTTCCCTACCCCCATTTCTCTACATTCATCCCTGATTAATGCACCTAACCTGGACATCCCTGGGCACTATGGGTAATTTGAGCATGGCCAATCTACCCTAACCTGGACAAAGTTAAAAATCACATATCACCAAGCTATTTGGAAGCACTGGCTTTCGGGACGAAACTCTTTCATCAAGTGGTTGTGGAGAATAAGATCATAAGGGACAGAATTTATGGAAAATCATTGCAGTGTCCTGCCACTGAAATGATATATTGAACCAACCTGGATTATTAAGTCTTTCTTCTTTTCAAATGGGTTGCAGGCATCATTAATATGTAAATCTCCAACTTCCTGTAAGGCATTTCTCAACATAACTTAAGGTTTTTTAACAAAAGATGACATCTCAGCTAAGACAATGCATTAAATGTGAGGTCAGAGTCCAAACCTTGAATCAAACTGTTTCTATTTCCAAAGTCAAATTACAAAATATTATATGTATTGACTGCCTGCAAATTGTGCAATTTTAAGCAAAATAGAATGTATCTGCAAATAAAAATTCACCCCCATGGACTTCTGTGTGTACGCGGGCGTGAGAGACAGTGTACTTCTGTGCTGTACGTGTCTATCTCTATTTGATAAGATGCTTCATTTCTGGTATAAATATTGTAAATCATAGCTGGGTACTAACAGTTAGATGTAAGGGAGAGAGAATCCTCAAGTTGGGCACAATCAGAATCCTGGGAGAGCCCTATTTCTGGTTTGCTTCCTAATGAACAGACATTATGCACTAGCACCTATTTATTTCTCATTTGTTTCATTTTTCTTGTTTGATTCCCTGCTATGACTACACTTTTGTGTCTGGTTGGTTGAGAGACTGGGAGATTGTGGATTGGGCTTTGATTAACTGACTGAATATTTTATTGTTCCAGAAGGTGTAAAAAGAGGGAGTGGGGGTCAAAGCTTCAGCAGAAATCCAGTAGAGCTGAGAATAGACTGACATCTTATTCTGTGGGAACAGGGAGATCAGAGGACAGAGAAATGGGGACCTGAAATCAGAGTGAACACCAGACTACCCTGTGGTCAGTGCTTTGATTAGCAGTGGCAACCCTCTACCTTTACCTAGCTTCCCATTTGACTACCCCCTCGATATTCAGGATACAATCCTTGTCATCCTGAAGCCATGTTTCTGTAAGGAGTCTCAGATCATAATTATTCTCTTCAATGTGTGCAGACAATTCACTTACTTTTGTTACAGTGCAGCACACAAGCAGAAACACCACTTTTTGTTTCCATTTTTATTATCTTCAGAATCCAGTTTTGATTGCTGGTATATTTACTCTCCTTGTCCCTTTCTATCATTCTCTGATGTTAATTTCCCACATCACTACATTGCTCATCAGCCTTGATTTGGATTGACCAGGCTAAATTGCCCATCATGTCCAGGGATGTGCAGGTTAGGTGGCTTAGCCATGGGAAACGCAGGGTTATAGTTTCATAGTGATAGAAGCAGGAGTAGGCCATTTGACCCATCCAGCCTGCTCCGCCATTCATTAAGATAATGGTAAAACTATCTATCGTCTCAGCTCCTCCTCGCTGCATTATCCCAACTATCCTTAATTAACCTACCATGCAAAAACCTAACCAACTGTGTCTTCAATATACTTAATGAGGCTGTCTCTACTGCTTCCTAGGGCAGAGAATTCCATAGATTGACTACTATCCAGGAAAAATAGTTCCTCCTCATCTCTGTCCAAAATCCAGTCCTCCAAATTATGTGGCCTAGTCTCATCCACCAACAGAAATGTCTAGATAGGGTAGGGTTTCATCCCTATAGTGCAATCAATTCCCACTTTCCACCAAAGCCCCATACATAACTGGATATTAACCTACCTACGTCTAGGTGGATAGGCTGCGACTTTTCTCACTGGAGCACAGGAGGTTGAGAGGTAACCTTAGAGATTTATAAAATCATGAGGGGGGTAGATGAGGTGAATGGTGGGTGTCATTCCCCACCGGTGGGGATTTTAAGATTAGAGAGCAAACTTTGAAGGTGAGAGGAGAAAGATTTTAAAAAGATTTGAGGGGCAGCATTTTTTTTTTAAAAGAGTGGTTTGTGTGTGGAATGAACATCCCGACACAGTGGTGGAAGCAGGTACAGTAACAAAATTTCAAAGACATTTGGATAAGTACATGAATAGGAAAGGTTCAGAGGGATATGGGCCAAACACAGGCAGGTATGAGTAGTTCAGTTTGAGAACATAGTCAGCATGGATTAGTTGGACTGAAGGAACTGTTTCTATGCTGTATGACTCTGTAACTGTACTGTACTGGACTTAAAAGCCATTTTCTCACCTTCCCCCATAAATATCCTCCCTCTTGTTCAAAACTCAGATGAACTCAGCTTTGAATATATTCAATGATCCCCTAATTGCAGGCAGGCATCCCCACTTCTGAACTCGGTTCCACTTGCTAATATACCACTTGCATTGCTCGCTGTACCTGACAACTGGCATTGACTGTTGTAGAAGGATGCTGAGGCCCCTTTGTACATCCACACGTCATTCCTGATTAAAGGCCTGTGCCCGAAATGTCACTCTCCTGCTCGTCGAGTGTTGACTGAGCATTTCCAGCATCACACTTTTCGACTCTGATCTCCAGCATCTGCTGTCCTCACTTTTTCCATATCCCAATATGTCACTATTTAAACAATGCACCTCTTTTCTGCTTTTTTTAAAACACCGCAAAGGCTCTAAATTCACATTGGGGTATTGTATTTGCCATGTGTTTGCCAATTGTGGTCTTCGGGAGACAGAGGGTAAACGTGGGAAATGGTTCGCCAAGCGTCACAGCTGGGTCTGCAGAGGCCGACCTGACCTCCCAATCACCACCCATTTTAATTCCCCTTCCCACTCCCTTTCACCCATGACCATCTTAGGCCACCTCCATTGCCACAACAAACCAAACTACAAACTGGAGGAACACCACAACATCATCCACCTGGGCAGCCTACAGCCTGGAGGACTCAACAAGGAGTTCTCCAATTTCAAATAACCTCCTTCCCCACTCCTCAAATCCCTTCCCAGGCTCTTCCCCAGCCCCACCCCTCCCTGCCACCAACCAGATTCCTTCCTCCCAGTGACCAGTTTGTACTCTCTACCTGTCTCCACCTATCCCCAATTCACCACCCTACTCCCAGCACATCCTTGTTCTGCAGCTCTCCCGACACCCACCCCCAGTCCTGAACAAGGGTGACACCCAAAGCAAGGAACATGCGCAATGCTTGTTGACACAGAGGCACGTATGCAATATGCTCAGTGGCGATGCTGGCATGATTGACAGATTTTGAAGTGTCCAAATGCCAATAGGAGAAACAAAAAGGTAGAACCACAACTTTTTCTCCATCTGGCTTGATATTTTGTGGCTTTTGCATAGTGTCTGGCTGCTCAACTTTCTTATGTCTTCTACCTAGTGTAGGGGGTGAAGGTCTGCACTACAGGGCCTAGGTTCAGGGTGAGAGCAGAAAGATACAAAAGGTACCTCAGGGGCAACGTTTCCATGCAGAGGGTGGTGCGTGAATGGGATGAGCTGCCCGAGGAAGTGGTGGAGGCTGCTACAATTAAAGCCCTTAAAAGGTCTCTGGATGGGTCTACGTACAGGAAGGGTTTAGAGGAAGATGAGCCAAGTGCTGGCAAGTGGGACTGGATTAATTTAGGATATCTGGTTGGCATGGACGGGTTGGCCCGAAGGGTCTGTTTCCGTGCTGTACATCTCTACCATTCTAAATAATAAAATGTATACTTTGATAAATTACAAACTATATCCATGTTAATAAGGCTTAGTACACCACACACTTCACTAACCATTCTCAACAGGTCCTACCCCTTCAATGACTGAGGAACATCCGCCTCCAGAATGGTCACCGGCTCCTACCTGCTGTACAGCCGGGTGGTGTGGCCGTGACACAGCAGCTGCACCAGGAAGGCGGCGGTGCCCAGTGACGGGTGTCTGCCCCGGGGCCGCACGGCGCCATTTTCCTAACGGCCGCCCCTTCCCCGCTCGAGCGACTTCTCCTCCCAACCGCCTTCACCCCCGTGTGACGTCAGCTCAGGGGGATGGGCGGGGCCGGGGGAGCCTCACCGTCACCAAGTAACAGCCACCTCGCGCTACAACTGCTGCTCCCTGAAGCGGGAAATCAGCATTTTAAAAGGGACATGGACATTTAACGGGCTATTTCAGCAAATAGTTTGAAATGGACAAGATTACATTTCAAAGGGATGTAGGCACATTCAAAGGGATATCTTAATATGCAAAATGACGCAGATATAAAAGGTACCTAAGGGGCAACGTTTCCATGCAAAATGAATCTACATTTCGAAGAGACGCTGCCCTATTTATAAGTAGAAATGACCCTTTAAGAGACATAGTAATATCGAAAGGGAGAAAGGTACATTATCGAGAGGCAAGATTGCGCTCAAAGGAACACAACACATTTAAAGGACGTAACTACATTTGAAGGGGCATTTTTATATTTAAAAAGACACATTGAAATCTCATAATTAAAAGTACATGGTAATATTTAGAAAGCATGACCATGTTTGAAATAGTGCAGCCACTTTATAAGAAAAGGGATTTGGGTTGGGGCGCGGGGGAAGATTTAATTTTTAAGAAAGTAAGCAAGTTATTACGATTTGGAATGATCTTGAAGGGGTGATGGCACCAGTAAGTGGCAAACGTTAATACAAAATTCTTGAAAAGAAAATGTTTCCAGATATATGCGGATGCAGGGTAATAATTCAACAAAAGAGCCATTACAAATTTATGGAGCAAACAAAATCCTTTTGAGAGATATAAATGGGAGCATCAATATTTAAATAGGAATTCCAATTTTTGTTCTCCTCCCAAAATCTGTCTTGTCAGGGTGCAGTGTAAGCCAGCACAATTTGTTATGCCAGAGTAGGCCTTGCAACTCAACCTCATTGTGTCCTCACCCAATATTCATATCTGTGTGCTTATCAGTCAAGGGAAAGAGGGGACGATGAAAAATACTGGTTTTGCCAGTGATGCTCACGTTCCATGAACAAATAAAACAGATCATGGTGCTGCCATCACTGCATGGGTCAGAATTAAATGATCAGAAAAATTCTGAACTCACGACAAACAGTTTGTGCACAATGCCGTTATTTCTACTTATTTTGATTGCGATTTAGTCTGTACCAAATTAAGAGCAACCTTGGTTTACGTTTCATTGGCAATTCTACATGTTGACTTTCTATTATCACAATCTCTTTAATTTTTTTTATATGTATTTAAATTAATCTTCAGATTGTTCACAACTGAATAACATTACCAGACTGAAAATTCACAGCCTAAAAAATGTTTTGGCATTTGATGAAGTTATTTGTGCAATAGCAAATGAAATATCAAAGAAATACAAAGTTATGAGGAGGGATACATATCTTGTTTAACCAAGCACAATGGCAGTGCAGAGAATTTCAGAAAAGTGCAATAAATATTCACAGTGAGTTATTCAACTCATTCAAGAATTTCAAATTGTGTTTGAGGCAATTCAATGGCAAATGGCAACATTTGTTTGTTAATACACTCACCATAAATTGTGAATATGATTTTCATAAATAATCTATGTTTAATCCCAAATGGAACAATTAAGTGCAAAGTTACCTTCAACCATTTAATAAAACACTGCAAATTTTATTTCATATGAAAATACAATCATTTTATAAAATCTTTACAAAGGAAATATATTAAACAAAATAGCTTTCCTGGGTATCAATATTTACAACAGTTAAGCAGCTATTATTTGGCAATCGACCAACTAATTGAAATAATTTCAGAATAAATTAGCTGTTTCATTATTATATATTGAGATATTTTAATTAAAATGTCACAAAGGAAATCTTTAACACAAAGCAAAGTTCGATAAATTACAAAAGTATCTTGCAGAATTCACTTCAAATCATATCTGTTGAATCACAAAAAGATGATGCTCAATGTACTAAATGATGGACAAACATTGTAAAGAATGTATATATCTCAATTATATCTTAAATGAATATTTACTCTGCCTTGGACAACAACAACTGAAAGTTTTTTAACAAATTGACAACTACAATAGCAAAGCTTTAGAAAATCCACCACTGAGCCAAATCTTGCATAAAAGTTTTTTTCAGGAAATCCTTTAAAGATTTAAGGCTTCTCCAGCTTCAATTAGCTGAAAAAGAAAAAAATGCGTCTGGTTGGAGACATGAATAGAAAAGAATCAGAGGGATATGGACCAAATGTTGGCAAATGGCTCACTGGATTAATTTCGGATATTTGGTTGTCTGGACTGAAGGGTTTGCTTCTGTGCTCTACAACTCTATGACTCTATTTCTCCATAGTCAGAATCAATTTCACAAAACTCGGATTAGGCCATTCATCCTTTACAGCCTGTCTAACTGCGCACATTTCGATGCAAGTTTCAGAAAGATTTCAGCAGTTCTTTTCAAAAAGTGAACATATATTCAGAAATATTGTTAAAAGTCTGAAAGTATCAATGTAACTATTCTCAATGTTAAAGATCAGCCATTTCAGAAAGTCATTTAAATGTAGAGCTTTTCTAACAATAGGTGTGAAGTCTGTCGGTGTCCCAATATCGAGTCAGACTGACATTGTTGTTCGAAAAGCTCTGCATTTAATGACATTCTTGAAGGTAATTTAAAACAAATTCTGGGATTAATGTACCAAAGAACAGAAGCCCATTCTGAAATATGAAAGATTTAATCTAAAATTGTTTAGTGAAGGACATCTCCATGACCGTGAACTCCTTTGGCTATAAATTCTGTGATCATGATCTTATTGTCCATGACCACCTGATGAAAGAGCAGCACTCTGAAATGGAGCGATCAGTAAAAATGTCTCATTTGGATCATCCAAGGTTAGAAATGGAAACATATCTCTTCAAGGTTACAGTTTGATTTGCCCTTTCAACGTTCTTGAAATGTAAGGTGTTCCATTGTAGTGTTCAATTCTGATCCATTAAAATCAGTATCCAGTCTCATCTGAGTGTAGAACCAACAAAAACTTTTCGGTTTGCTTTTTAGATGTGACATCTTCTCTCCCTCCCTCTCTGGTGACCCAACAGGACTACCAGAGCTGGAAGTACCACACTTGAAATACGATTGCTGACCTACAGTTTTCTTGTGCTGTTGAATATAAGGATTTAAAAGCTGCTAGCCTGATCTCTCACAAAAGCACAAAAACAGACTGCTCACCCATGTCTGCGTAGAGGAGAAATTTCAGGTGGAACAGATCACAAAATAACTGTTACCAGTCCCACAACACGTGTTTCCCATGGACAAAGTTAAAAATCTCACAACACCAGGTTATAAACCAACAGATTTATTCGGAAACACTAACGTTTGGAGCACCGCTCTTTAATCAGGTTGGTTGTGGAGAATGAGATCATGTTCATGGAATTTATAGCCAAAGGAGTCCAGTGTCATGGAGATGTCATATATTAAACAATTTTAGATTAAATCTTTCATCTTTTAGAATGGGTTTCTGCTCTTTGGCATGTTAATTCCAGAACTTGTTTTTAATTACCTTCTCAAGAAAGTCATTCAAATGCAGAGCTTTTCTAACAATAGGTGTGAATTCTGTCTGGGTCCCAGTGTTGAGTCAGACAGACATTTTTCTTAGAAATGTTGTGCATTTAAATTACATTCTTGAGAAGGTAGTTTTTAGATTAGGGTGTAGGTTAGGCTGGATTGGCCATGCGAAATTACCCTTATTGTTCAGGATATGCAAGGTAGGGGGGGGATTAGCTATGAGTAATATGAAGTAAGGGAGTGGGTCTGGGTGGCAATGGTGCTAAATGCCGCCTTAACCATCCAGTCTACCAGTTCTTTGCAGGTTGCATCACTATGTATCTGAACCCTCTTACGTCTCTGTTTTAACTATACAAGCCTTGTCCTTCCTCGTTTTAGCAAAATGCAACCCCTTGCTTTTATTCATACCTCTCTCATATACGCACACCCTAACACTCTCACACACTCACAGATTAATACTCCATCACACTCAACCAAGCATGCACACACTCTTACATGCACTCTCACATACAAACTCACATGCGCACACACACACACACAACTCTATGGAGTGAATTTTTATTGGCAGAATTATATTTGCAGATACTTTCAATTTTGCTCACAAAGCACACAATCTACAAGCAGTCAATCCATGTAATATTTTATATATTCCTACGTTAAAAACAGAACGAGTCTAATTCAAGATTGGGATACTGACAGACTCGAACCTCACAACTTTAATGTATTGTGGGAGCTGAGATGTCACTATTTTTTTAAAATATAAAACCATAAGTCATCTCAAGAACATGACTTAGATGTTGTTCTTGGAGTAACATATTAATGAACCGAAACCTGCAACCCATTCTAAAAGATATCAGTTGCATGACACTGTGAATTTTGCTATAAGATCTATGTCTTATGATCCTGCTCCACAGCTACCTGTGGAAGGAGCAGCGCTCTGAAAGCTAGTGCTTCCAAATAACCTGTTGGACTATAACCTGGTCTTGTGTGATTTTTAACTTTATCCACCCCAGTGGTTTCTCGTGAACACAGCGCATACCTCCCAGTAAACTTTACAATGCCAATGAAACAACACAGTACCTGCACTCCTGAAAAATTTACAATTTCTAATGATACTAGCTACCCATTCACTGCTCCATCTGATACACAACATTGCAAACTTAGTGCAGGAGGCTGAAAGAAATGAACAGCTTCAAAACAAAAATCCTCTTGGAGCTCAAAACTTTGAATGAGAGTCTGAGCCCACGGTAAGTTCAGGTAATCTTTATTGTGACCCAACTTTGTTAAAGCTTCAGATCCTCCTTAGGCGACTGACTGTGTGGAGTTTGCACGTTCTCCCCGTGTCTGCGTGGGTTTCCACCGGGTGCTCCGGTTTCCTCCCACAGTCCAAAGATGTGCAGGTCAGGTGAATTGGCCATGCTAAATTGCCCGTAGTGTTAGGTAAGGGGTAGATGTAGATGTAGATGTAGGGGTATGGGTGGGTTACGCTTCGGCGGGGCGGTGTGGACTTGTTGGGCCGAAGGGCCTGTTTCCACACTGTAAGTAATCTAATCTAATCTAATCTAAAAAGGTGGAGAAAAAGTAGCTGCTTTTTAAACAGCTCAAGGTCAAAGCACACATACTCCTCACTCCCCCATCCTACCTCACTTTCTTTACTATTGGTCATCACCGAGTTGTCCCTTTGTAATTGGATCCTTGGTACAGCCGTAACCTGGAGGAAGTATTGCCTCACTCAGCAATTTCAACCCATACCCTGTCTCCTAGTAAGTTTCTCCCTGCTCATCTGCCAGGGGCTTGGGTGGGGGAGGGGGGGAAAGAGGGGAGGTGCCCCCACCCTAAAAACGGTTTCATCATCAGATTCTGAACTGCAGATTTCTGACAGAATTCCAATTCCGTGATCTTGCCATGGCTGGATTCAAACTCAGGAGTCCCCGGAACTGGGTTGATAGTCCAGTCCCTAATGGTACTCAGTTGTTGCTCCTCCAATCACCCTGTGATGGCACGTGAACTCGTTGGTGCCTCCGCAGGTGGGAGGAGCGGGTGAAGGCCTTCCCACACTCTGTGCAGCCGAAGGGCTTCTCCCCAGTGTGGATCCGCTGGTGGGTCTGGAGATTGGAGGAATCGCTGAACCCCTTCCTGCACTCAGGGCAGCTGAAGGGCCACTCCCCTGTGTGAACCCTCTGGTGTCTCAGCAGGATGGAGGGGAATGGCCTCTCCCCCATATGGATCCGCCGGTGGGTCAGCAGAGTGGTGGAATTGCTGAAGGCCTTCCTGCACTCGGGGCAGCTGAAGGGCTTCTCCCCAGTGTGGAGACGCTGGTGCTTCCACAAGTTGCTCACCTGACTAAATCCCTTCCCGCACTTGGGGCAGGTGAACGGCCTCTCCCCTGTGTGGACCCGCTGGTGAGTCAGCAGGTGGGAGGAATTGCTGAAGGCCTTCCCACACTCGGGGCAGCTGTAGGGCCTCTCCCCCGTGTGGACCCGCCAGTGGGTCAGCAGGTCAGAGGAATGTCTGAATGCCTTCTTGCACTCAGAGCAAGAAAACGGCCTCTCACCAGTGTGGAGTCGCTTGTGGGTCTGGAGGTTGAAGGAATTGCTGAAGGCCTTCCCACACTCGGGACATGGGAAGGGCCTCTCCCCTGTATGGACCCGCTGGTGAGTCCGCAGGGCAGAGGCCTGGGTAAAGCCCTTCCCACACTCAGGGCAGCTGAAGGGCCTCTCTCCGGTGTGACTGCGCCGATGAGTCTCCAGGGCAGATGGGACACAGAAGCCTTTCCCGCAGTCACCACACTTCCATGGTTTCTCCACAGGGCGGGATTCCTCAGATTTCTCCATGGCCGAAGCTTCAGCCGCACACAAATGCGTGTAGAGCCCCTTCGCACCGTGATTTCCTCTTAACAGGCGGTATAGCTGTTACACGCTACACACTCAGTGCACTGCAACAGTAGGTCTCTCATCCAGTCCCACTGATACTGGAAATGTACTCAAACAGGAACCAAAAAGCTTTGCTCCTTCTCACAGAATCACAGTAAAAAATCGTTGTGGTCCTGATGGATTGAGTGACCGTCAGACATTGACACCAAAGTGAAGACTGCTGACTCTGGAGAGTCACTGTCAAAAAGTACGGCACTGGAAAAGCTCAGCAGATCAGGCAGCATCCGAGGAGCAGGAGAGTTGACGTTACAGTTAATTTTGAAACTTCTGTCTTCAGATCTTCAAATGCTGTAAAAAGAGAATATTAAGTCATCACTGTCAGTTCTGCTTTTTGCAGAACATTCTTTTCTTTTATTATTCCACAAAACAGAAAGCGTCATCCCATTCTCTCTCTCTCCCCCTCTGTTCTCACTCCACTTTAAGTAATTCTCCTGAAGGTGCTGATTCAGGATTTTACAGGTGCAGAAAAGCAAAAACGTCAAGGCTTATCTCTCTGAAACTCCACCTGAAAGTTAGTATCTTTCACGTCATTGGCATAATGCTGAGAGTGAGCAGGTCTGATTTGGAAAGCAAAATAAAGTGTGCCAATTCAGGATGAGCCTGCAATGCAGCTTCTTGAGGAACAACCTCAAGAAATGGTTAATGTCCCCGGGAAGGGAAGCATAATGAGACTTCAAGGTATTAACACCGACACCAGAGAGAGAAACAGAACATACAGACGTGGCAAACGTTACTGGAAAGCCAGAATCATAGAGATATACACACAGAAACAGACATAGGCATTTAAGTCAAACTATTCTGTGCTGACCAGATATCCTAAATTAATCTCGTGACATTTGCCAACACGTGTTCCCTGGCCCTCTGAACCGTTCGTTTTGATACACCCGTGCAGATGCCTTTTAAATGATACCAGCCTCCATACTTTCTCTGGCAGGTCATTCCGTACACACATTCACACCCGACCAAACCTTGTGAAAAAATTGCCTCCTTAGGTCTCTTTTAAATCTCCACGCCCCCTCCCCCGCCGCCCTCGCCCTAAACCAATCACCCTCTAGTTCTGGACTCCCCCACCCCAAGGAAAAGACCATGTCTATTTACCCTATCCGTGCTCCTTATGATTTTATAAAAGTCTATAATGTTACCCCTAAGATTCTGGCGCGGGTTGGGAAAACAGCCCCACCCTATCCTTCCGTCCCTCCTCACCCGGGCAATTAAGACACATACCTGAGTTTGCAGAGTCCGCTCCCTCCCTGGATTCACTCCAGTTGCTACCAGTGAACAGATTTTCTCCCTCTTAGATTGAAGAGTTACCCAGCGAAAGGGTTTTACTCTGAAACGAGCAGAGCCACTTCCGCGTTGTGACGTCATCGATGGGTCGATGCGGGAGAGGGAGAGACAGGAAGGGGAGGGGCGAACAGCGAGGAGGGGGCGGAGCGATAGGGCGGAGAGACGATTGGGGTCAGGGGCGGGGCGACTGGGTGGAGCCAGAGGCGGGTACGGAGGCGGAGTGTGGCCGGGACAGTGGGAGGAGCAAGTGTCGAGCGACGGCCTATGAGACGGGGCGTGACGAGTCAAAGGGGCGGGGCGAACGGCGGCTCCGCACTGCGCCTGCTCCGGATTGACGGACTGTACTGCTCTGCACAGTTTGCAAAAATCCTTTCCCTTCAGAGAATCCGCACAATGTAGAAGCAGGTCACCCGGCCCAATGAGACCACACCGACCCTCCGAAGGGTAACCCACCCACATCCATTCCCTTTCCTCTCCTGCCCGATATTTACCCCCCGAATATACCTCACCTACACGTACCTGGGCACTATGGGTCATTTAACATGGTGAATCCACCCTAATCTGCACATCCCTGGACCATGTGGGGCAATTTAGCATAGCCAATCCACCCTCACCCTTCACAGATTAACTACTCTCCGGGAATAACAGCTCCTCCTCTTCTCTACCTTAAATCTACTCCCCCTAATTTTATGGCCGAGACTCATCCACCAGCAGGAACGACTAGACAAGGCAGGGAGCTGGTGGGCGTGCGTCTGGATGGCATGCTCTTCAGAGGGGTTGAACGGCCTACTTCCACACTGTAGAGATTGAATGATTTATTGCAGTCGTGTTTGCCCCGGATCACAGCGCGCAGAACCTCCCACCTTCCACCAAATCAAAAGACAAGTCCCACTCTGCCCTCTCGTATGTGTCTGCTTAATCGTTTCCAGTGAATACGACCCAAACCCCGCTGCTGTCAGGAAACTTTAAAATGCTCAGGAAACAATGTAATACCTGCGGTACTGAAAACCGTAAGGTTTCTAATGATAACAGTGACTGAGTCACTCCTTCTGATGTACAGCAGTGGAAATACAATGTTGGAGGCTGAAAGAAATGAGCAGTTTAAAACAAGAACCCACCTAACCCTTCACTTCGCACCCCACTCAGCACACTGTACTTACTGCCGGTAAACCTTAAAGCACTTCATCCACACAGTGCAATGAATTCCCACTTTCCACTAAAATTCTGGATGTACTCATTCACTCAGTTGCTGTCCCACAAATTAAAGATTTCACTGTAACTTGTTCTGTGCAACGAACCAGAATTGATCAGGGACGTCGAAGTGAAGGAGCCATTGAGATGTAGTGCCCATAATACAATATTAGATTAGATTACTTACAGTGTGGAAACAGGCCCTTCGGCCCAACAAGTCCACACCGCCCCGCCGAAGCGCAACCCACCCATACCCCTACATCTACCCCTTACCTAACACTACGGGCAATTTAGCATGGCCAATTCACCTGACCTGCACATCTTTGGAGTGTGGGAGGAAACCGGAGCACCCGGAGGAAACCCACGTAGACACGGGGAGAATGTGCAAACTCCACACAGAAAGTCGCCTGAGGCGGGAATTGAACCCAGGTCTCTGACGCTGTGAGGCAGCAGTGCTAACCACTGTGCCACCATGCCGCCCACAGATATGCTTCAATCTCCAATTTGAGAGGGAGAGGGTACAATCGGAAGTGACAATATTTCTGTTGAATAAAGGGAACCATGGAGCTATGAGGGAGGAGCTGGCCAAAGTTCAATAGTGCAATACCTTGGCAGGGATGACAGTGGAGGAACAATGGCAGATATTTCTGTGTATAATGCAGAAGATGCAGGATCAGTTCATTCCAAAAAGGAAGAAAGATCCTATGAGGACGCATGGGTGGCCGTGGCTGATGAGGGAAGTTAAGAAACATATAAAGTTAAAAGAGGAAAAGTATAACATAGCAAAGATAAGTGGGAAAACGGAGGACTGGGAAGCTTTTAAAGAACAACAGAGGATTACTAAGAAGGAAATACACAGAGAAAAAATGAGGTACGAAGGTAAACTGGCCAAAAATATAAAGGAGGATACTAAAAGCTTTTTTAGGTGTTTGAAAGGCAAAAAAATGGTTAAGACTAAAATTGATCCCATGAAGACAGAAACAGGGGAATATGTTAAGGGGAACAAAGAAATGGCAGAAGAATTGAATTGGTACTTCAGATCTGTGTTCACTGGGGAAGACACAAGAAATCTCCCTGAAGTAACAGTGGCTGAAGAACCTGAACTTAAGGGAATTTATATTTGCCAGGAATTGGTGTTGGAGAGACTGTTAGGTCTGAAGGTTGATAAGTCCCCTGGGCCTGATGGTCTACATCCCAGGGTACTGAAGGAGGTGGCTCCAGAAATCGTGGATGCGTTGGTGATTATATTCCAGAGTTTGATAGATTCAGGATCAGTTCTTTCGGATTGGAAGGTGGCTAATGTTGTACCACTTTTTAAGAAAGGTGGGAGAGAGAAAACAGGAAATTATAGAGCAGTTAGTCTGACCTCAGGGTTAGGAAAGATGGTGGAGTCTATTATAGGGGATGAAATTACATCTGGATAGTAGTAACAGAATAGGACAAAGTCAGCATGGATTTATGAAGGGGAAGTCATGCTTGACTAAACTTCTGGAATTTTTTGAGGATGTAACTCTGAAGATGGATGAGGGAGATCCAGTAGATGTAGTGTACCTGGACTTTCAGAAAGCTTTTGATAAAGTCCCACATAGGAGGTTAGTGAGCAAAATTAGGGCACATGCTATTGGGGGAAAAGCACTAACTTGGATTGAAAGTTAGTTGGTTGGCTGACAGGAAACAAAGAGTAGTGATAAATGGCTCCATTTCGGAATGGCAGGCAGTGACCAGTGGGGTACCGCAGGGATCAGTTCTGGGACCGCAGCTTTTTACAATATATATTAATGATACAGAAGATGGTATTAGTAATAACATTAGCAAATTTGCTGATGATACAAAGCTGGGTGGCAGGGTGAATTGTGAGGAGGATGTGAGGAGATTACAGGGTGACTTGGACAGGTTAGGTGAGTGGTCAGATGCATGGCAGATGCAGTTTAATGTGGATAAATGTATGGTTATCCACTTTGATGGCAAGAACAGGAAGGCAGATTACTACCTAAATGGAATCAATTTAGGTAAAGGGGCAGTACAAAGAGATCTGGGTGTTCTTGTACACCAGTCAATGAAGGTAAGCATGTAGGTACAGCAGGTAGTGAAGAAAGCTAATAGCATGCTGGCCTTCATAACAAGAGGGATTGAGTATAGAAGCAAATACGTTCTTTTGCAGCTGTACAGGGCCCTGGTGAGATCACACCTGGAGTATTGTGAGCAGTTCTGGTCTCCAAATTTGAGGAAAAACATTCTGGCTATTGAGGGAGTGCAGCGTAGGTTCACGAGGTCAGTTCCTTGATTGGCGGGACTACCTTATGCTGAAAGATTGGAGCGACTGGGCTTGTTATACCCTTGAGTTTAGAAGGGATCTGATTGAGACATATAAGATTATTAAAGGATTGGATACTCTGGAGGCAGGAAACATGTTTCCGCTGATGGGTGAGTGCTGAACCAGAGGACACAGCTTAAAAATACGGGGTAGAGCATTTAGGACAGAGATGATGAGAAACTTCTTCACCCAGAGAAAGGTGGCTTTGTGGAATGCTCTGCCCCAGAGGGCAGTGGAGGCCCAGTCTCTGGATTCATTTAAGAAAGAGTTGGATAGAGCTCTCAAGGATAGTGGAATCAAGGTTTATGGAGCTAAGGCAGGAACAAGATACTGATTAAAGATGCTGGATTAGTGGTGCTGGAAGAGCACAGCAGTTCAGGCAGCATCCAACGAGCAGCGAAATCGACGTTTCGGGCAAAAGCCCTTCATCAGGAATAAAGGCAGTGAGCCTGAAGCATGGAGAAATAAGCTAGAGGAGGGTGGGGGTGGGGAGAAAGTAGCATAGAGTACAATGGGTGAGTGGGGGAGGGGATGAAGGTGATAGGTCAAGGAGGAGAGGGTGGAGTGGATAGGTGGAAAAGAAGATAGGCAGGTAGGACAAGTCCGGACAAGTCATGGGGACAGTTACTTTGAGCTACAAGTTTAGAACTAGGGTGAGGTGGGGGAAGGGGAAATGAGGAAACTGTTGAAGTCCACATTGATGCCCTGGGGTTGAAGTGTTCCGAGGTGGAAGATGAGGCGATCTTCCTCTAGGCGTCTGGTGGTGAGGGAGCGGTGGTGAAGGAGGCCCACGACCTCCATGTCCTCGGCAGAGTGGGCGGGGGAGTTGAAATGTTGGGCCACGGGGCGGTGTGGTTGATTGGTGCGGGTGTCCCGGAGATGTTCCCTAAAGCGCTCTTCTAGGAGGCGCCCATTCTCCCCAATGTAGAGGAGCCCACATCGGGAGCAACGGATACAATAAATGATATTAGTGGATGTGCAAGTAAATCTTTGATGGATGTGGAAGGCTCCTTTAGGGCCTTGGATAGAGGTGAGGGAGGATGTGTGGGCGCAGGTTTTACAGTTCCTGTGGTGGCAGGGGAAAGTGCCAGGATTGGAGGGTGGTTTGTTTGGGGGCGTGGACCTGACCAGGTAGTCGCGGAGGGAACAGTCTTTGCAGAAGGCGGAAAGGGGTGGTGAGAGAAATATACCCCTGGTAGTGGGGACTGTTTGGAGGTGGCGGAAATGTCGGCGGATGATTTGGTTTATGCGAAGGTTAGTAGGGTTGAAGGTGAGCACCAGGGGCGTTCTGTCCTTGTTATGGTTGGAGGGATGGGGTCTGAGGGCATAGGTGCGGGATGTAGACGAGATGCATTGGAGGGCATCTTTAACCACGTGGGAAGGGAAATTGCGGTCTCTAAAGAAGTAGGCCATCTGATGTGTTCGGTGGTGGAACTGGTCCTCCTGGGAGCAGATACGGCGGAGGCGGAGGAATTGGGAATATGGGATGGCATTTTTGCAAGAGGTCGGGTTGGAAGAGGTGTAATCCAGGTAGCTGTGGGAGTCGGTGGGTTTGTAAAAAATGTCAGTGTCAAGTCTGTTGTCATTAATGGAGATGGAGAGGTCCAGGAAGGGGAGGGAGGTGTCAGAGATGGTCCAGGTAAATTTAAGGTCAGGGTGGAATGTGTTGGTGAAGTTGATGAATTGCTCAACCTCCTCGTGGGAGCACGAGGTGGCGCCAATACAGCCATCAATGTAGCGGAGGAAGAGTTGGGGAGTGGTGCCGGTGTAATTATGGAAGATCAACTGCTCTACGTAGCCAACAAAGAGACAGGCATAGCTGGGGCCCATACGTGTGCCCATGGCTATCCCTTTGGTCTGGAGGAAGTGGGACGATTCAAAGGAGAAATTGTTAAGGTCCAACACACTGATTAAGGATGATCAGCCATGATCATATTGAAAGGTGGTGCAGGCTAGAAGGGCAGAATGGCCTACTCCTGCACCTATTGTCTATTGCTCCCAGTAAGGGCAAAACATCTTTGAAAGCTGCTCTGAAAGTGCTCTGACTCTACTGCTTTCAGCAAAGCTAATTAGAGTTATAAACCATGGAAACAGACCCTTCGGCCCAGCTCGTGATGCCAACCAAATATTCTAAATTAACCTCGTCGCATTTGGCCCATATCCCTCTAAATCCTTCCTATTCATGTACCTATCCAGATGCCTTTTAAATGTTGTCATTATCTGGTAGTTTGTTACACACATGCACCATCCTCTGCATGAACACCTTGCCGGTCACGTCCCTTTTAAAACATTCCCCTCTCACCTCAAACATATGCCCTCTAGATTTGGACTCCCCTACCCTGGGGAAAAGTACTTGGGTATTAACCCGATCCATGCCCCTCATAAACATCTGTAAGATCACCCCATAGCCTCCAATTCTCCAGGGAAAATATCCCTGGCCTCTTCAGCCTCTCACTCTAGGTCACAAGCATGGCAACAGCCTTGTATATCTTCTCCAACCACTTCCAAAGTTTCACAACCTCTTTGCTATAGCAGGGAGACCAGAACTGAACACAGTATTCCAAAAGTGGCCTAAACAATGTCTTATACAGCTGCAAAATGCAGCACCTCTCATTTCTCTAAATTAAACTCCATCTGCCACTCCTCGGCCCATTGGCCCACCTGAACAAATCTAATTTATAATGAACTCTCTTTCCTCTCTTATTCCCTAGAAGGTGAAAATCTCCATCCCACATACTCTCTTTCCATTTGCTGAACCTAATCCCTGCTGTACCTCATCCTGAAGGGTCTGCTTCATGCTGACTAACAGGCCCACACTCAGGAGAGATCTAATTGAAACACAGAGAATACTGAATGGCCTGGATACAGTGGACGTTGGGAAGATGTTTCCGTTGGTATTAGAGACTCGGGCCCGAGGGCACAGCTTCAGAGTAAAGAGAAGGCCTTTTAGAACATAGATAAACATAAAACTCTTCAGCCAGATAGTGGTGAATCTATGGAATTCATTGCCACAGAAGGTTGCAGAGGCTAGGTCACTGAGTATATTTAAGACTGAGACATATGTTCTTGAGTACCAAGGGGATCGAGGGTTATGGAGAGAAAGCAAGAGAATGGGATTGAGAAACCTATGAGCAACAATTGAATGGTATGAGCAGACTTGATGGGCTGAATGGCCTACTCTCTGCTCCTATCTCTTATAGTCTCTTGCTGTCCTGGACACAGAGTGAGAACTGGGAACAGAAGTCGGCCATTTGGTTTTTAGAGCCTGCATAAGCATTGAACAGATCATAACCGGATATGAATCTAACTACATCGAAGTGGATAGGCTGGGACTTTTTCACTGGAGCACAGCAGGCTGCGAGGTGACCTTATAGAGGTTTATAAAATCATGAAGGATATAGATGAGGTGAACGGCAGGTCTTCTTTCTCTGGGGTGGTTTCAAGATTAGGGAGCAAAGTTTGACAGTGAGTGGAGAAAGATTTTAAAAAGACATGAGGGGCACCAGTTTGTTTTAAAAAAACACAGAGCGTGGTTTGTGTGTGGAATAAATGTCCAGAGGAAGGATGCAGGTACCGTAACAACGTTTCAAAGAAATTTGGACAAGTCCATGAATAGGAAATGTTTGGAGGGATGTGGGCCAAACACAGGCAGCTGGGACTAATTTAGTTTGAAAACATAGTCAGCATGGACTAGTTGGACTGAAACTGTTCTAAAACCATTTCCTTGCCTTCCCCCATAAACATCCACTTATTTGTTGTTCAAAAATCAGACAAACTCAGCCTTGAATACATTCAATGACCCCCTAACTGCAGGAAGACATCCCACTTCTGAACTCAATTCCTCTTGTTAAAATACCACTTGCCTTGCTGATTGCTTGCTGCCCCTGTCTGACAACTGGTATTGACTGGTTTCAATTACATTCACACATCATTCCTGGTGAAGGGCTCATGCCCAAAACGTCAACTCTCCTACCCCTTGAATGCTGCCTGACCTGCTGTGCTTTTCCAGTGCCACACTTTTCGACTCTGATTTCCAGCATCTGCAGTCCTCACTTTCTCCACATCCCAATACATCACCATTTAAACAATACACCTCCTCTCTGCTTTTTTTTCACAGCAGAGGCTATAATTTTACATTGTGGTACTGCATTTGCCATGTGTTAGCCAATTGTGGACTTCTCTCCATCAGGGAGACTTGGAAAACAGCATCGTGCCTGGGCCCGCAGAGGCCAACCGGACCTCCCAGTCATCAGCCATTTTAATTCCCCTTCCCACTCCCTTTCTGACGTAACCATCTTTAGCCTCCTCCCTTACCACAATGAATCAAACTGCAAATTGGAGGAACAACATCTCATCTTCCGCCCGGGCTGCGTAGAGTTGGGAGGACTCAACATTGGGGAACTCAATTTCAAATAAGCTCCCTATCTTTCTAGCTCCTCCTCCTCCCTGCCATCAACCAGATTCATTCCTCTCATTGATGGGGGCTAGAGGGTGGGGCTGTGGAGAACAGAAAGAGAATGGACGGGGGCTGGGTGGAGCTGTGGAGAACAGAGAGAGAGAATGGATGGGGGAGCAGACCGTGAGGGAGAGGAGAAGGACTTGGGGGGGGAGAGAAAGGCCTGCAGGGCAGAGCGTGGGGTCCCAGACAATGGGGGGGGAAGGGTCTGAGAGGGAGAATGTGGGGGTAGAGTGTTGGGGGGGGCAGGAGAGAGAGAATGGTGTGGGGTGCAGAATGTGAGGAGAGACAGAGAATGGGCGGGGGCAGAGGATGGGTGGAGAGAGAGAATGGGTGGAGAGAGAGAATGAGTGGCAAGGAGAGGGTGGGGGCGGTGGAAGAATGGGCAGCAGAGAGTTGGTGGAGAGAGAGAATAGACAGGGAACAGAGAGATGGAGAGCGGAGGGTGAGGGGAGAGAGGGAGGATAGATGGGGTCAGAGGGCGGGGAGAGGGAAATGGACATGGGGCACTATGGGTGGCAGAGTGGAAATGGACAGGAGGAGCTGTGGATGGACAGGGGATGCTGGGGGGGGGGGGACGGAAAGGAGGTGCTGTGGGTAGCAAGAAGGGAATAAGTGACCTCAAGGACAATCTTTTTATGCAGAGCGTGGTGGTGGTGGTGGTAGTGTGTGTGTGTGTGTGTAACAATCTGCCAGGGAAGTGGTGGAGATGGGTACAATTACAATATTTAAAAGGCATCTGGGAGGGATATGGGCCAAATGCTGGAACTTGGGACTGGGTCAGCTTGGGACATCTGGTCAGCATGGATGAGTTCAACCAAAGGATCTGTTTCCATGCAGTGTGTCTCTAGATATCTATAACTCTATGATTGAAACCATACCTTTTTACTGATAATCTTCCTGCCGGACTTTTGTAGTGCACCCAGTTTCAGGAGATTTGTGGTGGGTATAAGTGGCACATGTCTCCTATCATGGGAATTCTGGAAAATATAAAAGGGCTGATAAAAGTACTTCACCTTTGGGAACACTGGGTCTTGTGGAAGCAGGGCATTTGACAAACCTTTTCAGAGAAATTTCCTCCAACTGCTGGACTATAGACAGTTTTTCCATGGAACATTACACAGATATTAAGAATGTTACCTTCTGTAAAACATTTTCCTGAAAAATGCAGAAGAATTCAACTTGCTAATGTGAAACAAATGTTGGAGAGAAAGGAAACTGCCAAGATCAAAAGGCTGATGAATCTCAACATTTATCAGATTGTTTCGAGAACAGAAAAATCTGCCCTGGAGGTACCCTGAAGAGGGTTGTCTCATACCTATTCCTTCAATTAGTTTTGTATGTCTTAATTGTTAAGTCATACCTAGCACATGGAAAGATGGCTATGGTTTGTGGAAGTCAGTCATCTCGGCTTCAGGACAACTCTGCAGGAGTTCATAGGCCAAACCATCTTCATCAATGATCTTCCTCCATCATAAATTCAGAAGTGGAGATGTTGCAATAATTGCAGATGTTCAGCACTATAAACAACTCCTCATAAACTGAAGCAGTTCAGTTTGAAATGCTACAAGATCTTAACCATATCCAATGGGCTGATGAGTGGCAAGTAACATGAATGCCACGCAAATGTCACACAATGACTCATCCCCAAAAGAGATAATCTGACCACTGACCTGTGATATCAACAATGTTACTGTCACTAAGTACCCCACGATCAACAGCCTTGGGGTTTACCATTGAACAGAAACTCAACTCGATGAACCATATAAACACAGTGGCTACAAGAGCAGGTCAGAGGCCAGAAATACTGCAGTGAGTAACTCACCTCCTGACTCTCCAAAACGTGTTCCAATTTCTACAAGCCACAAGTCAGCAGTGTAATGGAATACTCCCCACTAGCTTGGATGGGGTTGCAGCTTCAACTGTATTTGAAATGCTTCATACCATCCAGGTCAATGTTGCCTGCTTGATTGGTACCATATCCACTGTTCAGAAGCAGTAGTGTGTAGTACCTACAAGACGCACTGCAAAAATTTACCAAAGCACCTTACAAATTGCCTTTCAAACGAACAACCACTTCCATCTAGAAGGACCAGGAAAACAGATACATGGGAACACAACCTCTTGCAAGTACCCCTCCAAGCCACTCACATCTTGACTTGGAAATGTATTACTTTTCCTTCAGTGTCATTGGTCCAAATCCTGGAATTCCTTCCCTCAAGACATTGTGGGTCACCGTACAGGATGTGGACTGCAAAGGTTCAAGAAGGCAGCTCACCATCACATTCTCAAGGAGAACCAAATGCTGGCCAGCCAGCGACGCCCATGTACCAGAAATAGATTTTAATAAATTATTGAAACAGTGGGTTGGAATCTGCAAACTAAAGAAAATCAACGTTAAGAAGGGTCAGATGGAGAGCATTGATTCGGTGCTTATTTGAGAACAGATAAAGAGCGATAAAGAGCGATAAAACTGACACTGACTTGGAACTAGAGTTTAGAGTTAAACACCTGTAGTGTTCCACTCAATGCATAAATCTAAAATCGATGAAAGATTTGCCCCTGACGTGTACTTCATTAACACATGAATAAGACAATTAAGACGGCATATGGGATACTGGATTTCATGACATTAATGGCGACTTTAATTCCCACGATCCCACGCGAACGAGAAACCTCTCTATGGGGCCCTGGCAGTGCGCATGCGTGCCGTGAGTGTGAGCGAAATGGCGCCGACGGCTGAAGTAACAAGAACAGAAATCGCTGGAAAAGCTGAGCAGGTCCGGCAGCGCCTGTCGAGAGAAATCGAGGAGGCGTTTCAGGTCCAGTGATCCTTCTTCAGAACAGGGTGAGACAGGGTAGGATTGGAAACCGCGGGAGGAGGGAGACTGGGGAGTTTATAAACTCCTAGGGGGAGGCCTGAGGCCGTGAATAAAACCTCCCCAGGCCCACTTCACCACCGGAGGAGCTCTCGTGTTGCCCGGGCAACAGGGCGCCATCATTGTAAGGATAAGGCGCATGTTGACTTGGGGCAGGGAGTGCGGGCGGCCATCTTGGTGAGGGCACCATCAGCCGTCATTTCCGGGAGAGAAATGACAGTTGGTGTCATTCAACTAGAATTTCCTCATTTCACTCAGAGACCTGGCCCTGAGCTTGGTCTGTGTGTCCTTCAGACAGGAAAAGGGAGTGGGAGAGAGAGAGATCTAGAATGACACGAAGGCGGACTCTGAATTTGAGGTGAATGAATCTGATCATTCATGGCGCTGGGTACTTCCAAGATCGCAGTGACCAGGAGAGCATTGATGTGTTGATGTTATTTTCAGTTTGTAGACTGGAGAAAAGAGAACGCCAGGAGTGGAGGAAAGACATGGTGAAGATAGATTGGAAATTCAATACAGGAGGAGGGTTAACTTGAGCCAGCACTGGCCCATATCCCTCCGAACTCTTCCTATTCATATACCCATCCAGATGCCTTTTAAATGTTGGAATTACACTAGCCTCCTCCACGTCCTCCAGCAGCTCATTCCATACACCTACCACTCTCTGCATGCCCCTTAGGTCTCCTTTAAATCTTTTCCCTCTCATCCTAAACCTATGTTCTGTAGTTATCGACACCCCAACCCCAGAGAGAAGACTTTGTCTATTTATTCTATCCGTGCACCTCATCATTTTATAAACCTTTATAAAGTCACCCCTTAGTGTTCGACTCTCCACGGAAAACCACCAGACTGTTAACTTCTCCCTATAGCTCAAATCCCTCAACCCTGGCATCATCCTTGTAAATCTTTTCTGAACCCTTTCAAGGTTCATACATCCTTCTGATAGGAAGGAGACCAGAATTGCATGCAATATTCCAAAATTGACCCAACAAATGTCATGTACAGCCGCAAACAATACCTCCCAACTCCTGTACTCAGTACTCTGACCGATAAAGGAAAGCATACCAAACACCTTCTTTACTATCCTATCTATCTGCAACTCTACTTTCAAGGAGCTATGAACCTGCACTCCAAGGTCACTTTGTTCAACAACACTCCGTAGGACCTTACCATTAAATAGTTCTGCTAAGATCAGCCCAAGGTTTGCCAATTGCATGACCTCGGACCATAGTTTGGGGTGTGGGTTACCAGCACCGGGATTTGTAAACTTTTAATCCCATCAATTGCCCCAACACCATTTCCCCACAACTACTCATTTCCTTCAGTTCTCCTCTCAGTGGACCATGTGTTCCCCAACATTTTGGGGATGTTACCTGTGTCCTCCTTTGTGATGATAGAAGCAACATATGTGGTTAATTGGTCTGCCATCTCTTTGTTCCACATGAGAACTTTGCCTGTTCTAGTTGTTATTGTTTTCTCTAATTTTTTTAATCTTCACATACCCATTGTCCCCTTTTGATCAATCCTTTTGTTGAAACCTGAACTGCTCGCAGTCTTCAGATCTGGTACTTTATTTTTAGCCAATTTGTACGCCACTTCTTTGGATCTCGTCCTATCCATCATGTCCCTTGTTAGCCGTGGCTGTGCCACCTTCTGTGTTTTATTTTTTCAGACAGGAATGGACAACTGTTGCAGTTCCTCCTGGTGCTCTTTAAATGTTTGTCATTTCTTTCAATCGTGTTACCTCATTTATTGTGACCTGTTTGTGCCTCTGCCATTGTAATTTCCTTGCTTTAGATATAAGTCCCCAGTCTCAGAATCACCTCTGTTCCTCTCCATTTTAATGGAAAGTTCTCTCACTTGGTTCTTCACTCTTCTGCAAGAGACCTCTTACAGCTACAATTCCAATTATTCCCTTCTCACGAAGAAATTAATATTTTGGAATTAAATTGCCATTGTTCAGCAGAACCATAGTCACTTTTGGAATGTTGTGTGCTGTTCTGGTCTCAGTCCTATCAGAAGGATGTTGTGAAACTTGAAAGGGTTCAGAAAGAATTTACAAGGATGTTGCCAGGGTTGGAGGGTTTGAGTGATAGGGAGAGGCCAAGCGGACTGGGGCTGTTTCCCCCTTCTGCGCTGGAGGCTGAAGTTGATAAAATCATGAGAGGCATGGATAGGGTAAATAGTCAAGGTCTTTTCCTTGAGATGGGATACTCCAGAATGTAAGGGTAATAGGTTAAGGGTGGGGTGGGGAAGGGAAGGTTTAAAAGGGACATAAGGGGCAACCTTTTCATTCAGAGGGTGGTGTGTGTAAGGAACAAGCTGCTACAGGAAGTGGTGGGGGCTGGTACAATCACAACATTTAAAAGGCATCTGGATGGGTATATGAATAGGAAGGGGTTATAGGAGTATAGGCCAAGTGCTGGCAAATAGGCCTAGATTGATTCTGGATATCTGGTCGGCATGTTCACTTTCTCTCTGGTGTCGGTGTCAATACCTTGATGTCTCGTTTTCTCCCCCTTCCTGGGGACGTTAACCATTTCATGTCTCATTGTTCGTCAAGAAGCTGCATTGCAGGTTCACCCTGAATTGACGGTTTTTGCTTCCCAAAATCAGATCTTCTCACTCTCAGCAGTATTCCAGTGTTGGGAAAGAAACTAACTTTCAGGTGGAGCTATCCAAAATTCAGAGAGATGTCAGTCTTGACATTTTTGCTTTTCTGCCCCTGTAAGATCCTGAATCAGCACCTTCAGGAGAATTAGAGTGGAGTGAGAACAGAGGGGGAGTGAGAGTGAGAGTGGGATGATGCTTTCAATTTTGTGGAATAACAAAAGAAAAGAACGTTCTGCAGAAAGTAGAGTTGCTTGTTCTGAATTTCTACCCTGCACTGACAGTGATGACTTTTGTAATTTTTTTTTCCAGAGTATTTGAAGATCTGAAGACAGAAGTTTCAAAATCAACAGATGAAGGGCTTATGCTTGAATCATCGACTCTCCTGCTCTTTGGATGCTGCCTGACCTGCTGTGCTTTTCCAGCACTGCACTTTTCAACACTGAGTGTCCAGTGTCTGCAGTCCTCACTTTGATGTCAATGTCTGACAGTCACTCAATCCATTGGGAACACAACAATTTTCGACTGTGATTCTGTGAGAAGGAGCAAAGCTTTTTGGTTCCTGCTTCTATATGTTTTCAGAATCAGTGGGACTGGATGAGAGACCGTATGGTTGCAGTGCACTGAGTGTGGAGCCAGAAATAGTTGTATGACCTGGAAAGAGGAATCCAAGGCAGGGAGGGGCTCTACACATGTTTGTGCGCAGCTGAAGTTTTGGCCATGGAGAAACCTGAGGGATCCTGCCCCGTAGAGAAACCATGTCAGTGTGGTGACTGTGGGAAAAGTTTCCATTTCCCATCTGCCCTGGAGACTCATCGGCGCACTCACACCAGGGAGAGGCCGTTCCCCTGCACAGAGTGCGGTAAGGCCTTCAGCAATTCCTCTGACCTGCTGAAGCACCAACGGGTCCACACAGGGGAGAGACCCTTCAGCTGTCCCAAATGCGGGAAGGGCTTTACCCAGGCCTCCAGTCTGCTGACCCACCAGCAGGTCCACACCGGGGAAAGGCCGTTCCTTTGCACCGAATGCAGGAAGGCCTTCAGCAATTCCTCAGCCCTGCTGAGGCATCAGCGGATCCACACGGGGGAGAGGCCCTTCAGCTGCCCTGAGTGTGGGAAGGTGTTTAGCAATTCCTCCGCCCTGCTGAGGCACCAGCGGGTCCACACGGGGGAGAGGCTCTTCAGCTGCCCCGGGTGCGGTAAGGCCTTCAGCAATTCCTCCGACAGGCTAAAGCACCAGCGGGTCCACACGGGGCAGAAGCCCTTCAGGTGCCCCGAGTGTGGGAAGGGCTTTACCCACACCTCCACCTTGCTGACCCACCGGCGGGTCCACACCAGGGAGAAGCCCTTCACCTGCCCCGAGTGCGGGAAAGCCTTCAGCAATTCCTCCGACAGACTGAAGCACCAGCGGGTCCACACAGGGGAGAGACCCTTCAGCTGCCCTGAGTGTGGGAAGGGCTTTACACAGGCCTCCACCCTGCTGACCCACCAGCGGGTCCACACTGGGGAGTGGCCATTCACCTGCTCTCAGTGTGGGAAGGGATTCACCCGCTCTTCCCACCTGCAGAGGCACCAGCGAGTTCACATGCCATGGCAGGGGGATTGAAGGAGCAATGGCAGAGTCCCATTATTGACTGGACCCCTGGGTTTGAATCCCGTAGTGGCAGATGGCGGAATTGGAATTCGGTCAGAAGTCTGGAGTTCGGAATCTAACGATGAAACCATTTTTGGGGGCGGGGGCATGAGAACCCCATCTGATTCACTCATGTCCTTTTTAGGAAAGGAAACTGCCGTGTGGGAAAGGGTTCATTCAATCGTCCCATCCTTTACCCGAGCTGGCCTACATGTGACTCCAAACCCACAGCAGTGTGGTTGACTCCCCCACCTGCAGAAATGAACAGGGAGAAACTTACTTGGATACAGGGTCTGGGTTGAAATTGCTGAGTGAGGCAATACTTCCTACGGGTTAAGGCTGTACCAAGGATCCAGTTCCAAAGGGATAACTTGGTGCTGATTAATAGTAAAGAAAGTTGGGGGTGGGGGGACTGTGTACTCTTTGACCTGGAGCTTTTTTTTTTAAAAAAAGCTACTTTTTCTTCGCCTTTTTGCTGGGGGGATCTGAAGCTGTAATAAAATTGGGTCTTGATAAAGGTTACCTGAACTTACCGCTGGGCTCAGACTTTCATTGAAAGCTTTGAGCTCCAAGAGGTTTTTGTTTGAAAGCTGCTCATTTCTTTCAGCTTCCTGCGCTAAGTTTCCAATGTCATGTATCAGATGGAGCAGTGAATGAGTAGCTAGTATCGTTAGAAATTGTAAATTTGTCATGAGTGCAGATCCTGCATCATTTCCTCAGCATTGTAAAGTTTCCTGGCAGCACCGGGAGGTGGGGGCTGCCTTCACTCGAAATGATATGGAGGAGCCAGAGATGGACTGGGTTGGATCAAGTTCAAAAATCACACATCAGGTTATCGTGGTTTATTTGGAACCACTAGCTTTCGGAGCGCTGCTCCTTCATCAGGAAGCTGTGGAGCAGGATCATAAGACAGAATTTATAGCAAAAGATCACAGTACAGTGCAACTGATCGGATATATTGAACAAACCTAGATTGTTGTGAAGTCTTTTGCCTTTTAGAATAGGTTGCAAGGTTTAGTTCATTAATGTGTAAATCCCAGAAAGTCTTTGAAGTCAGATTCTCGAGATGACTTAAGGTTTTATATAAATAGGTTTCATCTCAGTTCAGACAACAATGAAATGTGTGAGGT
This sequence comes from Chiloscyllium punctatum, assembly GCF_047496795.1. NCBI lineage: Eukaryota > Metazoa > Chordata > Chondrichthyes > Orectolobiformes > Hemiscylliidae > Chiloscyllium > Chiloscyllium punctatum. Next base: position 39,631,420 of record NC_092774.1, on the reverse strand, counting down.
TCGAGTCTGTCTGTATCCCAATCTTGAATCAGACTGGTTCTATTTCCAAAGTAGGAATTTACAAATATTACATGTATCAACTGCCTGCAGGTTGTGTGCTTTTTGATCAAAATTGAATGTATTTGCAAATGCAAATGCAAATTCACCCCATAGACCTGTGTGTGCATGCATGAGAGAGTGTGTGTGCATGAGAGCGCGTGTGTCTGTTTGCGTAGGTGCTAATGTCTCCTCTGAAACGGTGAGGTGCTTCCATTGTCCTGTCCTGGGAGCAATGCTCTTGCTGGTGTCTCTCTGTCTGACCTGTCCTTTATGTGGCTTTGGTACTGCTGGGTTGTGAAACTGCCCTCAGGGCTTTGGGATAGCTGTGGTACTCTGTCATTGTTAGTGGGTACTTGAGGTGTACAGGTATTCCCTTGTCTGCAAGTGCTGTCTAGTTTCACTTGTCAGCCTGCTTGGTCCCTGCTAAGGCATTCTGGGTGTTTTGGTACAGTTTGGCCAATTTTGCTTTTGTGGGCCTATTGTGGGTTGCCAGGGTGGCAGATCTTTTCCCACATACAATTACCAGGAATACTTGGAATCCTGAGAAGGATTTAAGTGAATCCTCGAGAGATGTTGTATCCCTTGGACTATTCCCAGCAAGTGAATGAACTATCAAGACTCTTGTAAAGATTCGTGGGATCTCTTGCAGGGTTGTAAAGAAAACTAGATTTACAATTTAAGGCCATACATCCCATTCTGCTAAGTTACACCAGTTAATTGGTAATTTTTATTTGTTTAGATATGTGAAATCTTAATGAAGAGTTCTTTCTCTTCAGAATTAAAGATCATAACAAAACTGGGTGTCATTGTGGGATGTTGAATCTGTAGTATGTGCTTGGTAAAATTTGCATGAACAATATTTCAAAGTGAATTTTATCATGTTAAGTACTAAGACTTTCTGGAGAGGAAAGATTTGCCCTTGTGTGTTTTGCAACACTTAATCAAGGTCAGTTCAATAGAATACACAGACAAGTTGATGCTAAAGTTGAGAGCTATGGCAAAATATCAGAAATAATGCAGGCAGTAGCACGGCAATTTAGGGTTAGAAAGTTAGCTAAAAAAATTTTTTAAAAAGGGTGGAAAGTTTTGTCAGCTTTTCTTAAAAATAGTTAACAAAATAAGTGTTGGTTCTGCAGAAAATGAGTCTGGGGATTTAGTAACGGAGGATAAAGAGATGGCAGATGAATTGAAAAGAGTTTGAATCTGACTTCACTTGAGAGGATACAAGTAACACCCTAGAACTAGCTGTAAATCAGGAATTCAAAGGGAGGGAGGAACTGAAGAAAATTACAATCACCAGGGAACGAGGACTGAGTAAACTGTTGGAACTCCGAGCTGATAAGTCCCGGGTATTTGAAGGAATTCATCCTAGACTCTTAAAGAGAAATTAGGGCGTGAAATAAGACCATAAGACACAGGAGTGGAAGTAAGGCCATTCGGCCTATCGAGTCTACTCCGCCATTCAATCATGGCTAATAGGCATTTCAACTCCACTTCCCCGCGTTCTCCCCGTAATAGTTAATGTATTGGTTTTAATTTCCAAACCTCATTCGTTTCAGGGGTGGTTTTTTTTTAAGATTGGACAAATCCTTTCTTCAAAAAGGGAGACCATTTAACTTAACATATGTAATGGGGAAAATGTTCAAAGCTATTATCAAAGATATTATGACAGAGCACTTGTATAAGTTCAAGGTAATCAGGCAGCGTGAATGTGTTTTTGTCAATGGGAAATAATGTTGTAATAATTTTTTGAAGAACGGCCTGTCCGCACTGCGACTGAGCTGATGAACCTCCAGTGCCCCCAGGGAATGGAATTCCTTCCCTCAGTCCCCACATTTCCCCAAATTCTCCGCAGTTCTGGTGTCCTTTTGGTTCTGTGTTTCCGATGAACAATTGAAACTGTGATCACACTCCGGAAATGTATACAGTCACTCCCTCCTGCGAATAGTGCAATGTTTCTTCAGTCTGTGTGACTGGTTAAAGCGCTGCCCAAAGTCAGCTCAAGGGGAGAAGACATACAAAAGTTGAGCAGCGAGACAAAATGCAAAACCAACGAAATGTCGAACCACGGAGAAAAAATATTGTGGCTCGACCTCTTTTTTTTCCTATTGGCATTTGGACACTTCAAATCTGTTAGCAACACCAGCATCCCGATAGAGTGTACAGCGCATGCTCGCCGGGTGTCAGCAAAAGACTGGGCATGCTCATCGTAGTCCGCACAAAAAGGCGCACGATCTTCTTTTGATTGACCAATAGGGAGTACTGGAGGACCGGAAGGAGTCTAGTCCTCCTGCCAATCAGAGACATCCCATTGTCTGAATGCGGAAGTTGGACCATGAGTTTCTGAAGATGCTGCTGCTCCTGTTTCTCTGAATGAAGATTGAGCTTCACCCCAGACTGCAACCTCCTTCCTCTGTCCAACATCTGTGAGTACGGCACTCTCTTTTCTCACCACCTTTTCCATTTTTTTTCATTCTGGGGTTCAGTTGTTGACTTGCAGCAACTGAAAGGAAAGGGAGTGAATCGGGGTGGGGACAGACTCTGGAAACGTTGCTCCACGTCTGTGTCGCAATTGGCAAAATAGACAGGCAGGAGGCTGGAAGAACAGAAGAAGCCAGGTAGCATCAGGAGGTGGAGAAGTCGACGTTTCAGGTGTAACCCTTCTTCAGGATTGGGGATGGGTGCAGATAAAGGGTGTCCTGGGGGCAGGGTGGTGAAGTGGGGACAGGTGAAAGGTCTGACCTGGTTGGTGAATGGGAGAAATAAATCTGGTTCGTGACAAGGAGGAGTGGAAATGAGGGGGAGGGGCTGAGAAGGGAGTCGTGGGAGGGGGGGAGGGGGAAGGAAGAGATGGGAAGTGAGGTTATTTGAGACTGGAGAACTTAATGTTGAGTCCGCTGGGCTATAGGCTGCCCAGGCGGAAGTGGAGTCGCAGGTAGATAGGATAGTGAAGAATGTGTTTGCTATGCTTTCCTTCATTGGTCAGAGCATTGTGTATAGGCATTGGGAGATCATGTTGTGGCTGTAACTTGGTAAGGCGACTTTTGGAATAGTGCGTCCAGTTCTGGTCTCCCTGCTTTCGGAAAGAACTTGTGAGACTTTGAGAGGGGTCGGAAAAGATTTGCGAGGATGTTGCTAGACTTGGAGGGTTTGACCTACAGGGAAAGGCTGAGTAGATCCAGGATATTTTTCCTGGAGCATCGGAGGCTGAGGGGCAGCCTTATAGAGGTTTATAACTGGCATGGATAGGGTGAATATCCAAGGTCTTTTCCCCAAGGCAGGAGTGTCCAAAACTATAGGGCTATGTTTGAGGTGAGAGGGGAATGATTTAAAAGGGCCCTGAGCGGCAACCTTTTCACGCAGAGGGTTGTAGATGTATGGAATGAGCTGCCAGAGGAAGTGGTGGGGCTGGTACAATTGTATTTAAAATGCATCTGGCGGAGTACATGAATAGGAATGGTTTAGAACCATAAGAGCCACATGCTGGCAAATGGGACTAGATGAATTTCGGATATCTGTTTGGCACAGACGAGTTTGACCAAAGGGTCTGTTTCCGTGCTGTATGACTAATTGTCTTCGGTGAAAGCAGAAGTGTGGTTGTGAAGACTGGAGGCTGGGAGCAGAAGAAGTTACAATGAAATATTTGATTTATGAGAGAGCAACTGCGTGAGTGTGGACATTTGGGATTTTGGTGGAAGGTGGGAATTCATTGCACTGTGGGGATCAAGCCCTCCCTATCCAGTCATTTCAGCTGGTGGATGAGACTTGGCAGTTCATGCAGGCAGTCAATCCAGATAATATTTTATAAATTCCTGGTTTGGAAACAGACACAGTCTGAGTGAAGACAGAGATACAGGCAAACTCTGACCTCATACCTTTAATGCATTGTCTGAGCTGAGATGCCACCTTTTGTTGTAAAGCCTTATGTTATCTTGAGAGGGTGCCTTACAGGAAGTTCTGGGATTTACATATTAATGATACCTGCAATCTATTCTAAAAGATGAAAGACTTAACAATCCAGATTTGTTCAATATATCATTTCAGTGGCAGGCCACAAATGTCTTTCCATAAATTCTGTGCCTTATGGCCTTATTCTCCACAACCGCCTGATGAAGGAGCAGTGCTCCGAACGATTGTTCTTCCAAATAAACCTGTTGGACTATAACCCGCGATTTTTAACTGTGCCCATGTTAGGGTGGATTGATCGTGCTAAATTATGCATAGTGCCCAGGGATGTGCAGGTGAGGGTGGATTGGCCGTGTTATAGTACCCATCGTGCCCAAGTAGGTGCAGGTTTGTGTGGGTTAGGCGTGCTTACTTACACATCGTGTTCAGGGATGTGCAAGGTAGGGTGGATTGGCCAAGGGATATGGGCCAAGTGCTGGCAAATCGGACTAAATTGATTTACAATATCTGGTCAGCATAGACGATTTGGACCAAAAGGTCTGTTACTGTGCGGTATATCTTAATGACTCTGGCTTTCTACTAACGTTTGCCACGTCTCTTCTGTTCAGTTTCTCTCTGGTGTCTGTGTTAATACCTTGATGTGTCTGGTTATTCCTCAAGATGCATTCCCGATTCATCCTGAATTGACACATTTTGTTTTGCTTCCCAAAATCAGACCTGCTCACTCTCAGCAGTATCCCAATGTTGTGAAAGATGTTAACTTTCAGATGGAGTTATCCAATATATAAGTCTTGACGTTTTTGCTGTTCTGATCTTGAATCAGCACCTTCAGGAGAATTACTTAGAGCAGAGTGAGAACGGGGAGGGGGAGGGGAGAGAGAGAGAGAGAAACAAAGAGAGGAGGATGTTGCTTTCAATTTTGTGGAATAACAAAAGAAAAAAATGCTCCACAGAAAGTAGAATAGCTTGTTCTGAATTTCTACCCTGCACCGACAGTGTTGACTTTTGTAATTTCTTTTTCCAGAGTATTTGAAGATTCGAAGACAGAAGTTTCAAAATGAACAGATGAAGGCCTTATGCCCGAAATGTTGACTCTCCTGCTCCTTGGATGCTGCCTGACCTGCTGTGCTTTTCCAGCGCCGCACTTTTCAACACTGACTCTCCCGCGTCTGCGGTCCTCACTTTCACGTCAATATCTGACAGTCACTCAATCGATTGGGACAGCCACGATTTTTGATTACAATTCTGTGAGAAGGAGCAAAGCTTTTTGGTTCCTATTTCAGTACATTTTCATGATCAGTGGGACTGGATGAGAGACCCTACTGTTGCTGCGCACTGAGTGTGGAGCCTGAAACTGTTATACGGCCTGGAAAGAGGAATTCACACCGGGGAGGGGCAGGACACGCATTTGCTTGTGGCTGAAGCTTTGGACATGGAGAAACCGTGGAAGTGTGGTAACTGTGGGAAAGGCTTCCGTACTCCATCTGACCTGGAGATTCATCGGCGCATCCACACTGGGGAGAGGCCGTTCTCCTGTCCCAAGTGCGGGAAGGGCTTTACCCAGGTCTCTGCCCTGCTTAGGCACCAGCGGATCCACACGGGGGAGAGGCCTTTCAGCTGCCCCGAGTGTGGGAAGGCCTTCAGCGATTCATCCTCCCTACTGACCCACCGGCGTGTCCATACGGGAGAGAGGCCCTTCAGTTGTCCCGAGTGCGGGAAGGCCTTCAGCAATTCCTCCACCCTGCTGAGGCACCAGCGGGTCCACACGGGTGAGACCCCCTTCAGCTGCCCCGAGTGTGGGAAGGCCTTCAGCCGTTCCTCCAATTTGCTGACCCACCAGCAGATCCACACAGGGGAGAGGCCCTTCAGCTGTCCTGATTGCGGGAAGGCCTTCAGCTATTCCTATTCCCTGCTGAGGCACCAGCGGGTCCACACGGGGGAGAGGCCCTTCAGCTGCCCCGAGTGTGGGAAGGCCTTCAGCTATTCCTCCTCCCTGCTGACCCACCGGCGAGTCCATACGGGGGAGAGGCCCTTCTGCTGTCCCGAGTGCGGGAAGGCCTTCAGCGATTCCTCTTCCCTGCTGACTCACCGGCGAGTCCATACGGGGGAGAGGCCCTTCAGCTGCCCTGAGTGTGGGAAGGCTTTCACCCGCTCCTCCCACCTCCGGTGCCACCAGCGATTTCACGTGCCATCGCAGGGGGACTGACAAAGCGACTGCCGAGTGCCGTTATCAACTGGACTCTCAACCCAGTTCTGGGATCTGTTGGGTTTGAATACCACCGCGGCAGATGGCGTAATTGGAATACGGTCAGAATCTAAAGATGAAACCATTTTCTGTTGGTGGAGGGGGGGAGGAGGGGAGAGAAAACCCCAATCTGATTCACTCACGCCCGTTTTAGGGAAGGAAACTGCCATTGTGGGGAAGGATTCACTCAGTAGTCCCAGCTGCATCCTTTACCCGGTGTGGCCTACTCGTGACTCCAGACTCACAGCAGTCTGTTTCACTTCCCACTCCTCCCTTCCCCCCCCCCCCCCGTTCCCAGCCCCACGCGTTAAGGCTATACCAAGGATCCAATTACAAAGGGACAACTCTTTGCTGACCGATAGTAAAGAAAATGAGGTTGGGTGGGGGGAGGGGGAGTGTGTGCGCTTTGACCTTGAGCTGTTTAAAAAGCAGCTGCTTTCTCTACATCTTTTTGCTGGGGGGGATCTGAAGCTGTAACAAAGTTGGGTCACAATAAAGATTACCTGAACTTACTGCTGGGCTCAGACTCTCATTGAAAGCTTTGAGCTCCAGATGGTTTTTTGTTTTAAAGCTGCTCATTTCTTCCAGCCTCCTGCACTAAGTTTCTAATGTCGTGTATCAGATGGAGCAGTGAATGAGTAGCTAGTATCATTAGAAATTGTAAATTTTTAAGGAGTACAGGTACTGCATCGTTTCATTAACATTGTAAAGGTTACTGGCAGCACTGGGAGGTGTGGACTGTGTTCACTCGAAATTCTTATCTTTAAAATTGAGAATAGCTAAAATGATATATTCAGAAACATCATTGAAGTCTAAACGCATTTCAATTTTTTAAAAGAGCTGCTGAAATCTTTCTGAAAATTGCACTGGAATATGTGCAGTTCGGCCACAGCTCAGGACAGGCTGTAAGGGGTGAATGACCTATTCCTCATTTTGTGAAATTGGTTTCAACTATGTAGACATAGTCAGAGTTGTAGAGCTGGAAACAAACCCTTCAGTCTATATCTTAAATGAATCTAGTGACCCATTTGCCAGCATTTGGCTTATGTTCATTTGTACCCTTCCTATTCATATCCCCATCCAGCTGCCTTTTAAATGTTGTAATTGTACCAGCCTCCACCACTTCTGCTGGCAGTTCATTCCATACACGCACCACCCTCTGCGTGAAAATGTTGCCCCTCAGGTCCCTTTCCCCACTCCCCTTCAACCTATGCCCCTTTCGTACTGGACCTTTGGGAAAGACCTTGGGTATTCACTCTATCCATGCCCCTTACAAGTGTCTATAATTTTAAGGAGGGGAAAATGAGGACTGCGGATACGAGACATCATTTTCCACACCCCCACCCCACTTTATTCCATTCCCGTGACTTCAACTCAGTACGCTCTCTTCACCTTTTCCATCAACTTTTCAATCTATCAGCTCCACCCACTTCTCCAACCTATCCATCGCCAAACCGTTATTTCCCGATGTCTGGAGGAGGAACACCTCATTCTGCCTTGCGACCCTGCAACCACACAGGACAAATGTGGATTTCAACAGTTTCCTCACCTCCCCCACTTTATTCCAGTCCCAAGCCTCCAACTTGGCGCTGCCCCTTCTGACCTGTCCATCATATTTTCCTATCTATCTGCACCACGACTCCCTCCGACCTATCATCTTGCCACCCCACCTCTCTCTCTCTCTCTCTCTCTCTCTCTCACACTCACTCTCTCACACACACACACACACACACACACACACACACACACGCACCTACCTTCATCTACCTATGGCATTCTCAGCTACCTTCTCCCCCAACCTCACCCTCTTCTCATTTATCTCTCAGCACCCCCCGCCCACAAGCCTCGTTCCTGATGAAGGGCTTATGCCCAATATGTCAATTCTCCTGCTCCTTGGTTGCTGCCTGACCTGCTATGGTTTTCCAGCATCACACTCTCGGCATAATTTTAAGGTAACTGGAGGAAGGTTTCGGGGAGATGTCAGCGTAGGTTCTCTACTCAGATAGTGGTGGCTGTGTGAAATGCACTGTCAACAGTGGTTGTAGAGTCAGATACATTAGGGACATGGAATGGACTCTTGGATAGGTACATGAAATTTAGTACAATAAATGGTATGTAGGTCAGTCTGATCTTAGAGTCGGATAAAGGGCCGGTACTGTGCTATATACCTAAGTAGAGTCAAAAATGTTGTTTTATCAGCAGTACAGTCAGATCCGAGCAAACAAGGACATGCAGGTCATGCTGCGCTTAGACAGAGTGAGGCAGACAGAGTTACAGCTGCACAGGAGGTGCGCAGAGCAACATCAGATTTCATGTTGGAGAGCTCCATTCAGCAGTCTAATAATAGCAGGGAAGAAGCTATTCTTGAACCTGTTGGTACATGTGTTCAAGCTTCTGTATCTTCTGCCTGGCAGAAGATGGTGCAGGAGATCATTCCCGGGGTGGGAGGGGTCCTTGAGGTTGGTAGCCTTTCCACGACAACGAGAAGTGTAGACGGATTTCATGGGTGGGAGGTTGGCTTCTGTGATGGACTGTGCTGTGCACACAACCTTCTGTAGTTTCTTCCGGTCCTGGGCAGAGCAGTTGCCGTAGCAGGACGTGATGCACCCAGATTCAATGCTTTCTGTGGTGCATCTGTAAATGTTGGTGAGTGTCATTATGGACATGCTGAATTTCTTGAGCATCTTGAGGAAGAAAAGGTGTTGTTGTGCCTTCTTGACCGTTGCATGGGTAGGTTTAGATATTTCGCCACTCCTTTCTCATTCTTACTCACTCCTTTACTTGATGCAGTCACAGTCAGTTTCATACCTTGTGCTAATCTCTTTTGAAGGTTTTCTTCAGAAGGATAAAATATGAGGGGCAAAGGTAGTGTGCATACATAATATGAAATCTTTAAACTTGAATTCATTTTAAAGAGCAGAACAACGTATTTATGGTAAAAATGGGTAAACTTAACAGGTTTTATGAAGGGTGAGAGGTGCATGTTAAAACAGGACCGAGTCTGCATGGCTTTGACAACAGGAGGTCATGTCTAACAAATCTATTAGGGTTCTTTTGAGCAGGTAATGAGTAAGTTAGACAAAGGGAGAGCCAGTGGACGTGAGCGATTTGAATTTCCAGAAGGCCTTTGACAAGGTGCCGTGCAGGAGGCTGCTAAGTAAGATAAGACTCCCTGGTGTAGGAGCAAGGTACACCTCATTCTTGTAGAGGATTGGCTGACTGGCAGAAGGCAGAGTGTTGGCATAAAGGGGTCTTTGGAGTTCCAAAGGGGTCCATGCTGAGAATGCTTGGACAGGCCAGGAGAATGGTCAGAGAAGGGGCAGATGGAATACAATGTGGTAAAGTCTGAGGCTATACACTTTGGGAAGACCAGAAACAGAGACTGTTTTCAAAATGGGAAACAGAAAGGGATTGTACCATTCATTCGGGGTGGTGTGGAAAGGATCGTATCATTGAGACTTGGGAGGATTATACCCTTGGTAAAAACAATGACTGCAGATGCTGAAAATCAAATACTGGATTAGTGGTGCTGGAAGAGCACAGCAGTTCAGGCAGCATCCAACGAGCAGCGAAATCGACGTTTCGGGCAAACGCCCCCTCAGTTGGTGACGACATTGTTTGGACCACGCCCCCCTGTGTGTTGGCGCATGTGCAGTGTAGGTCCCGCGGCCGGACAAAGACAGTGTTACTGAGTGTGGGAGAGGAATGGCGCCGGCGGCTGAAGGAACAAGAACAGGAGCCGCTGGAAAAGCTGAGCAGGTCCGGCAGCTCGTGTCGGGAGAAATGTGAGGACGGGTTTCGGGTCCCGGTGATCCTCCTTCAGAACAGGACCAGGTTTCAGAAACATCCCGGGGAGGTCGCCAGGCCCGAGCGCCAAGACCTGGCTCCTGCCCCCGGGGAGAGGAGACAGTGAGACAGGGTAGGATTGGGAACCGCGGGAGGAGGGAGACTGGGGAGTTTATAAACTCCTAGGGGGAGGCCTGAGGCCTCCAATAGAAGCCCCACAGGCCCCAGTGTTTACTTCACCGGCGAAGGAGCTCTCGGGTTGTCCGGGCAACCGGCCGCCATCTTTGTGAGGGTCAGGCGCATGTTGTCCTGGGACGGGGTTGTTGGATTGTTGTATAATATTGATCTCCTCTGTACTTTTAATCTTGAATATTTTTAGAATGTACACTGGCTTCAATTTATGAATTCTAAATACAGAAGCAAAATATAAACATCTCCTTACATGGATCCCAACATGTGCATAGGAGCCAAGACTGCCTCAAGATTTACTGAGGTGCCGAATCAATAGCTCTTTCTCTTTTGATTAATGAAGGTGGTGCCCAGCAGACTGCTGCTCACAGCCTGTTCTGTCAGCCTTTATGGGAAAGATAGGATAGCAAAACATCTCTATGACTCTATAATTGCTGAGATTAGCTTTACAACCTTTCTTAAACCAGGCTGCAATGTTTGCAGTTCTCTAGTTTTCTGGCACCTCCAAGTCCATGGAAGACTGATAAATTATGGTTTCCACAATTTCTGTTGTCCCTTCCTTCAAGATTGTTGGATGCATTTCATCAGTGCCTTGTCAAACTTTAAGTACCAAATGCTTAGCGAAGACTCCTTTCATGTTAATTTTGTACTCTTGGCAGGTTATGTTGCGGCTGTGCAGAACATTGGTTAGGCCACTGTTGGAATATTGCGTGCAATTCTGGTCTCCTTCCAACGAAAAGATGTTGTGAAACTTGAAATGGTTCAGAAACGATTTACAAGGATGTCACCAGGGTTGGAGGATTTGAGCTATAGGGAGAGGCTGAACAGACTGGAGCTGTTTTCCCTGGAGCGTTGGAGCCTGAGGGGTAACCTTATAGAGGTTGCAAATTTATGAGGGGCATGTATAGCATAAATAGACAAAGTCTTTTCCCTGGGTTCGGGTCTGTTTCCATGCTGTACATCTCTATGACTCTGTTGGTTGCATCTGTAAGATCCTGAATCAGCACCTTGAGGAGAATTAGAGTGGAGTGAGAACAGAGGAGGGAGAGAGTGTGGGATGGTGCCTTCAATTTTGTGGAATAACAAAAGAAAAGTATATTCCGCAGAAAGTAGAATTGCTTGTTCAGAGTTGTTACCCTGCACTGAGTGTAATGACTTTTGTAATCTCTTTTTACAGAGTATTTGAAGGTCTGAAGACAGAAATTTCAAAATCGACAGATGAAGGCCTTATGCCCGAAGCATTGACTCTTCTGCTCCTCGGATGCTGCCTGACCTACAGTGTTTTTCCAGCGTCTCACTTTTGAAGTCTTGACTCTCCAGCATCTGCAGTCCTCACTTTCACATCATGTCTGACAGTGACACTGGGACATCGGGACTGCAACGATTTTTGACTGTGATTCTGTGAGAAGGAGCAAAGCGTTTGCTTCCTGCTCGAGTGCATTTTTAGAATCAGTCGGACTGGATGAGAGACCCTACGTTGCAGCGCAGTGAGTATGGAGCCTGAAACAGTTCTTCGGCCTGGAAAGAGGAATTCACGGCAGGGTGGGGCTGTACCCACGTTTGTGTGCGGCTGAATCTTCGGCCATGGAGAAACTTGAGGAATCCCGCCCTGTGAAGAAACTGTGGAAGTGTGGCGACTGTGGGAAAGGCTTCTGTGCCCCGTCTGCTCTGGAGACTCATCGGCGCAGTCACACCGGGGAGAGGCCCTTCAGCTGCCCCGAGTGCCGGAAGGGCTTTACCCAGGCATCCGCCCTGCAGACGCACCGGCGGGTCCACACGGGGGAGAGGCCTTTCAGCTGCCCCGAGTGTGGGAAGGTCTTCAGCAATTCCTTTGCCCTGCTGAGGCACCAGCGAATCCACAAGGGGGAGAGGCCACTCTCCTGCCCCGAGTGCGGGAAGGCCTTCAGTGATTCCTCTCACCTGCTGACCCATCGGCGGGTCCACACAGGGGAGAGGCCCTTCAGCTGCTCCGAATGCAGGAAGGCCTTTACCTAGGCCTCTGCCCTGCTGATCCATCAGCGGCTCCACACAGGGGAGCGGCCCTTCAGCTGCCCAGAGTGCGGTAAAGGCTTCAGCGATTCCTCCACCCTGCAGACCCACCAGCAGGTCCACACGGGGGAGAGGCCCTTCAGCTGCTGTGAATGCGGGAAGTGCTTTACCCAGGCCTCTGCCCGGCTGGGACACCTGCGGTCCCACACCGGGGGGAGGCCCTTCAGGTGCCTCGAGTGTGGGAAGGGTTTTGCCCGGGCCTCCAACCTCCAGACCCACCAGCGGATCCACACAGGGGAGAGGCCCTTTAGTTGTCCCGAGTGCGGGAAGTGCTTTACCTAGGCCATCACACTTCAGAAACATCAGCAGGTCCACATAGGGGAGAGGCCCTTCAGTTGCCCCGGGTGCAGTAAGGTGTTCACCTGCTCCTCCCACCTGCGGAGGCACCAGCAAGTTCACGTACTATAGCAGAGGCATTGAAGGAGTGACGGCTGAGTGCCATTATTGACTGGAGTATTAACCCAGTTCTGGGGCCTCCCGGGTTCAAATCCTGCCGTGGCAGATGGTGAAATTGGAATTCAGTCAGTAATCTGGAGTTCCAAGTCTAACGATGAAGTCAATTTTGGGGGCGGAGTTGTGGGGGTGGGGATGGTGTTGGGGTGAGAGAACCCCATCTGATTCACTCGCGTCATTTTTCTGGAAGGAAACTGCCGTTGTGGGAAAGGATTCATTCAGTCGTCCCAGCTGCATCCTTTACACTGTCTGGCCTATGGTTGACTCCACACTGCACCCATGCCCCCCCTCTGTGCCCCCCGCCCCCTTTCTCTCCCCCATTGGGCCCCTCCCATTCCCTTTTTGCTGGGGGTGGAATCTGAAGCTGTAACAAAGTTGGGTCACAATAAAGGGTTACCTGAACTTACCGCCAGGCTCAGACTCTCATTGAAGGCTTTGAGCTTCAAATGGTTTTTGTTTTAAACCTGTTGATTTCTTTCAGCCTCCTGCACTAAGTTTCCAATGTCGTGTATCTGATGGAACAGTGAATGAGTAGCTCGTATCGTTGGAAATTGCAGATATTTCAGGAGTGCAGGTACTGTGTTGTTTTATGGGCATTGTAAAGTTTCCTGGCAGCACCAGGAGGTGGGGGCTGTGTTCATTCGAAATGATGGGCAGTTGCTGGTGTTGGACTGAGGTGGAGAAAGTTAAAATCGACACCACTCCAGGTTAGAGTCCCAACAGATTTATTTGGGAGCGCTAGCTTTTAGAGCGCTGCTCCTCCATCGGGTAGGTGTTGGGCAGGATCATAAGACATAGAATTTATCGCAAAACATTACAGTGTCATGCAGTTGATCAGATTTCCTGAACAAGTCCAGTTGCAATTCAGTCTTTCATCTTTTCGAATGGGTTGCAGGTTTCGGTTCATTAACATGGATATCCCAGAACTACTTTTAAGTCACATTCTCCCGATGACTTAAGATTTTGTAAAAATAGGTGACATCTCAGCTCAGACAAAGCAAGAAAGGTGTGAGGTTCAAGTCCGTCTGTATCCCAGTCCTGAGTCTCACATATTCTATTTCCAAAGTAGGAATTTATAAAATATTACATAGATTGACTGCCTGCAGATTGTATTTTGCTCAAAAAGCACAATGTATCTGCAAATGCAAATTCACTGCATAGGTTTGTTTGTGTGTGTGTGTGTGTGTGTGTGTGTGTGTGTGTGCACGCACGCGCGTGTGTGTGTGTGTGTGTGCTCCCATACTGTAGAGAATCGAATCTAATCTACACACACACACATTGGAGAGGGCAGGGTGAGACTTGTCTTTCACTTTGCAGAAGGTGGGAGGTCCTGGATGCTGTGATTCAGTGTAAACACATGCTGGAAGACCTTTGGCTCAGAGAGATGGAGTTGGAAGCCAGGCTGCAGACACGTCACAGGGAAAGTTAACCGGACACTTTATTCCAGGAGATGGTCATTCCCCTCTGGACAGATCCTTCTGATTCAGTCACTGGACAGGGTCAGAAGGGTGTGAGTGTGAATCACACAGGTAAAGGGGATCTGAGTTTGGGAGGCAGGGGGAGGAGCTAACTGGCTGTGTGGTGGGGCGGGGCACTGGGGGTAAGGGCAGAATATTAACAGTTGATTGTCGTCTTTCTCTGAAGTTAGCAGCAGGAGGCCAGATGCATCGGTGTCTGTCTGGCACCAGGTTTAGGAACCGACGTGCTCAGGACAGGAGAAGTGGGAAAGGGAGGCTGCAGTGGGTGTGGTCCACAAATCTCAGGAGGGCAGAGCCTTTGCTGAGGGCGCATGAGAAGTCAGAAGCTAAAAAGATAAAGCAGAACATCAAAGCCCTGGGTGGCATGGTGGCTCAGTGGTCAGTACTGCAGCCTCATAGTGCTGGGTTTGATTCCAGCCTCAGGCGACTTTGGCACATTGTCCCCCTTGTGTCTGCGTGGGTTCCTCCCACAGTCCAAAGATCTGCAGTTTAGGGTGGATCAGCTGTGCTGAAGTGTCCAGGGATGTGCATTTTCAGGTGCGTAAGCCATGGGGAACTACATGGTAAGTGGGTTGGTCTGGTGGGATGCTATTTGGAAGGTCAGTGTGAGGTAAATGGGCTGAATGACCTGCAGGGATTCTACTGCTTTAGCCGTTTGTATCTTGAGAAAATGATTACTTTGGTCCTGGGGGAGGGTGGGATTTGTAGTGTCACTGCCCTCTGTCCATTCTCTTTCTGTCCCCTGTCCATTTTCTCTCTCTTGCCACCCACCCTCAGCTCCTCCCGCCTCAACCATTCTCTTTCCCCACCACCTGTTATTTCTCGTGCCTCCATCCCTCTTTGATCGCTGTATCAAGCCCTTGTAAGAAGAGAGAGACAGATGGTGATGACTCTACCTGGGAGATGGGGGTGCACGAGAAATGGCTGATCTTTAACATTGAGAATAGCTATTCAGAAAAAACATTAAAGCATGTTCAGTTCTATTTTTTAAAAAAGCTGCAGGCATCTTTCTGAAACTTGTGTTGAAATATGTGCAGTTTGGCCACAGTTGAGGACAGGCTGTAAGGGGTGAGTTGCCTATTCTAATATTGTCAAATTGGTTCTATATAGAAATAGAGTCATGGAGCATGGAATGAAACAGTTTGGTCTGTGCCGACCAGATATCCTAAATTATTCTATTCCTATTTGCCAACACTTGGCCCAAACCCCTTTAAACCTTCCTGTTCGTACACCCATCCAGATGCCTTTTAAAAGTTGTAATTGTACCAGCCTCCACTCCGGCAGCTCATTCAATACATTTACCATCCTCTGCGTGAAACAAGTTACCCCTTAGGTCCGTTTTAAACCTTTCCCCACTCACCCTAAACTAATGTCCTCTCGTTCTGGCATTTCTTGAGGCAAAGTAAATGTCACCCGTTTTTTCTAATCCTTTGGTGCCTCATCTTTCCCCACTCAACCTAAACCGATGCCCTCCAGTTTGTGGCTCCCCTAACTGAGGGAAAAGAAATGCAAATTTGTGCAGCCAGCCAAAATGGAAAAGGAATACAATGTCGAGCCGTGGGGGGTGGGGGGAAGGAAATTGTGGTTCAACTTTTTTTTTCCTCCGATTGGCATTTGGAGACTTCAAATCTGTCAGGAACGTGAAGCATTTCTGAAGAGCATAATGCGCATGCCGCTCAGTGTCAGCAAGCACTGCGCATGTCCGCTGGTGTCAGCAAAAGACTGTGCATGCGCCTGGTTGTACGCACATTCGACTCATGACATACTTTTGATGGACCAATGGGGAACTCGGGAGGACCGGAAGGAATCTTGTCCTCCTGCCAATCAGAGCATCGCTATTGTCTAAATGCGGAAGTTGGACAATGAGCTTCTGAAGCAGCTCGTGCTGCTGCTCCTGTCTCTCTGAATAAAGACTGAGCTTTACCCCAAACTGCAACTTTCTTCCTCCGTCCAACAACTGTGAGTACGGCACTCTCTTTTTCATTCTGGCGTTCAATTGTTGACTTCCAACAACTGAAAGGAAAGGGAGTGAATTCAGGGTGGGGACAGAGTGTAGAAATATTGGTCGACAGTGTGGTGCTGGAAAAGCATACCAGGTCAAGCAGCATCCGAGGAGCAGGAAAATCGACGTTTCGGGCAAAAGTCCTTCATCAGGAATTTTCCTGCTCCTCGGATGCTGCTTGACCTGGTATGCTTTTCCAGCACCACACTGTCGACCAATATTTCTACACTGAGTTTGGAAGTGGGGTGGGGCCTTCCTGTGGTTAGGGGTGGGGGGTTCATTGAATATATTCAGGGCTGAGTTCATCTGATTTTTGAACAACAATGAAGTGGATGGTTATGAGGGAACAGAAAAATGGTTTTAAGAATGGTTACAGAATCGTACAGCACAGAAACAGATACTTGATTTCATGCTGACTATATCCATAAACTAAACTAGTCCTACCTTGTTTGGCCTATATATCTCTGAGCCTTTCCTATTCATAAGAGCAGAAATTAAGCCATTCAGCCCACTGGATCTGCCCATACCATTCAATCACGGCTGAGAAGTG
Source organism: Chiloscyllium punctatum (assembly GCF_047496795.1). NCBI lineage: Eukaryota > Metazoa > Chordata > Chondrichthyes > Orectolobiformes > Hemiscylliidae > Chiloscyllium > Chiloscyllium punctatum. The sequence goes on along the minus strand of NC_092774.1, from coordinate 39,614,723 downwards.
TCTCAGCCCCATTCTCCTGTTTTCTCCCTGTAACCCTCTATCCTCTTGACACTCAAGAACTGTTTCTGTCTCAGTGTTAAATATCCTCAGTTACCTGACCTCCACAGACTTCTGTGGCAATGAATTCCATCAGTTCACCACTCTCTGGCTAAAGAAATTTCTCCTAATCTCCGTTCTGAAAGGTCTTCCCTTTACTCTAAGGCTGTGCCCTCGGCTGCTAGTCTCTCCTTCCAATGGAAATATCTTCCCAACATCAACTTGTCCAGACCACTGAGTATTCTGTTTGTTTCAATTAGATTCCCCTGAGTGTGGCTCTGTTAATCAGCATGAACCAGACCCTTCAGGATAAGGTACAGCAGCTCCAGGATGACAAGGATTGGATCCTCAATATTGAGCAGTTGATCAAATGGAAAGCAAGATAAAGGAGAGTTAGCACAGGTAATCAAAGCACTGATCACAGGGTAATCTGGTGTCAGCTCAGATTTCAGGTCCTGATTTCTCACCCCTCCTGGATTTCTGCTGATGCTTTGACCCCCTTTTTTTTTTTACACCTTCCGGAACAATAAGTCAATCCAGACCCAGATCTCCCAGCCTGTTAACCATCCAGACACCGAGTGTAGTCATAGGGAATAAAACAAGAAATGTGAACCAAAATTAGAAATAAGTAGGTGCTTGTGCTTAATGTTGTTCAATAGGAAGTAAACCAGAAATACTACTCTCCCAGAATTCCTACAGTGCCTTATTTGAGGAATTCTCTCACCCTTACATAGAGATATACAGCATGGAAACAGACTTTTTCTCTCTCTCATGCACACACATGCACAAGTCCATGGGGGTGAATTTGTGTTTGCCGAATGATATTTACATATGCGTTCTATTTTCCTCAGAAAATGCACAATCTGCAGGCAGTTAATACATGGAATATTTTGTAAATTCCACATTGGAAATAGAACCAGTCTGACTCTAGACTGGGATACAGACAGATTCTGACCTCACACCTTTAATGCATTGTTTGAGCTGAGGTGTCTCCTTTTGTTATAAAGCCTTAAAGTTATCCTGAGAAGGTGCCTTACAGGAAGTTCTGGGATTTACATATTAATGATGTCTGCAATCCATTGTAAAAGATGAAAGGCTTAACGATCCAAGTTTGTTCAATATATCATTTCAATGCCAGGACACTCTAATGCTTTTCCAGAAATTGTGTGTCTTATGATCTTACACCCCACAACCACCTGATGAAGGAGCAACACTCCAAATGCTAGTGCTGCCAAATAAACCCATTTGACGATAACCTGGTGTTGTGTGATTTTTAACTTTGTCCAAGTAAGGTGTGATTGGCCAGGTCAAATTACCCATAGTGCCCAGGGATGTGCAGGTTAGGGTGGATTGGCGGTGCTAAATTACCCACAGTGCCCAGGGATGTGCAGGTTAGATGTATTAGTCAAGGGGTAAATGTAGAGCAATAGGAGTAGGGGAATGGGTGTGGTGATGTTGCCATTCGGAGGTTGGTGTGGACTTGTTAGAACAGTGAGGGTTCTGTGAAGAGAAGGGATTTTTGTTAACTGTTCAGGAAGGGGGGGGGGGAGGAGGAAGCAGTGTGGGGGTGGAGGGGGGAAGCGGTGGGTGGAGTGTGGGGGGAGGAAATTTGTTCACTTGTAGCAACTGGAGTGAACCTAGGTAGGGAGCAGACTCTGCAAACTCATAATTACCCGGATACGGAGGGTTGGAAGGATAGGGTGTTGCTGTTTTCCCTAATGCGTCAGAGTGTGAGGGGTAACCTGATAGACTTTCTTAAAATCATGAGGGGCATGGATTGGGTAAATAGACGAGGGCTTTTCCTTGGGATGGGGAGTCCAGAACTCGAGGGTAATACATTTAAGGTGAGGGCAGGGGGAGGGAGACTACAAAGAGACCTAAGGGGCAACATTTTCACGGAGAGGATGGTGCATGTATGGAATGAGCTGACAAAGGAAGTGGCCATTTAAAAGTCATCAGCCTGAGTGTATGAAAAGGAAGGGTTCAAAGGGATATGGGCAAAACGCTGGCAAATGGGACGAGATTAATTTTGGATATTGGTTGGGCACAGAAGAATTTGACCGAAGTGTCTGTTTCAGTGCTGTACATCTCGATGACTCTGGCTTTCCACGAATGTTTGTCATGTCTGTATGTTCAGTTTCTCTCTGGTGGTGGTGGTGTCAATGCCTTGATGGCTCATTTTGCTTCCCCCCCCACTTCCTGGGATTGTTAACCATTTTGTCTGGTTCTTCTTCAAGAAGCTGCATTTGACATTTTTATGCTTCCCAAAATCAGACCTGCTCACCCTCAGCAATATCCCAGTGTTGCAAAAGATATTAAATTTCAGGTGGAGTTATCCAAAACTCCAAAGAGATGTCAGTCTTGACGTTTTTGCAATTCTGCCCCTATAAGATCCTGAATCAACACCTTCTGGAGAATGAGTTAGAGCGGAGGGCGGGAGAGAGAGTGTGGGATAGCGCTTTCAATTTTGTGGAATAACAACACAAACAAATTGCTTGTTCTGAATTTTTATTCTGGACTGACAGTAATGAATTTTGTAATCTCTTGACAGAGTATTTGAAGATCTGAAGACAGAAGTTTCAAAATTAACAGATGAAGGACTTATGCCCAAAATGTCGACTCTCCTGCTCCTCAGGTGCTGCCTGACTTGCTGTACTTTTCCAGCGTCGCACTTTTCAATACTGACTCTGCAGCGTCTGCAGTCCTCACTTTGACGTCAATGTCTGACAGTCACTCAATCCATCGGGACCGCAACAATTGTTGACTGATTATGTGAGAAGGAGCAAAGTGTTTTGGTTCCTGTTTCAGTCCGTTTTCAGCATCAGTGGGACTGGATGAGAGACCCTACTGTTGGAGTGCACTGAGTGTGGAGCCTGAAACAGTTATTAGGCCTGGGAAGGGGAATTCACGGAGGGGAGGAGCTCTACACGTGTTGTGTGCGGCTGAAGCTTCAGCCATGGAGAATCCCAAGGAATCCTGCCCCATGGAGAAACTGTGGAAGTGTGGTGACTGTGGGAAAGGCTTCCGTTTCCCATCTGCTCTGGAGATTCATCGTCGCAGTCACACCGGGGAGAGTCCATTCCCTTGCACAGTGTGGGAAGGCCTTCAGCAATTCCTCTGACCTGTTGAGGCACCAGCGGGTCCACACCAGGGAGAGGCCCTTCAGCTGCCCCGAGTGTGGGAAGGGCTTTACCCAGGCCTCCACCCTGTTGGCCCACCGTCAGGTCCACACTGGGGAGAGGCTGTTCCTCTGCACCGAATGTGGGAAGGGCTTCAGCAATTCCTTCGCCCTGCTGACCCACCAGCGGGTCCACACGGGGGAGAGGCCATTCCCCTGCACAGAGTGCAGGAAGGCCTTCAACAGTTCCTCCGACAGGCTGAGGCACCAGCGGGTCCACACAGGGGAGAGTCCGTTCACCTGCTATCAGTGTGGGAAGAGTTTTAACCGCTCATCCCACCTGCGGGGACACCAGAAAGTTCACATGCCATCGCAGGGGATTTAAAGCAGCGAGACAGCTGAGTGCCTTTATCGACTGGACTATCAACCCAGTTCCAGGAGCTGCCAAGGCAGATGGCGGAATTGGAATTCGGTTAGAAATCTGGAGTTCAGAATCTAACAACGAAACAATTGTCAGGGAGGGGAGGGGAAACCCCCATCTGATTCACTCACAACCTTTTTAGGGAAGGAAACTGCTTTTGTGGGAACGGATTCACTCACTCGTCCCAGTGCATCCTTTACCTGGGCTGGCCTACACGTGACTCCAGACCCACAGCAGTCTGGTTGACTATTCTGTACTCCTTCCCCCCCCCCCCCCCCCCCCCCCCCCAACTCCAGCCGATGAGGGGGGAGAAACCTACTTGGAGACAAGGTATGGGTTCAAATTGGTGCATGAGGCAATACTTCTTCTAGTTTATGGCTATACCAAGGATCCAATTACACAAGGACAACTATGTGCTGACAAATAGTAAAGAACGTGAGGGTGAGGGGGGCGGGGGGAGAAGTGTGTGTGCTTTGACCTTGAGCTGTTCTTTTTAAAAAAAGATACTTTTTCTCCACCTTTTTTGCTGGGGGGATCTGAAGCTGTAACAAAGTTGGGTCGCAATAAAGGTTACCTGAACTTACTGCCGGGCTCAGACTCTCATTGAAAGCTTTGAGCTCCAAGAGGTTTTTGTTTAAAAGCTGATCATTTCTTTCAGCCTCCTGCGCTAAATTTCCAATGTCATGTATCAGATGGAGCAATGAATGAGTAGCTAGTATCATTAGAAATTGTAAATTTTTTAGGAATGCAGGCACTGCGTTGTTTTATCAGCATTGTAACGTTTCCTGGCGTAAGCGTGGGCTGTGTTCACCAGAAACGTTGTGGAGGTGTCAGTGTTGGACTGGTGTGCACAAAGTTAAAATCTCACAACACCAGGTTATAGTCCAGCAGGTTTATTTGGAAGCACTAGCTTTCAGAGCGCTGCTCCTTCATCAGGTAGCTGTGGAGCAGGATCAGAAGACACAGATTTTATAGCAAAAGATCACAGTGTCATGCAACTGATAGGATATATTGAACAAACCTAGATTGCTGTTAAGTCTTCCATCTTTTCGAATGGTTTGCAGGTTTCTGTTCATTAATATGTAAATCCCAGAACTACTTTTAATTCATGTTCTCAAGATGACTTAAGGTTTTATAAAAATAGGTGACATCTCAGTTCAGACATTGCATGAAAGGTGAGAGGTTTGGTCTGTCTGTATCCCAATCTTGAATCAGACTGGTTCTCTTTCCTAAGTATGAGTTGATAAAATATTACATGGATTGATTGCCTCCATTAACTGCCTGCTGGAGGACCTTCGGCTCAGATTCAGCTGGAAGCGAAGGCTGCAGACACTGGTGGTGGGTGGGGTAGGAATCTTAACTGGACGCTTTATTCTGGGAGATGGTCATTCCCCTCAGGACAGCCTTCTGATTGGCTCAGGGATTGTCTCCATTCTCTGCAGTTGCCAGCTGGAGGCCAGATGACATTGGTGTCTGTCTGGTACCAGGATTCAGGAACCGATAAGAAGAGGTGATGGTGATGACTCTACCTGGGAAATGGCTTATTTTTAAAATTAAGAATAGCTAAAATGATATATTCAGAAACATTATTAAAGCATGTTCAATTTTATAAAAATGCTGCAGACATCTTTTGAAATTCGCATTGAAATATGTGCAGTTAGGCCACAGCTGAGGACAGGCTGTAATGGGTGAATGGCCTATTCCTAGTCTTGTGAAATTGGCTCAGATTATGTCAAAAAAGAATCATAGAATTGTACAGCACAGAAACAAAGCCTTCGGTCCCGACCGCCCAGATATCCTAAATTAACCTAGTCTCATTTGCCGGCACTTTGCCCATATCCCTGTAAACCTTTCTGTTCATGTCCCCATCCAGATACCTTATATATGTTGGCAGCTCATTCAATTTACGCACCACTCTCTGCGTGAAACAAGTTGCCCCATAGGACACTTTTAAGTTTTCCACTCTCATCCTAAACGACTTCTACTTCTTCTACTTCTACACCTCCCCACCCCAGGGGAAATACCTTGTCTATTTACATTTTCTATGCCCTTCATGATTTTATAAACCTCTATAAGGTTACCTCCTCAGTCTCCAATACTCCAGGGAAAACAGCTCCAGCATTTTCAGCCTCTCCCTGTAGCTCCAAACCTAACAACATCCTTAGGTCATTTCTGAATCCTTTCAAGTTTCACAACATTCTTCCCACTGAGTGATCAATAGGCTGTGAACAATCTATTTTGTTGCGCATGCTCCTCGGAGTCAGCAAAAAAACTGCGCCAGCTGCTCGGCGTCCGCGCACACGGCTCGCGCCCTTCTTTTGATGGACCAATAGAAAGGACTGGAGGACCGGAAGGAGACTGATCCTCCTGCCAATCAGAGCGCCCCTATTGTCTGAATGCGGAAGTTGGAACATGAGCTTCGGAAGTTGCCGTTGTTGCTCCTTTCTCTCTGATTGCAACCTCCTTCCTCTGTCCAACATCTGTAAGTACCACACTCTCTTTTTCTCACCCTATTTTCAATTTCTTTTCTAAATTCTGAACTTCAGTTGTTGACTTGCAGCAACTGAAAGGAAATGGGGTGAATCGGGGGTTGGGGGAACAGACTCTGCAAGCGTTGGTTCAGGTCTGTGGCTCCATTGGCAAACGCATCAACACAATGTAATGATTTTGCCTTTGCTGTGGAATAAAATGCAGAAAAAAAGGTGCATTGTTTAAATAGTGATATATTGGGCATGTGGAGAAAGTGAGGGCTGCACATGCTGGAGATTAGAGTCGAAAAGTGTGTTGCTGGAAAAGCACAGCAGGTCAGGCAGCATCTGAGGACCAGGATTGTTGGTGATTTGGACACCAGCCCTTCGTCAGGAATGATATGTGGATGTACAAAGGGGCCTCAACATCCTTCCACACCAGTCACTGCCAGTTGTCAGACAGATGTAGCAAGCAATCAGCGAGGCATGTGGTATATTAGCAAGAGTTCAGAAGTTGGGATGGCTTTCTGCGATCAGGCGGCCATTGAATATATTCAAGCCTGCGTTCATCTGATTTCTGAACAACAAAAAAGTGGATGGTGATGGGGGAAGGCAAAAATAATGGTTTTAAGACCAGGACAGAACAGTTACAGAGTCATACAGCTCAGAAACAGACACTTCAGTCCAACTAGTTCATGCTGAATATATTCACAAACTAAACTAGTCCCATGTAGTTTAGCCCATATCCCTCTGAACCTTTCCTACTCATGTACTTATCCAAATGTCTTTTAAATGTTATTACTGTACCTATATCCACCACTTCCTTAGGACATTGATTCCACACACAAACCACTCTCCTCCAAAAAAAAGGTGTTCCTCATGTCTTTTTTAAATCTTTCTCCTCTCTCCTTAAAAGTTTGCTCCCTAATCTTGAAACCCCCATCTGAAGGAAACAGCACCAGCCACTCATCTCATTGACACCCCTCTTGGTTTTATAAACTTCTCAACTTCCTGAGCTCCTGTGAAAAAAGTCCCAGCCTATCCACTTAGATATAAGTATATTCATATCCAGTTATGATCTGTTCAGTGCTGGTGCATGCTCAAAAGACCAAATGGCCTACTTCTGCTCCCAATTCTCTCTCACTGTGTCCAAGACAGCAAGAGACCATAAAACATAGGAGCAGAAATTAGACCATTCAGCCCATCAGGTCTGCTCATACCACACAACCGTGGTTGATAAGTTTCTCAACCTCATTCTCCCACTTCCTCCCCATAACCCTTGATCCCCTTAATACTCAAGAACCTATCTATCGCAGTCTTAAATACCCTCAGTGACCTAGCCTCCACAGCCTCATGTTGCAACAAATTCCACGGATTCACCACTCTATGGCTGAAAAGTTTCTCCTTTTCTCCCTTCTTAAAGGTCTTTCCTTTTCTAGTCTCTTTCAGGTCTGGTCTCGCCCACCAATGGAAACATCTTCCCAATGCCCACTTTGTTTAGGCCTTTCAATGTTTGTATGTTTCAATTATATCTCCCCTGAGTGAAAGTGTGGGCCTGTGTTATGGACTAAGCCAGACCACTCAAAACATTCTGAAGCAGGCAGCCCCAGACCATAACTTTGCAATTTGATTTGGTAAGTGTACAGTGAAACTTACCTGGAGTAAGTTAGCTTGGTTGACTACTAGATTTTAAAACAGACAAAAATTTATTCACAAAATTACACAATGAAACATGAAGATCAGAATAAAGAACCCGTACAGAACTCAACCATGCCAACTAGACTCAGTTATGCTGTTCTGAATATACACAACAGGTCCCAATAAGCCAACTCCCTTTGAAAACCAGTATAAATGGAACACATGCTTATAGGTTGAAGTTGAGAGGCGGAAAAGAGAGAGAGAGTTTCCACATAGCTCCCTGTTGAACTTCCAACCAGTTCAATACTGAACTAAAACTGCTCACCTCACTCCCCTTTCTTTATACAGGTCACTTCTAAAACTTGACCAATTTGGCCTGAAGTCACACCTGTTTACATATAAACAAAAGGCCTTTCAAAATCCCTTTCATCTCTGTTCAAACCAGACTGATCAGAACCTGGCCGGTTTATTACCTCTGAAAAATGTCATGGACAGAGTCTCCTTGAGCCAGAGAAAAGCTTTTCGTCAAAATAGGAACTAGCTTTGTGACACCTGTTAATCAGCATGAACCAGACCCTTCAGGATGAGGTACAGCAGGGATTAGGTTCAGTAAAGTGAGAATGGAGGGAGAGTGTGAGATGGAGATTTTCAGCTTCCAGAGAATAAGAGAGGAAAAAGAGTTTGCTGTAAATTAGAATTGATCAGATGGGCCAATGAACCGAGGAGTGGCAGATGGAGTTTAATTCAGAGAAATGTGAGGTGTTGCATTTTGGTCAAACAATCCAGGCAGGACTGGCACAGTGAAGGGGAGTGTCAGAACAGAGAGATCTTGGAGTGCAGGTTCATGGGTCCTTGAAAGTGAGTCTTAGGAGGTCATGGAGTGGCTGTACAGGACATTGGTTAGGCCACTTTTAGAATACTGTGTTCAGTTCTGGTCTCCCTGCTACAGGAAAGATGTTGTGAAACTTTGAAAGGGTTCAGAAAGGATTTTCAAGGCTGTTGACAGAGTTGGAGTGTTTAAGACAGGAAGAGGCTAAATAGGCCAGTGAAAATTTTCCGTGGAAGCATTGGAGGTTGAGGGGGGACCTTATAGATGTTTATAAGGGGCAGGATAGGATGAGTACCCAGGGTAGGGGAGCCCAAAACTGGACGGCATATGTTTGCGGTGAGAGGGAATGATTTAAAAGGGACCTGAGGAGCTACGTTTTCACAGAGGGTGATGGAGTCTGATACAATTACTACAAAATTTAAAGGGCATCTGGATGGGAATATGAAGTGGAAGGGTTTAGGGGGATATGTGCCAAATGCTGGCAAATGATTTAGGTTAATTTAGGATTTCTTTTTGGCACAGATGAGTTGGGTTGAAGGGTCTGTTTCTGTGCTGTTTGACTCTAATCATCTTCGGTGAAAGCAGAAGTGTGGTTCTGGAGACTGGACTTTCAGAGCAGCTTTCAAAGATGTTTTGCCTTGACTGGGAACAGAAAAAGTTCCAAATTAAATCTTTTATTTGTGAGACAGCAACTGAATGAGTGAATACATCTTGGAAAGTGAGAATTCATTGAACTGTGGGGATGAAGCCCTACCCTATCCAGTCATTTCTGCTGGTCGATGAAACTCTGACTCAAGATTAGGGGGAGTAGATTTAGGACAGTGATGAAGAGGAACTGCTTTTCCTGGAGAGTAGTGAATCTATGAAATTTTCTGCCAAGGAATCAGGAGAGGCAGTTTCGTTAAGTATATTCAAGACACAGTTGGATGGGTTTTTGCAATGGTAGGGCAATTAAGGGTAGTTGGGACAATGGAGGTAGGAGTAGCTGAGAGGATGGATAGGTCAGCCATGAGCTTAATGAATGGCAGAGCAGGCTCTATGAGCCAATGGCCTACTCCTGCTTCTATTACTATGGAACTATGTCCCTGCATTTCCTATGGCTAATCACCGAACCTGCACATCCCTGGACACTGGGCAATTTAGCATATCCAATCCAAATCAAGGCCAGTGAGCAATGTCGTGATCTGGAGAATTTACATCAGAGAATGATAGAAAAGGACAAGGAGAGTAAATATACCAGCAATCAAAATTGGATTCTAAACATCACAAAAATTGAAACTAAAACGGTGTGTCTGAATGTGTGCTGCATTGTAACAAAAGCGAATGAATTGACTGCACACATTGAATGACGATCTGACTCCTAACGGAGACATGGCTTCAGAATGACAAGGATTGGATCCTGAAAATTGAGGGGGTAGTCAAATGGAAAGCAAGATAATGTGGGAGAGGTGCTAATGAAAGCGCTGATCACAGGGTAATCTGGTGTCAGCTCGGATTTCAGGTCCTGGTTTCTCTGTGCTCTGTTGATTTTCCTGTTCCAACAGAGTAAAATGTGGGTCTGCTCTCAGCTCTGCTGGATTTCTGCTGAAGCTTTGACCCCCCCCCCCCCACCTCTTTACACCTTCTGGAACAAAAAAAATTCAGTGAATTGAGACCCAACCCACAATCTCCCAGTCTCTCAAACCAATCAGACACAAGAGTGTAGTCATAGCATGGAATCAAACAAGAAAAATGAAACAAAGTTAAATGTATATAGGTGCTCGTGCTTAATTAGATTAGATTCCTATAGTATGGAAACACGTCCTTCCACCCAAAAAGTCCACACTGACCCTCCGAAGAGTAACCCACCCAGACCCATTCCCCTACATTTACCCCTACCTAATGTACCTAACATTATGGGCAATTTAGCATGACCAATTCACCTGACCTGCACAACGTTGGACTGTGGGAGGAAACGGGAGCACTTGGTGGAAACCCACTCAGACCCAGGGAGAATGTGCAAACTCCACACAGAATCAAACCCAGGTCCCTAGTGCTGTGAGGTAGCAGTGCTAACCACTGAGCCACCATGCTGCCCCCAAATGTTTGTTCATTAGGAAGTAAACCAGAAATAGAGCTTTCCCAGGATTCTTATAGTGCCCTACTTGAGCAATACTCTCTCCCTTACATCTATTAGTACCCAGCTATGACTTACAACAATATTTACACCAATGTAAATAAAGCATCTGTTATCAAATAGACATAGAGATATACAGCACGGAAAGAGACTTTTTCTCTCCCTCGTGCATGCATGCACACACGTAACTGACAGGAAGTTCTAGGATTTACATATTATTGTTACCTGCAACCCATTCTAAACGATGAAAGACTTAATCCAGGTCTGTTCAATATATCATTTCAGTGGCAGGACACTGTAATGTTTTTCCATGAATTCTGTGCCTTCTGATCTTATTCTCCACAATCACCTGATGAAGGAGCAGCGCTGCTAACACCAGTCCTTCCAAATAAACCTGTTGGGTGTTTGATTTTTAACTTTGTCCAGGTTAGGTTGGATTGGCCAAGCTAAATTACCCGTAGTGCTCAGGGATGTGCGTTAGTCAGGGCAATAGGGGAATGGACATAGGTGGGTTACCCTTCGGAGGGTCGGGATGGACTCCTTGGGCCGAGTGGCCTGCTTCCACACTCGGAATTCTATGAAAAGAAGGGATTACTCTATTGCAAACTGCAGGGCAGCGCAGGCGCAGTGCGCGGAGCTGTTGTCGGCCTTTCCCCGCCCCCTCGCTTCATCTATGACGTCATAACGCGGAAGTGGCCCTGTCTGTTTCAGAGTGAAACTCCCTCCCTCTGGGCAACTCTTCATCCTGGGAGGGAGTGGGGGGAAAATCTGTTCACTTGAAGCAACCGGAGTGATTCCAGGGAGGGGGCAGACTCTGCAAACTCAGGTATGTGTCTTAATTACCCGGGTGAGGAGGGACGGAGGGATGGGATGGGGCTGTTTTCCCTCCCGCGCCAGAGACTTAGGGGTGACCTTCTCGACTTCTAGAAAAGCATGAGGGGCATGAATAGGGTAAATATACAAGGTCTTTTCCTTGGGATGGGGGAGTCCAGAACCAGAAGGTAATAGGTTTAAGGTGGGGGGAGGATTTAAAAGGGACCTAAGGGGCAACTTTTTCATGCAGAATGTGATGTGTGTAAGGAATGAGCTGCCAGAGGAAATGGTGGATGCTGGCATCTGGATGGGTGTTTGAATAGGAAGGTTTCAGAGGGATATGGGCCAAGTACTGACAAATGGGACTAGATTGATTTTGGGTATCTGGTTGGCACGGAAGAGATTGACCGAAGGGTCTGTTTCTGTGCTGTGTATCTCTATGACTCTGGCTTTCTACGAACATATATACAGTTTCTGTCTGGTGTTGGTGTTAATGCTTTGATGTCTCCTTTCCCCCCACTTCCCAGGGATGTTAATGTGAGAACAGAGGGGGGAGAGTGAGATGGTGCTTTCAATTTTGTGGAATAACTAAAGAAAAGAACGTTCCCCCAAAAGTAGAAATGCTTGTTCTGAATTTCTACCCTGGACTGACACTGATGACTTTTGTAATCTCCTTTTACAGAGTATTTGGCGATCTGAGGACGGAAGTTTCAAAATTAACAGATGAAGGGCTTATGCCTGAAATGTCGACTTTCCTGCTCCTCGGATGCTGCCTGACCAGATGTGCTTTTCCAGCACTGCGCTTTTCGGCACTGACTGTCCAGTAACTACAGTCCTCACTTTGTTGTCAATGTCTGACAGTCATTCAATCCATCGAGACTGCAACAATTTTTGACTGTGATTCTGTGAGAAGGAGCAAAGCTTTTTGGTTCCTGTTTGAGTATGTTTTCAGCATCAGTGGGACTGGATAAAAGTCCCTACTGTTGCAGCGTACTGATTGTGGAGCCAGAAACAGTTGTTCAGCCTGAAAAGAGGAATTCACGGTCAGGAGGGGCTCTAAAAGCATTTGTGTACAGCTGAAGCTTCGGCCATGGAAAAACCTGAGGAATCCCACCCCGTGGAGGAATCGTGGAAGTGTGGCGACTGCGGGAAAGGCTTCCGTGCTCCATCTGCCCTGGAGATTCATCGGCGCAGTCACACCGGAGAGAGGCCATTCATTTGCCCCAGGTGTGGGAAGGCCTTCAGCAATTCCTCCGCCCTACTGAGGCACCGATGGGTCCACACGGGGGAGAGGCCCTTCAGCTGCCCCGATTGCGGGAAGGACTTCAGCTATTCTTCTGACCTGAAGACCCACAGGCGGGTCCACACGGGGGTGAGGCCATTCTCCTGCACTGTGTGTGGGAAGGCCTTCAGCACCTCCTCCACCCTACTGACCCACTGGCGGGTCCACACTGGGGAGAGACCATTCACTTGTTCCGAGTGCAGGAAGGGATTCTCTCAGGTGGGCAAGTTGCGGACGCACCAGCGGGTCCACACTGGGGAGAAGCCTTTCAGCTGCCCCGAGTGTGGGAAGGCCTTCAACGATTCCTCTGCCCTTCAGACCCACAAGTGGGTCCACACACAGGAGATGCCTTTCCCCTGCACAGATTGCGGCAAGATCTTCAGCAATTCCTCCACCCTGCTGAAGCACCAGCGGGTCCACACAGGGGAGAGGCCCTTCAGCTGCCCCGAGTGTGGGAAGGGCTTTACCCAGGCGTCGGTCCTGCTGATCCACCAGCGGATCCACACTGGGGAGAAGCCTTTCTGCTGCCCTGAGTGTGGGAAGGGATTCACTCAGATGGGCAACTTGCGCACGCACCAGCGGGTCCACACCGGGGAGAAGCCCTTCATCTGTCCCAAGTGCGGGAATGCCTTCAGCGATTCCTCCACCCTACTGAAGCACCAGCGGGTCCACACTGGGAAGAGGCCATTCCCCTGCCCCGAGTGTGGGAAGGCCTTTAGCAATTCCTCTGACCTGCTGAAGCACCAGCGTGTCCACACGAGGGAAAGGCCCTTCAGCTGTCCCAAATGTGGGAAGGCCTTCAGCGATTCCTCCGCCCTGGTGAAACATCGGCGGGTCCACACGGGGGAGAGGCCCTTCAGCTGTCCCGAATGTGGGAAGGGCTTTACCCGGGCAGCCACCCTGCGGAGGCACCAAGGAGTTCACGTGCCATCGCAGGGGGATTGAAGGAGCGACTGTCGAGTGCCATTATGGACTGGGCTATCAACCCAGTTCTGGAACTCCCAGGTTTGAATCCCACCGCAGCAGATAGCGGATTTGGAATTCGGTCAGAAATCTGGAGGTCAGAATCTAACAATGAAACCATCGGGCGGGGTCGGGGGGAAGCCCCATTCTGATTCAGTCACATCCTTTTTAGGGAAGGAAACTGCTGTTGTGGGAAAGGATTCACTCAGTCATCCCAGCTGCATCCTTTACCTGGTCTGGCCTACACGTGACTGAGACCTACAGCAGTGTAGTTGACTCCACCTGTTTCCCCCCACTTCTTTCCCTCCCGGCAGATGGGCAGGGAGAAACTTACTTGGAGACAGGGTATGGGTTGAAATCGCTGAGTGAGGCAATACTTCTTCTGGGTTAAGGCTGTACAAAGGATCCAGTTACAAAGGGACAAGTTAGTGGTGACCAATAGGAAAGAAAGTGGTGTTGGGGGGGTGGTGGCAGAGGGGTGCTTTGACCTTGAACAGTTAAAAATCAGCTACGTTTTCAACACCTTTTTGCTGAGGTGATCTGGAGCTGTAACAAAGTTGGGTCGCAATAAAGGTAACCTGAACTTGCTGCTGGGCTCAGACTTTGAAAGCTTTGAGCTCCAACAGGTTTTTGTTTTAAAGCTGCTCATTTCTTTCAGCCTCCTGTACTAAGTTTCCAATGCCATGTATCAGATGGAGCAGTGAATGAGTAGCTGGTATCATTAGAAATTGTAAATTTTTCAGGAGTGTAGAGTGCGTTGTTTCATTGGCATTGTAAAGTTTACTGGCAGCACCGGGAGGTGTGGGCTGTGTTCACGAGATATGATGTGGAGATGCCAGCATTGGACTGGGGTGGATAAAGTTAAAAATCACACAACACCAGGTTATAGTCCAACTGGTTTCTTTGGAAGCACTAACTTTCGGACCGCTGCTCCTTCATCAGGTAGCTGTGGAGCAGGATCATAAGACACATATTTCATAGCAAAAATCACAGTGTCATGCAACTAATAGGATATATTGAACAAACCTAGAGTGCTGTTAAGCCATTCATCTTTTAGAATGGGTTGCAGGTTTTAGTTCGTTAATACGTAAATCCCAGAACTACTTTTAAGTCATAGTCTTGAGATGACTTAAGGTTTATTTTTTAAAAAAGTGATATCTTAGCTCAGACAATGCATTACAGGTGTGAACTTCGAGTCTATCAGTATCCCAATCTTGAATCAGACTGGTTCTATTTCCAAAATAGGAATTTATAAAATATTACATGGATTGGCTGGCTGCAGATTGTGTTTTTTTGAGCAAAATTGAATGTATCTGCAAATATAATTCTGCCAATACAAATTCACCCCATAGAGTTGTGCGTGAATGAGAAGAGTGTGATTGTGTGCATGTCAGTTTGTGCATGCGAGTGTGCGTAAGACTGTGTGAACATTTGGTAAAGTGTGAGTGTGATGGAGTATAAGCCAGTGAGTGTGTTCGGGGGGGGGGGTATGTACATGTATATGACTGAGAGAGAGAGCGTGTGTATGAGAGAGGTATGAATAAAAGCGAGTGGTTGCGTTTTGCTAAAACAAGGGCAGGACTTGTACAGTTAATGGTAGGGCCCTGGGTCATGTTGTAAAACAGAGACATGGGGGGAGTTAAGGTACATAGTTCTTTGAAAGTTGTATCACTGCTAGACAGGGTGGTTAAGAAGGCATTCAGCAGCATTGCCTCCACTGTTCACACCATTGAGTTGGGACATCTTGTTGAGGTTGTACAGAATGTTGGTGAGACCACTTTCCGGGTACTGAGTACAGCTCTGGGTGACCCTGTAAGAGGAAGAATACTATTAGAGAGGGTTTGGTAAAGATTTACCAGGACTGGAGGGTTTCAGTTGCAAGGAGAGGCTGGGACTTTTTTCACTAGAACACAGGAGGTTGAGGGGTGCGCTCATTGAGATTTATAAAATCATGGAGTGGAGATAAGGTGAATAGAAAGGGTCTTCTTAGTGTAGGGGAGCTCAAACTTGGGAGACATTTTTTTTAAGGTGTAAAGAGAGATGTAAAAGGAACCTGAGGAGCAACATTTTGACAGAGGGTGGTTTACATGAGGAATGAACTTGCTGAGGAAGTGGTAGATGCAGGGACAGTTACAACGTTTAAATGACATTTGGATGGGTACATGAAACGAAAGGTTTAGAGGGATATGGGCCAAGTACAGGCAAGTGGGACGAGTTCAGTTTGTGAATCAGTGGATGATTTGGACCAAAGGGTCTGTTTCTGTGCTGTATATCTCTCTGAACCAGAAGTGATCTTATTGAAATCAGTAGAATTCTGAAAGGGGCTTGACAGGATAGATGCAGATAAAATGTACCTTTGTTGGGGAGGGTCACAGAATCCTGACAATGTGAAAGCAGGCCATTCGGCCCATCTATTCCACATTGGCCCTCCATATTGCTATCCATCCATACACACCCCCTTACTCCATATTTTCCATGGTTAATCCACCCTAACCTGCACATCTCTGGGCACTGTGGGTAATTTAGCACTGCCAATCCACCCTAATCTATAATTTACCTTCTCAAGAATGTAATTTAAGTACAAAGCTTTTCTAAGAAAAATGTCAGTCTGACTGGACATTGGGACACACATAGAATTCACACCTCTGTTCAAAAAGCTCTGCATTTCAATGGCATTTTTGAGAAGGTAATTAAAACCAAATTCTGGGATTAACAAACCAAAGAGAAGCAACCCATTCTAAAAAATGAAAGATTTAATCTAAAATTGTTTAATATATCACATTTCCATAATACTTGACTCCTTTGACTATAAATTCCGTGATCATGATCTCATTCTCCACAACCATCTGATGAAGGAGCGGTGCTCCAAAAGCTAGTGCTTCCAAATAAACGTGTTGGATTATAACCTGGTGTTGTGATTTTCAACTTTGTCCATGGAAACTCATGAGTTGTGGGACTTGTAACAGTTGTCATTTTGTGATGTGTTCCAAGTGAAATTTATCCTCTGCTCAGGCACAGGTGAACAGTGTGTTCTTTGACTTTGTGGATGACCAGGCTAGCAGTTATTAAATGCTTCTGTTAACCAGCAGAAGCAAACTGTAGATCAGCAATCATTACTCAATAGTCCTGGTAATCCTGTTGGGTCAACAGAGAGAGAGAGAGCGAGGATGTCACATCTAAAGTACATACAGAAAAGTTGTTTTGCTTGTTCAGTCAGTTGAGTTGGTTCTGCACTCAGATGAGAGTAGATACTGCTTTGAATGGATCATAATTAAACACTATGATGGAACACCTTAATTTCAAGGAATGCTGAAAGGGCAAATTGAACTGTAACCTTGAAGAGAGGTGTTCTTCCATTTCTAACCTTGGATAACCCAACTGAGATATTTTTACTGATTGCTCCAGAATCATTTTACTGCTGGATCTTTTCAGGGCAAATAATTTATGGGAGAAAATTTCTATATTGGGAAGGCAGGGAAATTTAAAGAAAAGGCTGTTAAAAGCATTTTAACTGGCCCTACGAGCTCTCATGGGACAGTGCATTTGCCATAAACATTTCAGAGAAATTCTGTCTAACTGTTGGACTGAAAACAGTTTCCCCATTGAATGTTAAACAGCTATTGAGAACATTGCACATTATAAAGTGCGTTCTTGAGGAACGGAGGAGGATTGAATTTGCCAACGTGAAGCACATTTTGCAGAGAGAGGAAGTTTCTCAGGATTGAAGAGGTTGATAGAAGTCAACAATTGTCAAATTATTTCATGAAAAGTACAGCTGGTATGGAGAGATGACTGGGGATCACAGAAGAGGAGTATCTGTAATGAGCACATAGAAACAAACCCTTCAGTCCAGGCCAACCAGATATCCTAAAGTAATCTAGTGATCCATTTGCCAGCATTTGGCCCGTATCCCTCTGATTCCTTCCTTATTCATATCCCCATCCAGATGCATTTTTTTCTTCTTCGGAGAATACTTGGGTGAGAGCCAAGATATTGCTATTGCTCATCCTTTCCACACTGTGCCTAACCTTCCCTTTGTGCTAATTGTAGCTGGAGAAGCCTGAAATCTGAAAAGGATTTCCTGAAAAAAAACACTGATTCGAGGTTGGGCTCAGTGATGGATTTTCTAAAGCTTTGCTGTTGTAGTTTTCAATTTGACAAAAAATTTTCAGTCATTAATGTCTAAGACAGAGTAGATATTCATTTAAGATATAATTGAGATATATATGTTCTTTACAATGCTTTTCCTTCATTACCAGTGATTGTCTGTCATTTGGTACATTGAGCATCATCTTTTTGTGATTCAACAGATATGATTTGAATTGAATTCTATAAGATGGTTTTGTATTTTATTTAACTTTGTGTTAAAGGTTTCCTTTTCATGACTTTATTAAAATATCTTAATGTATTATAATGAAGCAGCTAATTTATTCTGAAATTATTTCAATTAGTTGGTCAATTGCCGAATAATAGCTGCATAACTGTTGTAAATATTGACACCCAGGAAAGCTATTTTGTTTAATATATCTTATCAAAACAATAAAATTGTTTTTCATCGGAAATAAAATTTGCAGTCTTTTATTAAATGGTTAAAAGTAACTTTGCACTTAATTGCTCCGTTTGGGATTAAACATTGTGACTTTGATAAAAATACTCTTTCAGAGATTACGGTGAGTGTATTAACAAACAAATGTTGCCATTTGCTCTTGAATTACCTCAAGCTCAATTTGAAATTCTTGAATGAGTTGAATAAGGGGTACACAGTGAATATTTATTGCACTTTGCTGAAATTCTCTGCACTGCCAATGTATTTGGTTAAACAAGATATGTATCTCTCCTGATAACTTTGTAATTCTTTGATATTTTATTTGTCAGTGCTCGTGCCCAAACATCCTAAAAAAATAAATGTTTTGGCATTTGGTGAAGTTGTGAATTTTCAATCTGTTTCACAATTAAATGACACAACTAATCTAAAGATTAAATACATATCACCATCTCTTTGCCGTTGTTATAATAGAAAGTCAACATGTAGAATTGCCAATGAAACATAAACCGTGGCTGCTCTTAATGTGGAAAGACTGAATATCAATTGAAATGATCAGAATTAGTAGACATGATGGCATTGTGCACAAACTGTGAGTAGTGGGAGTTCAGAATTTTTCTGATCACTTAATTCTGACACATGCAGTGATGGCAGCATCATAATCTGTTTTATTTGTTCATGGAATGAGAGGATCACTGGTAAAACCAGTATTTTTCATCATCCCTTAATTTCCCTTGAATAGTGGGTGAGGATAAGATGAGGTTGAATTGCAAGGCCTACTGGCTTACACTGTCCCCTGACAAAACAGAGACTTTGGGAGGAGAACAAAAATTGGAAGTTTCAAATATTGATGCTCCCATTTATATCTCTCAAAAGGCAATTGTTTGGTCCATCAAATTTGTAATGGCTCTTTTTATAGAGTCATAGAAATATACAGCACAGTATTCTTCCAATAACAGAGTGACCAGACCTGTACTCAGTACTCTAGAAGTGGCCTCACCAACATCCTGTACAACCGCAACATGATGTCCCAACTCCTATACGCAGTGGGGTGAACAATAAAGGCAATGTTGGTAAATACCTTCTCAACCACCCTGTCCACCAATGATGCAACTTTCAAAGAACTATGTATCTGAATGCCCCTCCACACCGACATTTCTCTGTTTCACAACATGATCCAGGGCCTGACCATTAACTGTACAAGTCCTGCCTTTCCTTGTTTTAGGAAAATGCAAGCCCTCACCTTTATTCATACCTCTCACAGCTAACCGATGAAGGAGCAGTGTTCCGAAAGCAAGCAAGTGCTTCCAAATAAACCTGTTGGATTATAACCTGGTGTTGTGTGAATTTTAACTTTGTCCACCCCAGTCCAATACCAGCTCCTCCATATCGTTTCTAATGAATACAGCCCACCCCTCCCGGTGCTGCCAGTAAGCTTTACAACGCTGATGTAACAACACAGTACCTGCACTCCTGAAACGTTTACAATTTCTAACGATACTAGCTCCTCATTCACTGCTCCATCTGATACACGACATTGGAAACTTAGTGCAGGAGGCTGAAAGAAATGAGGAGCTTTAAAACAAAAACCTCCTGGAGCTCAAAGCTTTTAATGAGAGCTTGAGCCTGGCGGTAAGTTCAGGTAACCTTTATTGTGACACAACTTTGTTACAGCTTCCGATTCCCCAGTAAAAAGGCATGGAAAACGTAGCTGCTTTTTAAACAACTCCGGGTCAAAGTGTGCATACACCACCCCACCTCACTTCCTTTACTACTGGTAACCACCAAGTTGTCCCTTTGTAATTGGAACCTTGGTACAACCTTAATCCAGAGGAAGTATTGCCTCACTCAGCAATTTCAACCCAGACCCTGTCTCCATGTAAGATTCTCCCAGCCCATCTGCTGGGGGAGGGTGGTTGGAGATTTGGGGCAGTGTAGAGTCAACAAGACTGCTGTGGGTCTGGAGTCACCTGTCGGTGAGACCAGGTAAAGGATACAGCGAGGGTGACTGAGTGAATCCTTTCCTCAAAAGGATGTGAGTGAATGAGATGGGATTCCCCCCCCCCCCCCCCCAACCATGAAAATGGTTTCATTTATAGATTCTGAACTCAAGATTTCCGACAGAATTCCAATTCCACCAACTGCCACAGCGGAATTCATACCTGGGAGTCCCCGGAACTGGGTTGATAGTCCAGTCAATAATGGCACTCGGCCATCACTCCTTCCCGAGTGCGGGAAGGGCTTTACTCGGGCCTCCACCCTGCTGACCCACCAGCGGGTCCTCACTGGGGAGAGGCCCTTCAGCCGCTCAGAGTGTGGGAAGGGTTTCACCCACTCCTGCCACCTGTGGAGGCACCAGCGAGTTCACGTGCCATTGCAGGGGGTGTCAAAAATAGTTATGGGGGAAGGCAAGAAATATTTTTTAAAAAATATATTCATTCAAAACTGTTTCAAATCTCTCACAACACCTCTATATACAAAAGAGAACAATACCAAAATACATAAAAATAGTACGAGAATATCATATTGTGATACTATTAATAATGAGCTACCTATTATTTTACTAGAACAAACTTAGCTTAAACTAAACTACAATCAAATTGAATAAAAATAAAATGAAAAATAATTTAAGTTAATTTGAATTCTATCACATTACTTTATTCTATTTTGCTCACCACATCTCTATTAAGGCTCCCATCCATTGGAGCACCAGTTATTGTACCCGTATTCTTTTCACCCAGCCTTGCCCTCCCAGGACCCCATGAGCGCCCACACTGATTCCCACAGCTATACCACAGCTCTAATTGATACTGCTGATCAGTCTGCATCAATATAATTTAGAAAGGGCTGCCACGTCTTGTAAAACTACTGTTTTGTGGTGCACCATATTTGTGAGGTCATCTTGGGGGTGATGTTCCATCACTAGCATATGCCACCACATAAGCCCTGGGGGTTTTTCTGACGTCCAATTAATTAAAATGTTCTTCCTTGCACAGTGCGTAAGAATGTTACACAGTCTGTTCCTGTGTTCTCTGACAGAAGGCAAATTTGGCAACGCCAGAAGAAGAAATACCGGATTCACTTTAACTTCAATCCCCCAGGATGTCCTTCAGCTCCCTTACTATAGCACTCCAGCATCTCTGGATCTTACAACATGACCAATAGCAGTGTGTGAGTGACTATACTAATTTTACATTTGAGACACTCTGGTGATGCTCCTCTCTTGAACTTAGCTAGCTTCTCTGGCTCCACATAAGCCCTGTGTAAAATTTTCAATTGCATGCCCTGTGCTGTTACATATTGAAATTTTCCTGATATTTTCCCATATATCTTGCCATAGTTCTAATGAAATATCCTATCCTAGCTCCTGATTCCACATCCTAGACAGTCCCTCCACATCCCCTTCTGTAAATGATACAACGTACTAACTGAAAGAGCGCCTGTACACCAGAGTACTCTTTACTCCACATTTGACCTGTAATGCTGAGCCAGGAGTGTGATCTTCCTCTGTATTTAATCCCTTAGCTGAAAGTACCGGAAAACATCCCTATTAGACAATGCATAGTTCTGACTTAGCTGGCTAAATGACATCAAGACCTAACCCTCGAATAAATCTTCCCTACAGAAAATTCCCTTATTCTCCCATGACTTAAAGCCGGAGTCCATTGCCCCAGGTTTAAATCCTTGGGCTGCCACCAGTGGGGTAATCAGCGAGGTCTTCAGCCAATTACCCTTGTCTTGCCTCATTATCCTCGGGCTTTCACTGTTTTTAAAATGATTGTACTCTTACACTGCTCAGTCTCGGATTTCATCTTATCAATGAATAATAGATTAACGAGGGGACATCTTGACTGCAATGCTTCAACGTCAAGAAAAATCGACCCCGAGTCCCCCGGTGCCCAGTCACCCACATATGCTAAGAAAGCGCTTATTTGATATCTCTTCAAGTCCAAAAGGTCCACTCCGCCTCACCCTGTGAGAGCTGCAATTTGGTAAACTTAATTAGGGGGCACATGTGACACCAAATAAAAGAACCTAGCCAACCATTGAGCCTCAGTAAGACTCATCTGGGGAGCAACAACAGGAGCATTCTCATGGGGTACAACAGGCGAGGAAGAGCATTCATTTAAATCAGAGATATTCGGCTTAACCATGATAATGGTAATCCGTCCCACCTCTGCAAAAATTGCTTTATCCTCTGCAGTAATTGTACATAGTTAGCTTTATACAGCTGGTGGAAGGCAGGGGTAATAGAAATTCCCAAATACAAAAACCCTTTTGACGACCATCTAAACAGGAACTACATTCCATCCTTCAGATCAGGCACCTCCACTAATTCAGAATAGGCACCTCCCCACCCCATCGGCATGGCTTCTGATTTTGTAAAGTTGATCCTGCAGCCCGAAAAACTGCCAAATAAATTAATTGTTTGAATCAATCGAAGAACGGACTCCTCCAAATTGGCCAAGAACAAAAGGACATCATCAACATATAGGGTAATCTTATGTTCCCCCATTCACACTCCTGGCCCCACTATTTCAGGGTCCTTCCTGATAGCCTCAGCTAACAGCTCAATTGCCAAGGTAAATAGCAGCGGTGAAAGGACGCCCCTGTTTACTACCTCTCCCAGGATTAAAGTTATCTGACTTAGTGCCGTTTGTGATGACTGCTGCCTTAGGATCATTATACAACACTAGCAAAGGTTGTCCCCAGACCAAAGCGCTTGAGGACCCCAAACAGGTATAGCCATTCTATCTAGTCAAATGCCTTTTCTGCATCTAGGCAGGCCACTGAACCCAGGATCAACCTTTGCTGGCATACCTGCACCATGTTCAGTACCCTCCTGATATTGTTGGAGGAGCTACGGCCCTTAACAAAGCCCATCTGATCTTCTTTCACAATACAGAACAACACCTTTTCCAACCTCAGGGCCAGCGTCTTGGGTAGAATTTTAAAATTTACATTCAACAGTGAAATGGGTCTGTATGAAGCACATTCTTTGTGCTCTTTCCCCTTCTTTAAAATGAGGGAGATATTAGCTTCCCTAAGAGAGGGCGGAAGATAATCCTGTGCATATGAATAGCTATACATCCCCAGAGGTAGCTCCACCAACACATTTATGAATTCCTTATAGAATTCACTTGGGAATCCATCTGACCCCAGTGCTTTGCCACCTTGGAGATGTTTTATTGCTTCATGCACCTCCTGTATCGTCATAGGCCCATTCAACAGGAAACCTGTTCCGCGTTTATACTAGGGAGGTGCAGGATCTCAAAAAAGGCCTGCATTCTCGCTGTACTGTGTTCATCACCCTCTGACTGATATAACTCTGCAAAGTATTCCCTCAATCTAACATTAATCTTCTTTAACTCACGAGTAACTGTGCCAGCCTTCTCTCTAACAGACATAATAGATTGAGAAGCATTTTTCTTTCTAGTGAGATATCTACGTGGCTTATCTCCAAATTCAAACAATCTTTGTTGCGCAAAGCAGACCTTTTTTTCCCCAGTGTGTGCAATGAGTTGGGAGCAGCCCGGAGAGCTGCAGCTTGACCAGTGAAGTCCTATTATAATATACTTCCTCAGCTTTCTGCAGACGGGTCTCCAACACTGTTGTTGCTCCTTCCTCTGCGTCCTTCTAGTCATTGAATAAAAAATAATCACGCCTCATAAATATGGCTTAGTGGCCTTCTACAGTATTTCCGAATTACTGGCCGTACCCGAGTTGATATCCCAGAAGGCTCTGAACTCCTGTGATTTACTCAACAAATTTGCTATCCCTTAACAGGAATGGGTCCATGCACCAATGCTGTGCATCCATTCCACCACTCTTGATTTTACCTTCAAAATACACTGGCAAATGCTCCGACAGCTATATTGCCAATTTCACAAGCCAATGTTCTGTCCAAGTAATCCAATGGCATTAAAAAGTGTCAGTTCCCATGTGGTACTTGTGTGGGTTGAAAGAGAAAGTAAAGTCTCTTCCATTAGGGTGGAGATGTCTCCACACATCCACTAATCCCAACTCCTCACACATGTCCACCAACTGCTGAGATTGCGCGGGTGTACCTGCCTGGCCCCTTGGCACCCTGTCTACCTCGGGATCTATTAGGCGATTAAAATCCCCTCCAATGACCATGCGGCATACCCCAAGACTCATTAATTTAGCAACTGCATCAATTATAAATTTAAGAGGGTGCACCGGGGGGACAATACACATTCAGGACGCCATACTCTTCTCCATGTATTAGAGCTTTAAGAATGACGGACAGTCCATGTTTGTCCTTAATTTGCTCAATGACCTGGAAAGGGAGGTTCCTTCTTACCAGTATAGCCACTCCTCTACACTTGGAGCTAAAGGAGGAGAAGAATACCCTATCATAACCTCCTTGCTGCAGTTTCAGATGTTCCTTATCAGTTAAATGTGTCCACCCTTTCCCTCCTGAGGCTTGACAGCACCTTCTTTCTTTTTAATGGGGGAATGGCTCCCTTTTACATTCCAAGTGCACCACCTGAACGACTCAGTAGCCATGGTCATCCAGGGCAGCCCATGGTTTCCCATGAGGAGGAAGCTTATCCGAGGTGCAGTGAGCAACAAAGACATTAACTCTATAAAGTCTAAAAACTGCTCCTATTAAAAACTACGATAAATAAAAATCTAACTACCACATATAACTGAAGCAAACGCTCAAATAACCCCCAATTATGGAGAGATCTCTTCCCCCCCACCTCCCCAAACCCCACCATTTCCACCATCCTGGCTCCTTTCCACTGAGGCTGTGCCCCAAACACCAGGCAGTTCACAGATTGAAAAAAAACATGTTATTTACATTCTGAGAGTTAACATGGCTACCCATCTCCCCACACCCCTTCTCCATACATCTTAAGTACAGGTATAGCCACCCACAATCCAAAAACAAAAGGACAGCAGTAAAAAAAAGGCCCCAGACAATACGTAACTGACCGATATACTAAATAATTCCAGTTTTTTGTCAGGGCAGAACGTATAAAGCCGAGAACCACAAAAAGGGGC
Source organism: Chiloscyllium punctatum (assembly GCF_047496795.1). NCBI lineage: Eukaryota > Metazoa > Chordata > Chondrichthyes > Orectolobiformes > Hemiscylliidae > Chiloscyllium > Chiloscyllium punctatum. The sequence continues at coordinate 39,589,464 of NC_092774.1, read as the reverse complement.
AAAAAAGTAGCATTGTCTGTAATGATGTCCCTCCCGCCTTCACCCTGACTCGATTTCTTTAATTCAGAGAATTCGCAAAGTCCATCGCCTTTTCTGCTGAATCAAAATTATATACCGTCCCTCCATGAGTGAAATGCAATCAGGTCAGGGACCTCAAGGAATATTGTATGTTCAGATCCCTTAATTCTCTCTTCACTTCATCAAATGCCCTTTTCTTAATCCAGGCTCCTGAGAAGTCCTGAAAATATATTATTCTTGAGCCTTTGTGCATTAAAGTCTGTGGACCTCTTCCCAGTCTTCTTGCTGTTTCAATCACTAACTGTTTTAACTTTGTAATGCAGGAGGCGCACTAGGACCACGCGGGTCTGCGGGTCCGACCTGGACCTGAGCATTTCGATCCGGTGGGCCCGCTCCACACTCAACAAGCCCGACTTCAACTTCAACCCCAGGAATCCAATAAGGTCTTTGCCTTCATCGCATTCCGGAAGACCCACGAGCTGTAAGATTGTTCTTCTATTTTAGTTTTCCAGGTCGTCCACATGCTCCTGAAGGACCCGAACCTGGTCTTCCAGCGTTCAGATCCTTCCTCCTGAGACCTCCGCCACGGTCTCCGATGCCACGGTCCTCTCCTCTGCTGCCTATTGTCTTCGGGCCAACATTTGAATTTCCTGTTTATGCTTTTCCAGCATGGCAGGTAGTGGTTCCACTGCTGCTTCAATCTTATCTCAGAGTTTGGCAAACTCCGAGAGTAACTGCTGCTGCCCCATTAAACCCAAATGGTCTGCCCTGGGAATTTGAGCAATGGCTCCAGGCACCCCCGATGCAGAAGGGGAGTGCCCTGCCTGCTGCACCCCTGTCAGCCTCTTTCCTTCATTTGCTTTCATTCTGGTCCTAAAGCTGTCAAACCACAATTATAGCAGCTCCAGACGTTCAGTAAGTTCATGTTAGCAATTCTTTTCTCCTACAGATGGTTAATGAGGTGGGGGGGGAGGGGTAAAAGTCCACCTTGCTGGGGGTATGGCACAGAGCCCAGCACAGCAGACCACTTAAACCACCGCCATCTTGGATTTCCAAGAAAATGGTTTTAAGACCAGTACAGAACAGCTACAGGGTCATACAGCACAGAAACAGACCCTTCGGTCCAACTAGTCTATGCTGACTAATTTCTCAAACCCAACCAGTCCCATCTGCCAGTGATTTGCCTATATACCTCCGAAACTTTCCTATTCATGTACTTTTCCAAATGTCTTTTAAACATTGTCACTGTACATGCATCCACTTTCCTCTGGACACCCATTCCACACACAAACCACTCTCTGTGAGAAAAACATGGAGCTCTTCATGTCTTTTTAAAATCTTTCTCCTCTCCCCTTCAAACTTTGCTCCCTAATCTTGAAAGCCCAACCCCAGGGGAAGGACACCTGCCTTTCACCTCATCTGTAACCCTCATGATATTATAATCCTCTATAAGGTCACCTCTCAATCTCCTCTGCTCCAGTGAAAGAAATCCTAATCTATCCACCTGGCTGTAGGTATATTCATATCCACTTATGATCTGTTCAATGCTGGTGCAGGCTCAAATGGCCAAGTCCTGCTCCCAATTCTCTCACTCTGTATCCAGGACAGCATTGGGAGATTGGGAAAGGGGAGGGATAGATATCTTGTTTGTTTTTATTTTTAAAATGCACTTGATTCCCACAAATAAAATCAACAGGTACAAGTACAGCACATGCAGTATTCCTCATTGCAGCTTCAAGGTTTTGTGTCCTCTCCTTCTGCATTGGCTGCAGCACATTCGGCTTCTTCCCCCACCCCCCCCCCACCCCCCCACCACCCCATCCCCGCCCTGAGCCGTTGATGCTTTCATTGTTTATAAAATCAAGAGAGGGATGGATGGGGTAAATAGACAAGGTCTTTTCTCTGGGAGTGTAGAACTATAGAGTAATAGGTTAAGGGTGAGGTGGCCTGGGGAGGGGACGAGGGATTTAAAAGGAACCTAAGGGGCAATTCATGCAGAAGATGGCGCGTGTAAGGAAAGAGCTGCCAGAGGAAATAGTAGATGCTGGTATAATTATGACACATTTAAAAGGCATCTGGATAGGTTTATGAATAGGAAGGGTTTAGAGGGATATGGGCCAAATGCTGGGAAATGAGACCAGATTCGGTGAGCATATCTGGTCAGCATAGACCAGTTGGACCAAAGGACCTGTTTCTGTGCTGTATATCTGGATGACTCTGGTTTGCCACGCCAGTCTGTTCAATTTCTCTCTGGTGTCGTTGCCTTGATGTCTCATTCCAAAACTCCCCCACCCCCGTGGGGGCACGTTAACCATTTTGTGTCTGATTGGTTGTCAAGAAGCTGCATTGTAGGTTCATCCTGAATTTACACATTATATTTTTGCTTCCAAACATCAGACTTGCTCACTCTCAACAGTATCCCAATGTCGTGGAAGATATTAATTTTCAGGTGGAGGTATCCAAAATTCAAAGAGGTGTCAGTTGTGACTGTTTTGCTCTTCTGTCCCTGTCAGATCCTGAATCAGCACTTTGAGGAGAATTAGAATGGAGTGAGAACAGAGAGAGAGAGAGAGAGAGAGAATGTTCTGCAGAAAGTAGAATTGCTAGTTCTGAATTTCTACCCTGGACTGACAGTGATGACTTTTGTAATCTCTTTTCAGAGTATTTGATCTGAAGATGAAGTTTCAAAATCAATAGATGAAAGGCTTATGCCTGAACCATTGACTCTCCTGCTCCCCAGATGCTGCCTGACCCATAGTTTTCGACTCTGATTCTCCAGCATTTGTGAGCCACTCAATCCATCGGGACTGCAACAATTTTCAACTATGATCCAATTGGTTCCTGTTTCAGTACGTTTTCAGCATCAGTGGGACTGGAAGAGAGACCCTACTATTACAGCAACGCACTGAGTGTGGAGCCTGAATCAGTTATCTGGCTGAAAAGAGGAATTCAAGGCAGGGAGGGGACATTCACGCGTTTGTTTGGAACTGTAGCTTCGGCCATGGAGAATCCATGGAAGTGTGGCGACTGCAGGAAAGGCTTCCTTGTCCCGTCTGCCCTGGTGACACATCAGCGCAGTCACACCAGGGAGAAGCCATTCTCCTGTCCTGAATGCGGGAAGGCCTTCAGTGATTCCTCTGCCCTGCTGAGGCACCAGCGGGTGCACACAGGGGAGAGGCCCTTCAGCTGCCTCAAGTGTGAGAAGGCCTTCAATGATTCCTCTGCCCTGATGAGGCACCAGCGGGTGCACACAGGGGAGAGGCCCTTCAGCTGCCTCAAGTGTGAGAAGGCCTTCAATGATTCCTCTGCCCTGATGAGGCACCAGCGGGTGCACACAGGGGAGAGGCCCTTCATCTGCCCAGATTGTGGGAAGGTGTTCACTCGCTCCTCCCACCTCGTGATTCACCGGCGGGTCCACACCGGTGAGAAGCCCTTCCCCTGCCCCAAATGTGGGAAGGCCTTCAGCGATTCCTCTGACCTGCTGGCCCACCGGCGGGTCCACACCGGTGAGAGGCCCTTCACCTGCTCTGTCTGCGGGAAGTGCTTTACACGCTCTTCCGACCTGCTGAAGCACCGGCGGGTCCACACTGGGGAAAGGCCCTTCAGCTGCTCTGAGTGCGGGAAGGGCTTTACCCAGGTCTCCCACCTGCTGACACATCGGTGGGTCCACACTGGGGAGAGGCCATTCACCTGCCTCGAGTGCGGGAAGGGCTTTGCTGTCTCCTCCACTCTACTGACGCACCAGCGGGTCCACACTGGGGAGAGGCCGTTTGCCTGCCCCGAGTGTGGGCAGAGGTTCACAATGTCCTGCAGCTTGAACAAGCACCAGCGGAGGCACCAATGCTCCCAACAATCAGATTCTGCCGGTAACGCTGCTGAGGGTCACCCCCAGGACTGAACCTCCTGCCCTTTCTGATAGTGGGTGCAGTGGGAGAGTTGGGAGGCTTTTTTGTTTTCTACTGGGGGAGTGGAGGGGGAAGAGGGGCGTGGTGGTGGCTCAGTGGTTAGCACTGCTGCCTCATCGTGCCAGGGACCCAGATTTGATTCCATCCTCAGGGTGACTGTCTGTGTGGAGTTTGCATGTCATTCCCCCCTGTCTGCGTGGGTTTCCTCTGCGTGTTGCAGTGTCTTCCCAAAGTCCAAACATGCGCATATTTGGGCGAATTGGCCAAGCTAAATAGTTTCATAGTGTTCAGGAATGTGTAGGTGTGGTGCATTAGTTCGGGGTAAGTGCAGAGTGATAGGGTAGGAGAATGTGTCTGGGTGAGTTACTCTTCAAGTGTTCCCTCTGAACTTGTTGGGCAGAAGGGCCTGTTTCCACACTGCAGGGATTCTATGATTCTCTGAACATTGCTTCTAGTTGGCGCTGCTGCTCATTGAGCCCAGGACCCGCACAAACCGAAGACCACAAGACCATTGGAGCAGAAGTTAGGATATTTTGACCCATCGAATCTGCTCCACCATTTGTTAGAGACATAATAAAAAACTGTAGATGCTGGAATCTAAAATAGACAAACAGGAGACTGGGCACAACAAGGCAGGCAGCACCAGGAGGTGGAGAAGTCAGCATTTCAGGTATTATCCCTCAGCACTGAAGAAGGGTTCTACCCGAAACGTTGACATCTCCATCAGAAATGATTTATCAGGATGTTGTTAGAGGGCATAGGTTTAGAGTGAGAGGGGAAAGATTTAAAAGGGACCTAAAGGGAAAACTTTTCATGCAGAGTGTGGTGCGTGTATGGAATAAGCTGCCAGAGGAAGTGGAGGAGGCTGGTAGAATTACAGGATTTAAAAGACATTTAGTTGGGGACATGAATAAAAAGGGTTAGAGGGATTTGGGCCAAGTGCTGGCAAATGGGACTAGATTAATTTAGAATATCTGGTCAGCATGGACGAGTTGGACTGAAGGATCTGTTACCGCGCTGTACCTCTCTATGACTACTGGTCCTGATGTAAGTTTAGAATTGAGTAACTTTGAATAATTCAATCTTGTTGAATTCACCTCCAGGAAGGTTTCAAATGAACCCCTCCAAGCGATATGATTTAACTACGCCGAGTTGGTAAAATATCCCATCAAGTTCAACATGAATGCACAGTTGAAGAAGTCAGAAGTCACACAACCCCAGGTTACAGTCCAACAGGTTTATTTGAAATCCCAAGCTTTGGGAGCATTGCTCCTTCATCAGTGCTGCTCCTTCATCACTTCACCTGATGAAGGAACAGTGCTTCGAAAGCTCATGAGATCAAATCAATCTATTGGGATTGTGACCTGGTGTTGTGTGACTTCTGACCTGTCCACCCCCAGCACCTCCACTTCAGAGTTGACAAATGAGATCAGATTTTATTCAGCATGATTTAGTGAGATATTCATCTGGATGTCCTTATGACTGAAACATCAATCCTCCTGCTCCTCGGGTGCTGCCTGACCTGCTGTGCTTTTCCAGCATCACACTCTCAACTCTGATCTCCAGCATTTGCAGTCCTCACTTTTTCCTGGTTCATGTGGAAACTCAACACTGTCAGAGTGACAGGAACACCAGTCATAGAGTACTATAGCACAGAGACAGGCCCTTCAGCCCAAACCGGTCCATGCTGACCAAAATGTTTGTCAACACTAACCTCATTTTCTTGCACTTGCCCCATATCCTTCTAAAGCTTTCCTATCCATGTATTTGTTGAAACGCCTTTTCAATGTTGTTAATGTACCTGCTTCAACCACTTCCACTGGCAGCTGTTTCCCCAGGCAAACTACACTCTGTAAATATTTTGCCCCACATCTTTTCTTCCGTCTTTCTCCTCTCACCATAAAAACACATCCTTGCTCTTGAAATCCTCCCCCTAGGGAAGACACAGCTACCATGAAGCCAACTCTACCCCTCATGGTTTGAAAATATTGCCTCTCAACCTCCTCTGCTCCAGTGGAAAAACATCCCAGCCTAAATTCTGATTTGATAATAATGGCAGTGATGATTTTGGCTGTGTGTGTCAAGGATCTCTCATTTCTAAGCCAATGCTGTGCCTCTTAAGTTCACCTGATCTTAAAACGAATGGCACCCCATTCATTTAAAATGTCCATGTTTTCTGTGTAAAGTCGGTCCTGGTCAGGAAATAGGCATTGGTGTCTTATATTCCCGTAGACTTCTTGTGACCGAGTTCATATGCTCTGTTTTGAGATGTATGAGTAAATCTTCAGAACAAAAAATTAATGCAGCCTTTATTCATGTTTCATTATTAAAAACACTTTCTCCATTTACAGATGTGATTGAGAAGCTTCTCCCAATGAATCTTTGACTGATAACAACATTTGTCAGGCTTTTGAAAGTCACTGCAGCTCTGTCACAGCACAGGGGAGGGTTCTTTCAGACAGAACGCGTCATGCAGAAAATTCTCCCACATTAGTCGAGCAAAGTTGACATCTTTTTAAGACATTGTGAAACTTGAAAGGGTTCAGAAAAGGTTTGGAAGGATGTTGCCAGGGCTGCAAGGTTTGAGCTACAGGGAGAGGCTGAATACGCTGGTACTATTTTCCCTGAAGCTTCAGAGTCAGCCAGAAACATCTGTTGAATCAAGAAACATCTCTTCCTGCAGCAGCTTCAGACAGACTGCCTGCTAAAACCCAAACCAGGGGAAAAAAATGGGACAACTGCCCTTTCATTGTAGAAGTGTTTTAGAAAATAAAATGTCAAACCCTTTTCCCTGATTGTTGCCTTAGCCAGTATCTGTTAACCATTAGCGAAATCCTTAATCCTAGACGAATGAGAAGCTCTGCCTTTTACAACCCCTCCTGAAAATTAACCAAGAACAACATAATCTTCTTAAAGGAGCAGCATCATCACAACAGAAAGCACCTGAACTGAAACATTTGTAAAGGGCTGTACAGTTAGCAGGCCAAGACAACAGGTTTTCAATTTCACCAATCAATTTAAATCAGCCCCATTGGCTACCAAAAACTTATTAAATTTAAATCCTAAAGTTTTGACAACAGGACCAATCCTATCATAAAGAATTGGTGCTCTCAGTCATCTGTGTATTAGAGAAAGCATCATTTAGAAAAATAGAGAAGGGGATTCCTGACAGAGGAATCAGAGGAGGCATTCCCGACAGAAGATGGCACAGAATATTCCAGAAGACACATAACCTGGTTGTAATCTGAGAGATTAAATTCTATTTTGTGTTATCTGAGTGGGACATGTATTGATGGGAACAGCATACCAGAAGAATCTTGATTTATTCCAGAATACTCGTTAGTTAAGAAGGATTTATTCAGTTTGTTAGTAGTTTCGTTCATTTGTTCACCGTGAGAGTTGGTTAAATAAATTGTTGATTGATGATTTTAAAGTGTCAGGGATTTATTTTTAACACTACAGCAGGTTACACCACTTATCACACTGACTTTACAGATTAAAGGGCAATTTGCCACTCTTTGCACGTTTCGGTTTGAGACCTTGGAGAGTGAGTGGGGGGGTTGGGGGTGGGTTCAGCCTTCGCTTTATAACAGTATTGATGACATTCTCTTGAATGCAATGGAGTCAATATTAATCCCAGCCTCATGGTGTGGTTGTGGGTGAATCACCTTAATTTGGCTCCTGACTCAGAAACCGCACAGAGAATCAACTGCTGAAACAATGATTTGCACTTTATTGCACGTAGCAACCACAAATAAAAGTTCAAGTTCATTCAGCTTCACCCCCCCCCCCCCCAATTTAACTGGGTTTCCACCGACAGTGCCCATCTCTGGAAGTGTCCAGGGGTTTGATGCAGTATTATTCTTCTAAGTACTGCTGCTGCTGTATCATTCCGGAGTTGAATTTTGGTGGCGGTTCCTCAATTTCAAATCTGTGGTGTGACTTTTTTTTAAGACTCGAACATCACCTCACATTGCTGGAGACCTCAGGTCTGTAGCTTACCTTCTTATCCTTGAAGGTTAGCTGTCTGTTTGAAACAGCCTGCCCTGCAATTAACCCCTCTATATCAGGGCTTTCCTTCTCCAGGCAGAATTAATTGTCCTTTTGTCACACAATTATTAAATAACATTATCTTACCTGTCCCAAGAAACAACTTATTGTGTTGCCTCCTTCTTCCCAGGGATGGTTAACAAGCCATTTATCGTATTGAATCTGCTCTCTCGGGGATCTGGGGTGGAGGGTGCTGCACGCAGCAGTCCCCTGTAACCGCAGATTGCGATGGTTCACGGACTCCCAGCCAAACTGCTTGTTCTGTGGTGCTGTGGAGTCCGTGGACCATGTATATATTGGGCGTGGGCGTTTGCACTCCCTTTTTGATTTTCTCAAAAACCTTCTCCTCAGTTTCTGGCTGCACTTCAGTCCTACGCTCCTGATCTTCGGGCACCTGGTACGGAGGAGGGAGGGCAGGTCCGAGGACCTCCTCGTGGGTCTGCTCCTGGGCCTGGCCAAACTGGCCATCAACAGGTCCAGGCAGCGGGCCGTGGAGGGGGTCGTTAGGGCCGACTGCCTGCCCCTCTTCCGGGGTTATGTTAGAGCCCGGGTGTCCTTGGAGAAGGAGCACGCGGTGTCCACCAACACCCTGGAGTCGTTCAGGGAGAGGTGGGTGCCGCAGGGAGTGGAGTGTATTATTTCCCCGTCCAACTCTATTTTGATTTAGTCCCTACCCTCCCCTCCACTGTTTTGCTCACACAGCATTGCCCTTTGGTTTGAAGGGCAGTACTTGTCACTGGCCACTCGGGTGTTTTTCATATCTTCCTGGTGGTGGAAATTGAATAAAGATTTGTGCACTTTGTGTCCTTCACTGTGTTTTACACCTGCACACATACACCATGGGTGCTGGGGAAAAAAATAAGCACTACCGCACTTAGGCTGTAGTGTGGGGATTAAGGAAAAAAAAATAAAATGCTATCGATTCACTGTGTCTCACACCTGCACACCAAAAAAAAATTGAATCTGCTCTGCCATTCAATCATGGCTGGAATGTTTCTTAACCCCATTCTCCCTGTAACCTTTGAACCCGTTGATACTCAAGAATGAGTGAATGGTGGAGCAGACTCAATGGGCTGAATGGCCTAATTTCACTTCCTGTGGTGTCAGTTTCTCGTCAGCCCTTTCGTTTTTTGCTCCAGAAAGTGTTATTGTTGACTCGTGAAGTTGGGGAAGTTCTGGAGTTTACAGGTGCACACCACGCTCCTCTCTGCCTCCTCCTCAGCCTTCAAGTAAAGGGAAGACCTTTTAGAACAGAGATAAGGAGAACTTCAGACAGAGAGTGGTGTATCTATGGAATTCACTACCTCAGAAGGCTGAGGAGGCCAGATCTTTGAATATATTTAAGACGGGGATAACTAGGTTCTTGAGTATCAAGAGGATCAAAGGTTACGGGGAGAATGGGGTTGAGAAACTTATCAGCCATGATTGAATGGTGGAGCAGACTCAATGGGCTGAATGGCATAATTTCTGCTGCTATAGTTTTATGATATGCTGATGTGTGGAGGGGTGAGGATGGGGGAAAAGAGATAAAGAGCGGAACACAATTAAGGTGAAGCTGCATATAGATACACAGGAAATACACGAATTGTACGATAAATGTCAGACCACATAGAAGCACTGGCATACAGAGGGATCTGACCAAATCGATCTCCAAAAGTGATAACACAGGCAGGTAACGTGATCAAGAAGGCACACAGCACGTTTGCCTTGAGTTAAAGAGTTGGCGAGTTATGTTACAGCTATCTATTCCAGTCATATTCAGAATATTGCACGCAGTTCTGGTCGCCACACTACCGGAAGGACATTGATGCTCTGGGGAGAGGGTATAGAGAAGGTTCACTCGAACATTGCCTGGTCTGGAGGTGTCAGTATGAGAAGAGATGGGATAAACCTGGATTATTTTCACTGTAAAGATGGAGGCGGAGGGATGACCTCAACAAAATGATGAGACACACAGATTGGCTGGATCGGGGGCGGCGTGGTGGATCAATCATTAGCACTGATGCCTCACAGCACCAGGGAAACTGGTTCGATTTCAGTCTCAGGTGACCGTCTGTGTGGAGTTTGCACATTCTCCCTGTGTCGATATGGCTTTCCTCTGGTTTCCTCTCACAATCCAAATGTGTAGGTTAGGGTGGAGTTGCTATGCTAAATTTCCCACTGCCCAGGGATTGGCAGGTTAAGTTGGATTGTCCGTGCTTAAGTTGCCCCACAGTGTTCAGGAATGTGAAAGTTAGGTACGTTAGTCAGGGGGTAAATGTCGAGTAATAGGGGTAGTTAAATGGGTCTGTGTAGATTATTCTTTGGATGTTTGGTGTTGGGCCAGATAGTCGGTAAGATACTCAGAGGCTTTCCCCCCAGGGTGGAAAAGTCAACTACAAGAGGGCACAGGTTCAAGGTGAGAGGGAGACAGTCTGGGGGAGAATTGAAAGGGAAGATTTTTCACACAGTTGGATGGTGGATGCCTGGAATGCACTGCCAGTGGATGGAGTGGAAAGAGGCACCTTAGCAACACTTAAGGTGTATCTGGATAGACACATGAATGAGAGGTGAATATAGGGACAGAAACCACGCATCAGCAATAAATAGAAGGTTAAGTTAGGATTAAGAATTGGCACAGGCTTGGGTGGGGAGGGGGTAGGGGGTAAAGTGAACTTTCAAAAAGCAGGGGATACCTGTTTGCTGATGAAGGGGTGGGTGGAGGCTCAGGTGGAGCATAAACACTGACAGAGGATCGACTGTGCTGGAGACTCAATGGGACAGAGACAAATAGATCTGAAATTGATACATCTGCACTTCAGCCGCTTCTGTGGACTGTTTCCGTCGGGAAGGTGCAATCCCAGGCTCAGATAGCGTCAGCCCCCACTGGAAGTAAAGTGGGTGAGAGTGCGGCCAGTCAGCATAAAGGAACCCCTTACCACTTCCACTTCACCCACTGAACAGGGTTCAAGATGTGACTCTCAGCAATGGTAACAGCAGAATCCAACCCGAATCCCTGCGCTATCTCACTTGTGAAGTTGCTGGTGTCTCCCCAAGTTGCACGACTGGGTGAAGCCCTTCCCACACACTGGACAGGTGAACAGCCGCTCCTTGGTGTGGGTGCGCTGGTGTTTGCGCAGGATGGAGGAATCACACAAGTCGTTGCTCCACACGGGACAGGTGAACGGCTTCTCCCCAGTGTGGACGCAGAAGCGGAGCAGCAGGTGATCCGACTGGGTGTAGCCCTTCCTGTACACAGAGCAGGAAAACGGTTTCTCCCCGGTGTGGATCCGCTGGTGCAGCAGCAGGTGGTGTGACTGAGTGAAGCCCTGCCCACACACGGGGCAGATGAACGGGTTCTTGCTGGTGTGGACAAACTGGTGGGCCAGGAGGTGGTGTAACTGAGTGAAGCCTTTCCTGCACTGAGAGCAGGTGAACAGCCGCCGCCCCGTGTGCAAACGTCGATGAAGCTCCAGCGCAGATGGCGAAGGGAAACCATTCCCACATTTCCACGATTTCTCCATGGAGCAGGTGCCCTCGTCTCTCTCAGACCTTAACAATTAGTTGAAAACTCGCTCAAGCTTACAGCATGTGTGTGGTGTTACTGGTGAACCCTCTGATAATTGGAACACTCTCATTCAGACTGTGAAGCTTGTTCCAGTCACTGCTCTGGTGTGTGGGTATGTGAGACTCTGGGTTTCCTGTCACACTGACGTCTAAAACCGAACTAAGCTGACAGACCTTCTCCCCTTTGTTTTCAAGGCCATCAATATCCACGTCCTCATGAATCAAGTGACTGTCAGACTTTGATGTGATGTTTGGTCTGAGATTTCTGCTGCCAAATTCTTGTAATATTCCTGTGAAGTGATTGCAAAGGTCATCACAGTCAGTCCATGATAGAAAATCTGAACGTAATTCTAGTTACTGTGGAACATTCTTTTCTCTCAATCCCAAAGATCTTTGTGTAGATCTATATGTAACTGTAAACCAACAGGGTTATGGGGCAGACTGCATACCTCCACGAAGAGTTCACATGGACTCAAGTTGCTGAATGGACCTCTGTAGTGCAGTATTTACACTCTTACTGAAGATCTACAATATGCTGCAGTACGATATTACAAGCCCAGAAACAACTGCAAATCAGACAAGGTCTTTTCAGAAGTTGGACCATGAACTTCTGAAGCTGCTGCTGCTCTTCCTCTCTCTCTGAATGAAGATTGATCTTCACCCAGACTGGAACTTCCTTCCTCTGTCCAAATATTTGTGAACACAGCCCTTTTTTTGAAGGATGGCATGTTTCCTGATCATCACAATTAAAGGGGTGTCTTCCCCCTGATATGCAAAGGGACAGTCAGTCAGGGGAGGACAGGGTCACGTCTTGATGTTGTTGTGTTGAATCTGTGACAGCTGCAACAATTCATCCCAACTCCTGTACTCAGTGCTCTGACTGATGAAAGCAAGCATGCTGAAAGTCTTCTTCACCGCCCTGTCTATCCATGTCTCTACTTTCTAGGAGCGATGAACCTGCACCCCTACATCTCTTGGTTTGAAAGACGGCATATGAAACAGATTTGGTGCTTGTTGGTATGTGTGCTTATCTGACTCTAATTTGGTATTTTATACTGAATGCCATGACTGATGAAGGCCAGTGTGCCAAAAAATTTCTACTTGTGACTCCATTTTCAGAGAACTGTGAACCTGTACTCCAAGATCCCTCTGTTCCACTACACTCCTTAAGGTCCTGCCATTCACCATGAAATTCCTACCTTGATTTGACTATACAAAATGTAAGATCTCACACTTATTTATATTAAACTCCATTTGCCATTAACCTTAAGCCTATGCCCTCCAATTTTGGACTCCCCCACCCCAAGGGAAAAGACCTTGCCTATTTTCCCTACCCATGCCCCTCATGATTTTATAAAATGTCTTTAAAGTCACCCCTCAGCCTCCAAAGCTCCAGGAAAAATAGCCCCAGTCTATTCAGCCTCTTCCTGTAGCTCAACCCTCCAACCCTGGCAGCATCCTTGTAAATATTTTCTGAACCCTTTCAAGTTTCACAACACCCTTCCTGGAGCAGAAAGCACAGAATTGCATGCAGTATTGCAACAATGATGGAACCAATGTCCTCTCTGAAGAGGATTTTAAAACAATATTTATAACTACAAGCAAATCAAGTTAGTTGGGCATGACTTTCCCATAGCAGTTTGTTTTGGCTATCCTTCATTAACCTATGCTTTATAATATATATGAAAATATTTTGAGGGATGGGATTGTTGCTCGCACGTCCAACATTTGCTCACCATCCCTCATGGCCTTTGGACCGAGCAATTGGCTACATGCTAGAAGGCAGTTGAGTGTCAAGCACATTGTCGTAGGTCTGCAGTCACATGATGTGAGCGTGCACACACATGTGTAGGGTTGTGAATGGTAGATTTCCCTCCCTTAAAGAACACTTTCACAACACTCTGTAATGATTGGACAAAAGCAACAGTTCTGGCAGCATCTATGAGGAGATGACACTGTTACTGTTTTGAGTCCGGTGACCCTTCAAAATTAGGCTGGATTCGAAACATTAACTGTTTTCTTTCCACAGATGCTGCCAGACCTGCTGCGATTCCCCAGCAATTGTGCCTTTTGTTGCTAATCTCCAACATCTGTAATTCATTGTCTTAGCCAATAATGGTTTCTGGTTGCCAGTACTGAGACAAACTCTCACTTCCAGATCTTTTTATTCATTGAAATTAAAGTCCACTAGCATCCATGATGGGATTTTAATTTTTGTTCTCAGAAGACAGATCTCTGGGCTACTTAACCAATATCACTGGATCACAATCTTCCCTTCACTGACAGTGACATTGACAATCTTGTCCTGAATATTTTTCTTTATTCATTCATGGAACGTGACACTTTGTCTCCCAAAAAAAAAACAAGTGCCAATTCAGAGGGCAGTTAAGAGTCAACTACATGACTTTGGATCAAGAGTGACACATTCACCAAACTGGGAAAGGACTGAAGATTTCCTTTCTTAAAAAAAGGTTATTCGTGAACAAGATAGGTACTTATGACAATTGATAAGATCACCAAAGCACCAAATGCCACCAACTCCCTACAATCTCGAGGCTTCCCAACACTGACTGGTCTCTAATTGCCAGTTGTATCCTTTTCCTCCTTACTATTTACTATTTAATTCAGCCCATTGAGTTGACTCTGCCATTTATTCAGATCATGATTATTCTGGTCAACATTTACTCCACTTTCCTGCCATTGTCTCATAATCCTCAATTCACTTACTGATTAAAAAAAAAACAACTCTCTCAGCCTTGAATGCAAATAACAACCCAGGCTCAACAGCCCTCTGTACTGTCAAGTTCCACAGATTTACTGCCCTCAGGAAAAATTCCTATCTGTCCTAAACATGCAATCTCTTATCTGGAGGTTACTTCCTCTGGTCCCAGACTCACCCACTTTTCCACATCTCGCCTGTCAAGTCTCCTCAGAATCTTGTACGTGACAATAAGGTTACTTCTAATTCTTCTAACTTCTAATAAGCACAGGCTCAACCTATTCAGTTCCCCTCATAAGACATTCTTGCCATCCCTGATATCATCATGGTCAACTTTCTCTGGAGTGCCTCCAATACCAATATATCCTTCCTCAGGTAAAGGGCCCTAAACTGTTCACAGTATTCAGTTGGGGCCTGACTAAGGCCTTAAATAGGTTCACTATAACCTTCCTACATTTATACTCTATTGAAAAGGCCAACCTCCCATTTGCCTCCCTATTACTCACTGAAATTGGTTGAAGAGATTCGTGAACGTGATTCCAAATCCCTCTGTTCTAAACTTTTCTCCATTTAATATTCAGTTCTTCACCTCCTGACAAACTGCATTACCTCATTTTCCCATCTGCCAAGCTTTCACTCATTTGCTTAACCTGTCTATATCCCTCTCCAGATATCTAATGTCATCCTCGCCACCTGCTTTCACATCAACTGTCTCTTCTGCAAACTTAGCAATAGTACATTCACTTTACTTATCCAAGTAATTCATATATATATTGTAAATAATGTTGGCCCCAGCGCTGATCCCGGTGGTACACCACTAGTAACAAGTTGCCATCCTGAACATGCCTCTTATCACAACTGTGGTAGTTAGCCAATCCTCTATCCATGCTAACATACAGCCTCCAACACCCTGGGCTCTTTGATTATTTCATGAGATGTGAATATCATTGACTGTGCCAATAACTCTTCCCAAATTGTCCTTGAAAATGTGGTGTTGAGCTGCCTCTTAAATTGCTTCACAAATATGACGTGGACTACCACAATGTTTAGGAGTGAGTTCTAGCATTTTGGTCAATAACAGAAGTAATGCGATATATTCTGCAGTCGGAATGCTGTGCTCACTTGTCTGTTCTTGGTGGTTGAGGTCATGGTTTGGAAGGTGGTTTTGAAGAACCACCACTCATGCAATCAAGCCAGACTGTTAGATTGTGGCCCCAGACTCTGCCACTTTGACTTTCCTCATCAATCACCCAGGGCTCTTTGCTTACTATTTCATGAGATGTGAATATCATAGGCTGTACCAACAACTCTTCCCAAATTGACCTTGAAAAGGTGGTGCTGAGCTGCCTCTTAAATTGCTTCACAAATATGATGTGGATTGCAACAATGTTCAGGAGTGAGTTCCAGCATTTTTGTCAATAACAAAGAAGCAATGCGATATATCTTGCAGTCGGAATCCTGCATTCACACTTGTCTGTTCTTGGTGGTTGAGCTCATGGCTTGCAAGGTGCTTTTGAAGAACCACCACTCATGCAATCAAGTCAGACTGATAGATTGTGGCCCCAGACTCTGCCATTTGATTTTCCTCATCAATCTACATTCTTTCCAGCCATGTTTCAGTCTCAAACTGCCACGCAATGCCTTCTGTTACAGCTTAAAGGTAAGAATACACAAGATAATCAATTGTAATTTGGGTTGTATAAATCTTAGTCTGCCAGAATTATTTTCTTAAACTTTAATTAAACTTTAATTGACTGCATGAAATGGTTTGTTGGTCAGACTTGAATTATCATGCTCAAAGGAGACAATGCCAATAATATCATTAAACTCCTCTTTTTGTTAAAAAAGCACAAGCTCTTGATTTATTTTAACAACTTACTGGTATTCACACCTGCACATTCAATGTCAAACTCAGATATCATAAATGAAATTACACCATTAATTTTGTTTCACAACAATCCAACAGATTAATTAATAATACACAGTGAATACCAAGGCGGATTAATGTAAAATTAAATTTGACTGAAAATGTAAAATCGAGATGTGAGATAACAAATGGGGGAAGGGCAGAAGGCAAGAAATGCAGCATCATAGAAGGTGCTCCTCCAGGGAGTGTATTTTACCAACTACAACTGCTAAATATAAACAAACACTCTGACATGATCCTCCGGTTTTAATGTAAACCATAGCCCCATACAGTAGGTACCATTTAAATAAGTTAATAGATACAAGCCTTGAGCAAATCCAGCCTCCAGCCGGACCCCCCGCTTCTTGGAGCTCGGACCTTCCTCCAGCTCCGGGGGGTTGTTGAGCTCCTGGGCTCCGGCCGCCGCCGAAGAAGCCGCGGGCGCCGGCTCTCTCTCCTCCACCGCCGACATTTTTAATTTGTTTTCTCGTTCACCCGGTAACCGTCACCTCCCCCTTCCCGGGCCCCGGAAATTATACAAAAATAAACAATAAACCCCCACCGGGGACTGTCTCCTTTTCTTCACAACTTTTGTTTGAAAAGTTCCGTCTTTAATTTGAAATGTATTTTAAAGGTATTTTCTGAGGTAAACGATGCCTGTCTGCCCCCCTCCCTCCGTCCGAAACCGCCCGCTGAGTCGATGAGAAAACCGCAGCCTCGCGCCGCCATCTTTGTTTTTCTTCTTCTTTCCGTCTCCTCCTTCTGTGACGCGCGTCATCCACGCCCCCTCCAATCAGAGCGCACCTTACTCCGTCTGACCATTGGCGGCCGGCCTTGCAGTCAAAAAGGAAGCCACAACCCGGAATGTCGCTCTCCGATTCGTCCGCACCGACCGCTGCCTTTGGGATTGGTGGAGAGGTTCACAGGCTCTTCACTGTCCCCGTCCCTTTACTACAATGGACTCGAGGGGTTCAGGAGGAAGGTGTTCTCACTCATTCATTCAACAGGAGATGGGCTCAATTTACTGTAATGGGCTGTGGGGGTACAGTGGTCATGTCTCATGTTGAGGGGGAAGGTGTTTCCATTCATTCAACAGAAGAGGACCTATTTACGACAGGGTTTTTTTTGTGATGCAGCTGTAGTGTTCCATAGAGCCCTGAGGCTCAGGTTTAAATCCCACTGCTCCAGTGTGTGTAATAACATACTCAATTTTTTTCAGCTTTAAGTCACACAACTATAGTCCAACACGTCTATTTGAAATCGCACGCGTTTGGAGCGTAGCCTCTTCATCAGGTGAAGACATGGAAAACAAAACGTGCAGGAAAGAGAATTCAGATAAATGATCAGCCATGGATGGTGATGAAAGACAGAGCATCTCAACAGTCAATTACCTATTCCCATTCCTATTTCTGATCTTCTTCATACATGACAAGTTGTATATTTTCCAAGCATTAATTTTATTTCCATGGTTTAAAAATGAATATTTAAGAATGGTCAGTTTATTCTTTCTCACTTGGGCACATTGTGACCCACAACTATTTAGTTACCACTGTTAATATCATAGCCCCTCTCATGAGATATCAGAGGAACAATTCATAAACAAAATTTGACACTGAGTCACTCGAGTAGACACTTGAACAGAGAAAGCGCCCGACAGATATTGGGAATCTAAAGGTTATTGAAGTGAAATGTTAAGAAGAGCAGGTGAACACCCCCAATAAGGGAACTCACCTGACTGACCTAATTATTATCACCACAGTATCCAGTGCTACTCTTCACCGAACACGGATTACTTTCCTTTTCAGTTTAATGATCCAACTATCTTTTGAATGCCATAATTGAATCTGACTCCAACACTCTCTCTCGCAGACCATTCCAAAGGTCGAAGATTTTCAATCATGAATGAAATATGTTCTGGATCTCTCCCAAAACACAATTCATATGGATCTTGCTTCAAATCATTTGCAGTAAGTTCTTCACATGGACAAATTTGCAGCTGAGGGCATTTGTTTAAATTTTATATCATACTGGGGTGGCACAGTGCTTGGCATTGCTACCTCACAGCACTAGGGACCCAGGTTCAATTCCAGCCTCAGGTGAGTGTCTGTGTGGAGTTTGCATGTTCTCCCTGTCTGCATGGGTTTCCTTCCACAGTCCAAAGATGTGCAGGTTAGGTGGACTGTCCATGCGAAATTGCTCTGTGATGTGTAGGTTACGTGTATTAGTCATACTAAATGCAGGAGAATGGGATGATCCTGGGTGGGATGGTCTTTGGTGTGTCAGTGCAGGCTCAATGGGACAAATGGCCTCTTTCTGCACTGTCGGGATTT
Source organism: Chiloscyllium punctatum (assembly GCF_047496795.1). Lineage (NCBI taxonomy): Eukaryota > Metazoa > Chordata > Chondrichthyes > Orectolobiformes > Hemiscylliidae > Chiloscyllium > Chiloscyllium punctatum. Next base: position 39,570,990 of record NC_092774.1, on the reverse strand, counting down.
TATGATCTCTGTCTGATTTCTTGCACATGCTGCTTTCTGAAAGGGACATTTTACTGTCATATTCAGTACTGCAGTCTCTATATTTTGATACATACCTCTAAATTAGTTTTGAATGAAATCCCCCCCCATTTCACTGTATTTTAGCTACCATTCCCCCCCCACCCCTTCCATTCCTTATTCATTTTTCCATTACCTGTGTTATGATCCCCTCCTCTTTATATATATTATTGTAGACAGGCTAAATCTAGTTACCATGTCTCTAAAATATGAGATGAAATATGATCGCATACTTTGAGTCCATTACTACAGTTTGTTAAGGTCTCTTGCCAAAGAGTACTCTTAATCCTGCATCCTTCGGTAGGATTATATGAGGATATCTGGTCAGCATGGATGAGTTGGATTAAATGGTTTGTTTCCGTCCTGTGCATCTCTATGACTATGACTATCGAATAAGGGCCAGGAGCAGGCAGGTGGGACTAGTTTAGTTGGGGATCATGTACTGAATGGTCTGTTTCCAGGCTGTATGACTACACAGTCTCAAATGAATGGGGATCAATCCCAAAGAGATATTAAAGGTCTTGAGCACCACCTTAGGCACATTTGTGGACACCTTCCAGATAACTGAGAGCAGTGGGGCACTGTGAAGTTCAGTACATCAGTTAGCCAGCAAGTTCTCTTCGGGAGACTTGTCTCGAGAAAGGAAGCGGTTTCCTGTCCCATCAACTGGACTGTGGATCAGTTTGGAGCAGGTCCTATATCTCTGACAACATCAGTGGACAGAGTCGAGAGTGTGGTGCTGGAAAAGCACAGCAGGTCAGGCAGCATCGAAGGAGCAGGAGAATTGACGTTTAGGGCATAAACCCTTGATCAGCAATGAGGCTTGTGGGCCGGGAGCGTTGAGAGATAAATGGAAGGGGGGGGGTGGTGGTGTTGGGGAGAAGGTAGCTGAGAATGTGATGAGCAGATGAAGATGATTGGTCAGAGAGGAGGGTGGGGCGGATAGATGGGAAAGGTGATGGACAGGTCAGGAGGGCGAGTGGAGGCTTGGGGCTGTGATAAGTTGGGGGGGGCGGGGGAAGAGGAGGAGGAGGATACATGAGGAAACGTTTGAATTCCACATTAATCCCATGTGGTTACAGGGTCCCGAGGTGGAATAAGAGGTGTTCTTCCTCCATGCGTCAGGTGGTAAGGGTTTGGCGATGGAGACAGCCCAGGACCTCAATGATCTTGATGGAATGGGAGGGGAAGTTGAAGTGTTCAGCCACAGGGCGGTGGGGTTTGTGGGTGTCCCAGAGTGGTTCTCTGAAACAATCCACAAGTTGGCGTCCTGTCTCCCTGACGTAGAGAAGACCACATTGGATGCAATGGATACAGTGGATGACACTGGTGGAGGTCGAGGGAAATTTCTGTCAGATGTGGAAGGATCCTTTGGGGCCTTGGATGGAGGTGAGAGGAGTGGTATGGACACATGTTTTACACTTCCTGTGGTGGCGGGGAAGGGGCCGGGAGTGGGGTGTGGGCTGGTTGTGGGTGCACGGACCTGATAAGGGAGTCGCAGAGGAAATGGCCTCTCTGGAATGCTGGTAGGGGTGGGGAGAGAAAAATATACCTGGTGGTGGGGTCCGTTTGTAGGGAGCAGAGGCTGATGTGATGTATCCGGAGGTTGGTGGGGTGGAAGGTGAGGACGGTTGGGGGTGGGTCCTGTCCTTGTTCCGTTGGGAGGGGTGGGGTTCAAGGGTGGTGTTGCAGGATGTGGAGGAGATGTGCTGGAGGACATTGTCGACCACGTGGGAAGAGAAATTGCGAACTTGGAAGGAGGATGCCCTCTGGGATTTTCTACGGTGGAATTGGTCATCCTGGGAAAAGATGTGGCGGAGGAATTGGGAATAAGGGATTGTGTTTTTACAGGAGGTGGGGTGAGGGGGGCGTAATCTAGCTAGCTGTGGGAGTCGGTGGGCTTGTAGTAGATGTCCACGGTTAGTCGTTAGCCAGAGACGGAGAGGTCCTGGAAAGGGAGATGGTCCAGGTGTATTTGAGGTCGGGGTGAAAGGTGTTGATAAAGATGACGAACTGTTCAAACTCCTTGTGAGAGCGTGAAGTGGCACCAATATGGTCATCGATGTACTGGAGGAACAGGTGTAGCTGAGGAAAATGGACTGTTCCACGTACCCGACAAAGAGGCAGGCATAGCTGGGTCCCATGCGGGTGCCCATGGCTACCCCTTTAGTTTGGGACATTGGTTTGGATGCCATCTGAGGTTTGTGCGGATCACTTCAGTGGGAATGTGCAGTCCCGGGCTCAGTGAGCAGTACTGCAAGCAAAGCTCACAGAATCCCGACAGGGAAACAGGCCCTTCAACCCAACAAGACCACACCGACCCTCTGAAGAGTAACCCACCCAGACCCATTCCCCTACCCCATTAGTCTACATTACCCCCTACATTACTGCACCTACATATCCCTGAACACTCTGGGACAATTTAGCTTGGCTAATTCACTTGCTCATGTTTGGATTGTGGGAGCACCCAGAGGAAACCCTTGCAGACATGGGGGGAGAATGTGCAAACTCCACAAAGACAGTCACCCTGAGGGTGGAATCGAACCCCGGTCCCTGGCGATGTGACACAGTGGCACTAATGACTGAGCTACTGTGCCACCAGTGAGTCAACCTGGGGTTGGGGGAAGATGGGAGGGGTGTGGGGGTGCTGTCTAGCAGAAAACAAAGAGAGCTCGCTGACGCTCCCACTGCACCCACTGTCAGAACGGGCAGGAGGTTCAGTCCTGGGGGTGACCCTCATCAGCGTCGCCGGCGGAATCTGCTGGTGCCCCCTCTGGTGTCTCTGCAAGTTACTGGACGACGTGAACCTCCGCCTGCACTTGGGGCAGGGGAACGGCCTCTCCCCGGTGTGGACCCGCTGGTGCCTCAGCAGGTTGGAGGCCTGGGTAAAGCCCTTCCCGCACTCAGGACAGCTGAACGGCCTCTCTCCAGTGTGGACCCGCTGGTGGTCCAGGAAGTCAGAGGAGCGTTTAAAGCCCTTCCCACACTCGGGCAGGGGAACGGCCTCTCCCCGGTGTGGACATGCTGGTGCCTCAGCAGGGCAGAGGAATTGCTGAAGGCCTTCCCACACTCGGAACAGCTGAAGGGCCTCTCCCCAGTGTGGACCCACTGGTGGGCCAGCAGGTTGGAGGATTTGCTGAAGGTCTTCCCGCACTCAAGGCAGGGGAAGGATCTCACCCCAGTGTGGACCTGCTGGGGGGCCATGAGGGTAGAGGCCTGGGCAAAGCTCTTCTCACACTCGGGGCAGGAGAATGGACTCTCCCCAGTATGGATCCACTGTTGGACCAGCAGGTTGGAGGAACTGGTAAAGCCCTTCCCGCACTCTGGGCAGGGGAATGGTTTCGGAATGGCAGCTGGTGACGAGCGGTGTCCCGCAGGGTTCAGTGTTGGGGCCACAGCTGTTCGTATTATATATTAATGATCTGGATGAAGGGACTGGGGGCATTCTAGCGAAGTTTGCAGATGATACGAAGTTCGGTCGACAGGCAGGGAGTACTGAGGAAGTGGGGAGGCTACAGAAGGATCTAGACAGTTTGGGAGAGTGGTCCAGGAAATGGCTGATGGAATTCAACGTGAACAAATGCGAGGTTTTGCACTTTGGCAAAAAGAATAAAAGCATAGACTACTTTCTAAACGGTGAGAAAATCCGTAAAGCCAAAGTACAAAGGGATCTGGGAATGCTAGTCGAGGATTCTCTAAAGGTCAACATGCAGGTTGAGTCCATGATTAAGAAAGCGAATGCAATGTTGTCACTTATCTCAAGAGGGTTGGAATATAAAACCACCGTTGTGCTGCTGAGACTTTATAAAGCTCTGGTTAGGCCCTATTTGGAGTACTGTGTCCAGTTTTGGTCCCCACACCTCAGGAAGGACATACTGGCACTGGAACGTGTCCAGCGGAGATTCACACGGATGATCCCTGGAATGGTTGGTCTAACATATGAGGAACGGCTGAGGATCCTGGGATTGTATTCATTGGAGTTTAGAAGATTAAGGGGAGACTTAATAGAGACGTACAAAATAATACATGGCTTGGAAAGGGTGGACGCTAGGAAACTGTTTCCATTAGGTGAGGAGTCTAGGACCCGTGGACACAGCCTTAGAATTAGAGGGGGTAAATTCAGAACAGAAATGCGGAGACATTTCTTCAGCCAGAGAGTGGTGGGCCTGTGGAATTCATTGCCGCAGAGTGCAGTGGGGGCCGGGATGCTAAATGTCTTCAAGGCAGAGATTGATAGATTCTTGTTGTCTCGAGGAATTAAGGGCTACGGGGAAAATGCGGATAAATGGAGTTGAAATGCCCAGCCATGATTGAATGGCGGAGTGGACTCGATGGGCCGAATGGCCTCACTTCCACTCCTATGTCTTATGGACTCTCCCCGGTGTGACTGCGCCGATGAGTCTCCAGGGCAGACTGGAAACTGAAGCATTTCCCACAGTCGCCACACTTCCAAGGTTTCTCGATGGGGCAGGATTCCTTGGGTTTCTCCATGGCTGAAGCTTCAGCTGCACACAAACGTGTGTACAGCCCCTCCCCGGTGTGAATTCCTCTTTCCAGGCCGTATAACTGTTTCTGGCGCCACACTCAGTGCACTGCAACAGTAGGGTCTCTCATCCAGTCACACTGATGCTGAAAACGTTATGAAACAGGAACCAAAAAGCATTGCTCCATCTCACAGAATCATAGTTGAAAATCTTTGCTGTTCCAATGGATTGAGTGACTGTCAGACATTGATGTGAAAATGATGACTGTAGATGCTGGAGATCAGAGTCGAAAAGTGGAGTGTTGGAAAAACACAGCAGGTCAGGCAGCATCCAAGGAGCAGGAGAGTCAAGCATCAGCTGTTGATTTTGAAACTTCCGTCTTCAGATAGTCTGTAAAAAGAGATTACAAAAATCAGCATTGTCAATCCGGGGGGAGGTGGGGTCAGAATGAGACAACAAGGTATTGACACCGACACCAGAAAGAAACTGAACATCGAGACGTGGCAAACGTTAGTGGCAAGCCAGAGTCAGAGAGAGACACAGCACAGAAACATACCCTTTGGTCCAACTCATCCATGTCGACCAGATATCCAAAATTAATCTAGTTCCATTTGCCAGCATTTGGCCAATAACCCTCTAAACCCCTCCTATTCATATACCTATCCAGGTGCCTTTTAAATGTCATAATTGTACCAGCACCCACCACTTCCTCTGGCAAATTTGTACACACACCACCTTCTGCATGAAAACGTGCCCCTTAGCTCCGTTTCTAACAAATTGCTCTCCATCTAAACCCGTAGCACTATGGCAATCCCAGTCTATGTTTGAAAAGTTAAAATCCCTAACAATAACCATCTTATTACTCTGACAGGTAACTCAAATCTCCATACAAAGTTGTTTCTCAATTTCCCACTGACCATGAAGGTGTCTACAACACAATCCCAATAAGGTGATCATCCCTTCCTTATTTCTCAGTTCCAATCAAATAACCTTCCTGGATATATTCCTAGGAATATCCTCCTTAAGTCCAACAGGAATACTATCCCTTATCAAAAACACCACTCCCCCTCATCTCTTGCCTCCTGTAGCATTTGTAGCCTGAAACATTAAGCTGCCAGTCCTGCCCATCCCTGAGCCACGTTTCTGTAATTGCTATGATATCATATCCCATCTTCCTAATTATGCCCTGAGTTCAACTGCCTTCCCTGTTAGGCCTCTTGCAATGAAGTAAATGCAGTTTAATTTGTCAGTCCTACCTTGCTCTCTGCTTTGTCCCTTCCTGACCTGACTGTTTGACTCACTCTCTTTCCCAACTGTACCAGTCTCGTGTTGATCTCTTTCTTCACTATTTCCCTGGGTACCTCCCCACCCACCCCACCTTACTAGTTTAATTCCTCCCGAGCAGCTCTTGCAAATTTCCCAGCCAGTATATTATCTCTCTTCCAATATTCAGGTGCAATGTATCCTTCTTGTACAGGTCACATCTACCCCAGAAGAGATTCCAATGATCCAAAAATGTGAACCCTTCTCCCATGCACCAGCTCCTCAGCCATGCATTCATCTGCTCTATCCTCTCTATTCCAACCCTCACTAGATCATAGCACTGGCAGTAATCCAGATTTTACTAGATTTGAGGACCTCTTTTTTTTTAAATTTGTGCCTGAATTTCTACACTTTCTCTTCAGAATTGCATTCTTTTCCCTTCCTATGTCATTAGTTCCAATGTGTACAATGACCTCCAACCATTCCCTCTCCCTTTTGAGAACATTCTGCACCCTCTCGGAGACATCTTTGATCCTGGCACCAGGGAGGCGACACACCATTCTGATTTTTCGCTGCTAACCACAGAAGCGTCAGTTTGTACCTCTGACTAGAGAGCCCCTTATCACAATCGATCACTTGGAACCCGACGTTCCCCTCATTGCATGAGAGCATGTCTCGAGACCAGAAACTTGGCTGTTGGTGCTACATTCCCTGAGAGACCATCACCCCCTACATTTTCCAAAACAGCAGACTTGTTTGAAATGGGGACAGCCACAGAAGACTCCTGCACTACCTGCCTACCCCTCCTACTTTCCTGGAGTTAACCCATCTCCCTGACTGTAGCTGCGGCTTTTCTCCCTTCCTATCATTGCCAAACCATCATACCCCCAGGTCTTGTAAATTCCTCATTACCTCGAACTGTCACTGCAACTTATCCACGCGATCCAATAGGATCTGCAAGCAAACACACTTACTGCAGACATAATCATCAGTAACATGGATACTCTCCCTAATCTCCCACATCTGACAGGAAGAGCATATCACTCTCATAAAGGCCACCTTTGCTCCTTCACAATCTACAGACCCAGAAAATAGCACCGTCTTTTTGCTCTAAAAAAGTGCTCTGGGCTAACACAGTACTTGTGATTTATATTTTTAAAATTTAATCAAGAGACAGATGTCAGTAAAACATATAATCAAGAAAGAATCCACTCCATTCACGACTGCAGACTTACAGCTAAGTTACACATTAAAGACTATACACTTCTCTGTTCCTGTTCTGTGAGCTCCCCCACACAGGTTCCTCCATGGTCAGCTGTGAAGTTTGCTGTTCATTAACCTTTCCCAGATGCACTGCAATGTCCAGTAACTGTGCAGATTCCCTGCAATGTAAATTTCTTTTTCTCTCTCCCTCATTTTGGACTCCTATCCATGCCCCCTATAAACCTGTATAAGGTCATCTCTCAGCCTCCTCCGCTCCAGGGAAAACAGCCGCAGTCTTTTCAGCCTCTCCCTACAACCCCAACCCCCCAGCTCTGGCAACAGCCTTGTAAATCATTTCCAAACTCTTTTAAAGTTTCACAACATCTTTCTAACAAAGGAGACCAGAACTGAATGCAGTATTCCAAAAGTGGCCTAACTAATGTCAGGTCCAGCCATAACATGACTCCCAACTCCTGTATTCAATGCTCTGCTCAATAAAGGCAAGCGCCACCAAACGCTTTCTTCACTACCGTGTCTACCTGTGACTCCACTTTCACAGAACTACAAATCTGCACTCCATGGTCTCTTGATGCAGGAACACTCTCCACGGCCAGTGTGTAAATCCTGCCCTGATGTGCCTTTCCAAAATGCAACACCTCACATTTATCTAAATGAAACTTTATCTGGCACTCCTCGACCCATCAGCCCATCCATTCAATTCTAATTTAGATTGAACTTTCTTTCCTCTCTTATTTCCTTAACGATGACAATCTCCATCCCACACATTCTCCCTCCATTCTCACTTTGCTGAACCTCATCCATGCTGTCCCTCATCCTGAAGGGTCTGGTTTACGCTGATTTCCAGCCCACGCTAGGGGGGGGTTCTAATTGAAACATACAGAATACTGACTGGCCTGGACAGGGTGGATGTTGGGGAGATGCTTCCATTGGTAGGAGAGACTAGGTCCCAAGGGCACAGCCTTAGAGTAAAGGGAAGACCTTTTAGAATGCAGATAAAGGGGAAACCTTTGTCGCCAGAGAGTACGAAACCTATGGAATTCATTACCACAGAGACTGTGTTGGGCAAGTCACTGAGTATGTTCAAGACAGAGATAAATAGGTTTTTGTGTATCAAGGATATTGATGTTGCGGGTAGAAAGCTAGAGAATGGGGTTGAGAAACTTGTCATCCATGATTGAATGGTGGAGCAGACCTGATTGGCTGAATGGCCTAATTTCTGCTCCTAGGTCTTATGGTCTCTTGCTGTCCTGGACGGAGTGAGAGAGAACTGGGAGCAGGAGTAGGCCATTTGGTCTTTCAAGTCTGCACCAACATTGAACAGATCTGCACCAACATTGAACTGGATATGAATATACCTACATCTTGGTGGACAGGCTGGGACCTTTTTCACTGGAGCATCGGAGGTTGAGAGGTGATCTTATCAAGCTTTATAAAGTCATGAGGGGTATAGATGAGGTGAATGACGGGGTTTCCTTTCCTTAAAGTGGGGGTTTCAAGGTTAGGGAGCAAATTTTGAAGGTGAGTGGAGAAAGATTTTAAAAAGACAGGAGGGACACCTTTGTTTCCCCATAGAGAATGGTTCGTATGTGGAATGAATGTCCAGAGGAAGCGGGGATGCAGGTACAGTTACAACATTTAAAAGACGTTTGGATAAGGACATGAATGGGAAAGGTTTGGAGGTGTTATGGACTAGGCCAGACCACTCAAAACATTCTGAAGCAGGCAGCACAGACCGTAACTTTGCTATTTGTTTCAGTAAGTGCACAGTGAAAATTACCCAAAGTTAGCTAGGTTGACTACCAGGATTTAAAATAGATAAATGTATTCACAAGAATAAAGAATGAAACACAAAGAACAGAATATAGAATACTCACAGAACTCAGTCTATCTAAACTAGACTTAATTATGCTGTTCTTTTCTCCACACAGTCCACTGCTGAACTCACTCAAACAAGGCCTCAGCTTTCACAACAGATCACTTGTCTTTCATTATGCAGGTCACTTCGAAAACATAAAAGCTTGGGCCTAAAGTGTCATCGGTTGACATGTAAACAAAAAAGCCAACCAATACTCTTTCCATTTCTGTAAAAAAAACATCCATTTTGGAGTCTGTGGTCGTTTTACCACCACTCTGAAAAAAAACCAAGGACACGGTATCCTTGAGAAGAAGGACCAGCTTTTAGAAAAAGGACCAGCTTTGTGACAGAGGGATATGGGCCAAACACTGGCAGATGGGATCAGTTTAGTATGCGAACATAGCATGGACTAGTTGGACTGAAGGGTCTATTTCTGCACTGTATGATTCTGTAATGGTCTCAAAACCATTTTCTTGCCTTCCCCTATAACCATCCACTTCTTTGTTGTTCAAAAGTCAGATGACCTCAGCCTTGAATATATTCAATGACCACCCCTCCCCCCCAATTGCAGGAAGTCAACCCCATTTTTGAATTCAATTCCTATTGCCTTGCTGACTGCTTGCTGTACCTCTCTGACAACTGGTGCAGAAGGACGCTGAGGTCCCTTTGTACATCCACACATCATTCCTGATGAAGGGCTCGTGCCCAAAACATCGACTCTCCTGTTCCTCGGATGCTGCCTGATCTGCTGTGTTTTTCAAGCACCACACTTGACTCTGATCTCCAGCATCTGCAGTCCTCACTTTCTCCACATACCAATCTATTATCATTTAAACTTTGCACATCCTTTCTGCCTTTTTTAAATCAATAGGCTTTAACTTTACATTGTGGTACTGCATTTGCTGTGCGTTTGCCAATTGAGACACAGACGTGGACCAACTTTTCCAAAGTCTGTCCCCTCCCTGGATTCACTCCCTTTCCCTTCAGTTCGTGCAAGTCAGCTACTGAATCCCAGAACGAAAAATAAATGAAAAATTGGGTGAGAAAAGAGAGTGTCGTACCCACAGATGTTGGACAGAGTTGCAGTCTGGGGTGAAGCTCAATCTTCACTCAAAGGGAGAGAGGAACAACAGCAGTTTCAGAAACTCACGGCCCAACTTCCGCGTTCAGACAGAGACGGCCCTGAATGGCAGGAGGACCAGGCTCCTTCCGGTCCTCCGGGTCTCACCATTGGTCCTTCAGAAGGAAGTCAAGCGCCGTTTCCGCGGACAGCGACGAGCACACTCAGTGCTTTTGCTGACACCGCAGTACATGCGCAGTTGTTGCTGACACCGCAGTACATGCGCAGTTGTCGCTGACACCGAGAAGCATGCGCAGTATGCTCTGTGGAGGTGCTGGCGTTCCTGACAGATTTTAAGTGTCCAAATGTCAATAGGAGAAAAAAAAAGCTGCAGCCACAATTTTATTTTTCCCTGTGGATCGATATTTTATTCCTTTTGAATTTCGTCCGGCTTTGTATGTCTTTTCCCCAGGGTAGAGGAAGTCCAAAACTAGACGACATAGGTTAAGGGTGAGAGGGGAAAGATTTAAAACGGTCCTAAGGGGTAACTTTCATGTAGAGTGTGGTGTGTGTATGGAATGAGCTGCCCAGAGGAAGTGGTGGAGGCTGCTACAATTACAACATTTGAAAGGCATCAGGGTCAGGATGGGTATCTGAATAGGAAGGTGTGAGAGAGATATGGGCGAAATGCTGTCAAATGGGTCACTAGATCAATTTAGGAGATCTGGAGGGCATGGGCGAGTTGGACTGAAGGATCTGGTTCTGTGCTGTATGACTCTATGCGTGTATTTCAATACAAGTTTCAGAAACATGACTGCAGTCTTTTAAAAAATAAATTAATATGCTTTTAGATGTTAACAATGTTTCTGAATCTATCATTTTAGCTGTTCTTAATTTTGAAGATCAGCCATTTCTTGCGCACCCCTGTCTTCCAAGTAGTCATCACTATCGATTGTCTCTCTTTCCTGAGAAAGAGAATGGACAGGGGAGTGGGGGTAGAAAGAAAGAGAAAATGACAGGGGACAGAGGGTGGGGTGCAGAAAATGAGGAGAAGAGAGCGAAGAAGGCTGAGCACAGAGAATTGGTAAGTGCACAGTGTGAGGAGAGAGATTGGATGAGGACCAAAAGTTTGGGAGACTGACAGTACAAATCCCACCTTCATCAGGACTGATGTCAGTGTCTCATGAATTGGAACCCACTCCACCCACAGCAGACCTGAGGCAATTGTTTCTAAATAGATGCTTGGCTAATTCAGTAGAATCATATAATCCTGACAGGCCATTTGGCCCATAAAATTCAGACTGACGTTCCAAACAGTATCCCATCCAGACCCACCCGTTCTTCCTGCAGTTCCCCATGGTTAACCGACCCTCAGTTGCACATATGTGGACACTTTAGCACGGCCGATCCACCCTGAACTGCACCCAGAGTTAACTCATGCAGGCAGAAGGGTGAGAACGTGTTAAAGTCCACACAGACAGCTGCTCAAGAGTGGGACTGAACCCAGGTCCCTGACATTGTGAGTCAGTGGTACGAACCAATGAGCCACCATTCCGCCCAGAGCTTTGATGTTCTGCTTTGTCCTAGTAGTTTCTAACTTCTCATGTTCCCTCAGCAGAGGCTCTCTCCTCCTGACATTGTTGGACCACAGCCACTGCAACGTCCCTTTCCCACATCTCCAGCCCTGAGCACATCGGTTCCTGAATCCTGGCACCAAACAGACACCAATGCCATCTGTGCTCCTGCTGACAACTGCAGAGAACGGAGACCATCCCTGTCACTGTTCTGTCCCTTACCACCACCTCCCCCTCCCCAATGTTGTTTTTACTCCCACTGCCCAACCAGTTAGCTCCTACCACCTGCAGCCCTCGCTCAGATCTCCTTTACCTGCCAGACCTGCACTTACACCCTCCTGACCCTGTCCACTGATGCAAACAAAAGGCTCTCTCCAGAAGGGAATGACCGTCTCCCAGAATAAAGTGCTTGGTTAACTTTCCCACTTTACCCTCAACATGTCTGCAGCCTGGCTTCCAGCTCCATCTCTCTGAACGAATATCTTCCAGGATGTGTTTGCCCTAGATCACAGCATCCAGAGCCTCCCACCTTCTGCAAATTGAAAGACAAGCCCCAGCCTGCCCTCTCCAATGTGTGTTGTATAACTGATAGCCAAGTACCGAACCCATGAGGATGGCCTCAACAGGGACCTTGGTTTCATGTCACACTACAAGTGACCCACTCACACAGACTTGTACCCCATTACTCACACATGTTACCAAGCATGGTCGAAAACAAACACATGCTCTTATGCACAAACACACACACTCTCATGCAAGCACACACACATCAGTTTATGGGGTGAAATTGCAATTGCAGTATTTTATTTGCAGATACATTATATTTTGCTCAAAACGTACACAATCTTCAGGCAGTCAATCCATGTGACATGTTATAAATCCCTACTTTGGAAACAGAACCAATCTGACTCAAGATTGGGTTACAGACAGACTCGAACATGAGTGAATCAGAGGGTTTTCTTTCCCCAGAAAATGATGTCATCATTAGATTCTGAACTCCAGATTTCTGACTGAATTCCAATTCCGCCATCTGCTGTAGCGGGATTCAAACCCAGGAGTCCCGAGGAGTCCCCAGAACTGGGTTGATAGTCCAGTCAATAATGGCACTCGGCCCTTGTTCCTTCAATCACCCTATGATGGCACATGAACTCACTGGTGCCTCCACAGGTGGGAGGAGGGGGGTGATGCCCTTCCCGCACTGAGAGCAGGTGAGCATGCTGTGCCTGGTGTGGACCCGCTAGTGTGTCTGCAGGCTGGAAGAATTGATGAATCCCTTCCTGTGCCTGGAGCAGGTGATTAGCCATTCCCTGTTGTGGACTCGCTGGTGAAATCTCAAAACATATAATCAAGAAAGAACCCACTCTTTTCACTACTGCAGACTTACGGCAAGGTTACACGTTAAAAACTCTGCAGTAATTTGTTCCTGTGCTGTGAGCTCTCCTCCACATGTTCCTCCAAGATCAGCTGTGAATTTTGCTGATTGGTAATTTTTCCAAGATGTCCAGAGATACATGATTTCAAACAGCAAAGGCAGTAACTGCAGATTCACTGCTGTATCCGTTAGTAGTATATGTTTCTTTCTCTCTCTCTCTCTTTTTTACAGACCATGTGCTTGCTGCCTTTGGCTGTCTTTCTCCATTTTGAAATTGCTGTTGTCTTGATTTTTTTACTCTAAAGTTCCAAAACAATGCATCAGAATATAAAACATTAATTGCTGCTCCTGGAATTCAAGGAAATCGCCTCCAACACTGAAAATACCTCAAAAAAGGAGCAGCTCTTAGAGCCACAAATTTTCCAGTCCTCCATCTTGGATTAGTTCTTGGTGAACCTTCCCATCTCCCAGGTTACAGTTATTCAAATAATTTGCTTTTCTATTTTTGCTAGAAAAGTGGATAACCTCACGTTTATCCACACTGACTGCATCTGACATGCATTTGCCCACTCACTCAGACTGTCCAAATAACATTGTATCCTCCTCACAGCTCACCCTTCCACCCAGCTTCGTGTCATCTGCAATTTGTGATATATTCCAATTAGTTCCCTCATCTAAATCATTGACACATACTGTGAATACCTGGGGTCCTAGTCCCAATCCCTGCAGTTATAAAACATCGATCTGATTGACCATACAAAATAGCAGATGTTAGCTTGACATTCACAACTGAGGAAGACCTGATAAGCAATTATGAACCACTGAATTACGAAATCAGAGAAGCAGGCCATTCAGCCCATCGTGTCCATGCAGCTCTCTAAATGAGCTTTCTGATGTTGTGCCATTTTCCTGACGTTTCCTTGGAAACTGGTACATTGCTTGTCATCAAATAATTTTCCAATGCTCTGAACTGAATCTGCTTCAACCACTGCTCCATGCGATGTCTTCCAGATCTATTTACTCACTGTGTGAAATTTCTTTCTCACATCACATTTTCTTCCTTGTAATGGATTTGAAATCTGCATTCTTATTCTCAATGCTTTTACCATGGTGAACAGTTTTTCACTGTCTTTTCTGTGTATGATTTTTCTCATCATTATCAAAATTTATTTTGAATCTGACTTCAGAGAGCAGTCCATGAGGCCAAGCCTCATCAACAACACGGAAACAACTGAGCATCTCAAGGGACGGCCCCTCAGTCATCACTGTGAGCCCCATAGCAACCATTGTTACCTGGGCGGCCATGCATTCCAAACCTGGTCTCTCAACATCACTAGTATTGGCCCACAGTTTGGAAAACTATGATTCTCACTACGACTATAAAAATGGAATTTTTTTAAAAGCGGTTGTTGCTGAGAAGTTTAATCCTTTCTGTCCAGTAGGAAGTCAATGATGTGTTTGAGTTTGAATGACTCAGTGAATCCCTTCCCACATGTGGAGCAAGTGGATCACCACTCCCCCTGTGCCTGTGGGGATTACATTCCAGGTCAAACTGGGAATTGGATCTCTTCCTACAGCCTGAACATACCTCTGGTAACACTCCAGGGGGACTGTTCTTGTGTGGCACAGTTCAGATCATTGGCTGGCTTCGTCCTGCTCCTCGGATGCTGCTGGCCTGCTGTGCTTTTCCAGCACCACTCTAATCTAGATTCTGGTTTCCAGCATCTGCAGTCCTTGTTTTTACACAGTACATAAGGATGCCATTCACACTTTAATGTCTATAATAGTTCCTGAAACACCCACCTATTCTACACCCCTATCCCCATCATCTTGCAACTGTCCAGCATCCTCGGTAGTGTAGTGGTTAGTATCCCCATCTGTGACTCAGGAGACTGGGGGTGCAATTCCCCGATGGGGGGGATTTGATATTTTTCTGGATGTCTTGTCACACAGAGGTAGTGACCCTAACCCTGGATCGGGTTCAAGTCCTGCCTGCTCCAGAGTTCAAAAGTTCACAAATATAGGAGCAGAATTAGGCCATTCAGCCCATCAAGTCTGCTGTGCCATTCGATCCAGACTGCTCATCACCCCCATTTTCCTGCCTTGTCCCTTGAAAGGTTCAGAAAAGACTTACATTGTTGTTTCCAGAGTTGGAGTATTTGGGAGAGGCTTAATAGGCAGGAGTTGTTTTCCCTGGAGGTTCGGAGGGTGAGTGGTGACCTTAAGGAGGTTTATAAAACAATGACGGGCATAGATAGGATAAACAGACAAGGACTTTTCGATGGGGTGGGGGAGTCCAGAACTAGTCAGCATAGATTTAGGGTGAGAGGGGAAAGACGTAAAAGGGACCTAAGGGGCAACTTTTTCATACAGAGGGTGTGCTTGTATGGAATGAGCTGCCAGAGGAAGTGGTGGAGGCTGGTACAATTACAGCATTTAACGGGCATCTGGATGGGTAGATGAATAGGAAGGGTTTAGAGGAATATGAGACAACTGCTGGCAAATGGGACTAGATTAGGTTAGGATATCTTTTGACATGGTCAAGTTGGACTGAAGAGTCTGTTTCCGTGCTGCACCATCTCTCTGACTCTATAACAAATGTTCAACGAACTGGTCTGCAATTTCCCACATATGGCCCCCCTCCCATTCTGAATACAGGTGTTACATTAGCATTTTTCCAATCCAATGGAACCATAAGATCATACGACACAGGAGCAGAAATTAGGCCATTCAGTCCATCGAGCCTGCTCCACCATTCAATCATGGCTGAGACGTTTCTCAACTCCATTCTCCAGCTTTCTTCCCATAACCTTTGATCCCCTTGACAATCAGGAACATATATATATCTCAGTCTTAAATAAATGCAATGAATCTTTCCCATGTTAAGAGATTTTTGGAATATTGTAACTAATGAGTTCACTATCTACGTTTGCACTTCCTTCAGGACCCAGGGTGTAGGCCATCAGCATCAGTGGACTTGTCTGTCCTCAATCCAAATAGTTTCCTGTGTAGCTTTACCCTCTCAACGTTGATTGTTTAAGTTCTACCCTTTCTATAGCCTTTGACTTGCCAATTCTAATAGGAATAGTTCTGTTGTCTGCCAACATAAAAACTGAGATCATCTCTGCCACTTCAATGTTCCCCCATGAACTAACAGTTTTCATCTTCCAAGGTACCACACTTAGCTCAGCGACTCTGTTCCCATGAGCATACCAACAGAAGCTTTTGCTGTCCTTTTTGATATTGAGTGCGAGGTCTCTTTTGTAAGTTAACTTACCTATTTTTATTTATATTTTTAATTTCCCTTTGTTTCTGTTTGAAACTTTCCTAATGTTTGACCCTTCCAGAGGTCCAGAGTAACATTTCACAACAGGCTGAAAAGTTAAAAAAACACGACGTTGAAACTTTTTTAAATAGCCCCTTTCTGGAGGCTGGGGGCCGGCAAAACGATCGCCCCGCCCCCATTGTCACCGATTGTTTGGTGGCCTCCCCAACCACGCCCCCTCAACCCAGGAGACGTCACATACCTGGGCCCCGCCCCTTGTGAGCTGGCGCATGTGCAGTGCAGGTCCTGCAGCGGGACTGAGGCAGTGTTACTGAGTGTGGGAGCAGAATGGTGCCGGTGGCTGAAGTAATAAGAACCGCTGGAAAAGCTGAGCAGGTCCGGCAGCTCGTGCCGAGAGAAATCATTTCGGGTCCCGGTGATCCTCCTTCAGAACAGGACCAGGTTTCAGAAACATCCCGAGCGCCAAGACCTGGCTCCTGCCCCCGGGGAGAGGAGACAGTGAGACAGGGTAGGATTGGGAACCGCGGGAGGAGGGAGACTGGGGAGTTTATAAACTCCTAGGGGGAGGCCTGAGGCCTCCAATAGAAGCCCCACAGGCCCAGTGTTTACTTCACCGGCGAAGGAGCTCTCGGGTTGCCCGGGCAACCAGCCGCCATCTTTGTGAGGGTCAGGCGCATGTTGTCTTGGGGCGGGGAGCGCGGGCGGCCATCTTGGTGAGGGCACCATCAACTGTCATTTCTGGGAGAGAATTCCAACCTCGTGGTAACCTCGGCCTTGGCCGAGCTTAATTCCCCAGACTGTCCAGCGATGTGCAGGTTAGGGGGGGTTCAGCCATGCTCAATTACTGATAATGCCCAAGGATGTTCTAGTTAGTGTATGTTGACCATGCTAATTTACCCCCAGTGTCCAGAGGTGTGCAGGTTAGAGTGGATTGGCCGAGGTAAGTTTATCCATAGTGTCCGGGGTTCTGCAGGTTAGGGTTAAGGTCTGGACCCCCTCAATCGGCTCTCTCGATCCGAGATCGGTCAAAAGAATCACTAGGAGTACGGTCTATTTAAAGCAAGGTTATCAGCTTAATGACATAAGGCAGCCTAGCACAGATTTGTCCAGCAACACAGGTTAAAAGCTTCTGTGTTCCGTGGCAAAATTACACAATTACATTTGAAAATTACGCATTATTTATTTTTGCGACAGCACAGCCTGAATTACAAGAAAAGACCAATAAAATGTAATAAGGTGACATGATTAGTCAGCAGGTTAGTCCAATATTTCCTGGGAAACAGATTGTTTTACGCGCAAAACCATCCCATGCTTGTTAGTTCAAGGTTAGTTCGAATACCAAATTACTTATGATTCATATTATGCAAACTCCATTGTTCTCTTTTATTTCTAAATCTAACCAACTCAGCAAAGCAGCAATTCAAGTTCAATGTCAAATCATAACCTGAAGCCATTTTGTTATATTTATTTTAAAATATTATTTAAAATTGAAATGCCATTTTGTGGTTAATAAAAACCTACATACACCTGTTGCTCCTAACAACAGCCTAAATTCAAATTTTAAATCCTGATCTCAATCAAGCAGCAGTTGTCTCATTACCCAAAAGGTTGAGACCACAAACGATATAAGTACGGTTTTGAAAGCTAATAACTCCTGAAAATCCTCCTACAGAAAAAAGTCACTGAGAGCTGCATATCCCAAAGAGTGATATTACTGTTTTGTATTTGGATTCTTCCATTCTATACAAAACTCAGGGGAGACTATGTTCCTACTGTTACAGCACGAGGAGTACTTACTTTATTCAAAATAATAACCAGGTTTAGTGTAGGTAAGGGAGGGACCTTGCCAATAAGAGGCATGCCTGTCTTGTGAATTCCTTGAGGCTGTTCAATAGATGGATCTTTCGGTAAGAGATGCAGTTATTGTCCCAGAACAGTTCCACCCATCCCATAACTGGGAAGACATTGGTGCCAGTAGGGGGTCAAAGAGTCTTTTGCTGAAGTCAGCACATAACAGACCACTTCATCCCTGCCAAATATTCTGTTGTGACTTTGAAGAAACAAATTGTAATCGAAAGATAACATTTCCCTATGTTCTCTTTTGCGGTGTGACCTATGGGGCAAGGCTTACCAGGGTAGCTCATAACACAACTGGTATCAAACTGGCACACAACACCTTTCCAGGGTAAAGACCATTTAGACTTGTTCTGTAAATGAACTGTTCAATCTCTGACCACTGCAATAGTCATTCTTGGTAATGTTCAGTCCCTCAGCAGACGAGGACAATGCTGGCAATGGCAAGTCCACACACCAGGGGAAGTTCGATCTTTATCACCCCCCGCCTTGCAAGGGGCTCGTCTGATGAACTTGCAATGATGGAGATGAACCCAGGGGGAGATGAGGATTTAAAATTTGAATTTAGGCTGTTGTTAGGAGCAACAGGTGTATGTAGGTTTTTATTAACCACAAAATGGCTTTTCAATTTAAAATAACATATCAAAATGGCTTCAGGTTATGATTTGATCCTGTGAACTTGAATTGCTGCTTTGCTGAGTTGGTTAGCTTTGGGGAAAAGAAAACAATGGGGTTTAATAATATGAATCATATGAATTTGGTATTCGAACTAACCTTGAACTAGCAAGCACGGGATGATTTTGAGAGTAAAACAATCTGTTTCCTAGGAAATATTGGACTAACCTGCTGTTAATCATGTCACCTTATTACATTTGATTGGTCTTTTAAGGCTGTGCTGTCTCTTAAAAAACATGTAAATGATGTGTAATTTTCGAAAGTAATTCTGCAATTTCGCCACGGAGCTCAGAAGCTTTAACTTCTGTGTTGCTGGACAGAATTGCATCAGACTGCCTTGCTTTATTAAACTGATAACTTTGCTTTGTACAGTCCGCATTCCATTCGTTCTTTGACCGATCTCGAGACGGAGGGGTCCCGCCTGGGATCCAGATCTTCAAGGGTGGATTGGCCATGCTAAATTCCCTCCATAGTGTCCAGGGATGTGAAAGTTCGGTGTATTACTCTGGGATAAATGTAGGGCAATAAGGGGAGGGATATGGGTGAATTACCATTCAGAACGTTAGTTTGGACTTGTTGGGCCGAGTGGCCTGCTTCCACACTGTGAGGATTCTTTGAAGGGAAGGGATTTTTGCAAACTGCTCTCCTTCCATCTGCTGCAGAGTTCTCCTGTCGGCTTGTCCCCGCTCCCTGCCCCATTTTTGACATCACAACGCAGAAGTGGCCGTCTCAGTTTCAATGTGAAACACCCTCCTCTGGGCAACTCCTCATCCTGGGAGGGAGAGAGGGAGGGGGTAATCTGTTCACTTGTAGCAACTGGAGTGAATTCAAGGAGGGAATCTACTCTGCCAACTCAGGTATGTGTCTTAATTACCCGGGTGAGGAGGGACGGATGATAGCAATTGGGGAGGGGGAGATACTTTATTTTTATTTTTAAAATGCATCTGATTCCCCCAAATAAATGCATCAGGTTCAAGTACAGCACGTGCAATGATCCACATTGCAGATTCAAGCTGGCTGCAACAGTTTTCCATCCTCTGTTCTTGCTCCGTGTTGGCTGCGGCACATTTGGTTTCGTTCCCTCATCTTTCTGCACCCCACCCCCCGAAGTGTTGATGCTTCCAAACTGACCCTCAAAAGTTCAGGTTATACTTCCATTCTTTCCCAGTTTTCAAAACCCACAAAATACAACTTTCCCAATCCTCTGAGTATTGGAGTTGGGAGGTTATGTTGTGGCTGTACAGGACATTGGTTAGGCCACTTTTGCTCTCGCTTCTATCAAAAGGACATTGTGAAACTTGAAAGGGTTCAGAAAAGATTTACAAGGATGCTGCCAGTGTTGGAGGGTTTGAGCTGAATTGTTTTGGGCTGTTTTCCCGAGTGTGGCAAAGGCCTTTGTATACATTTATAAAATCATGAAAGGCATGGATTGGGTAAATAGACAAGATATTGTCCCCTGGGTTTGGGGGTGTCCAGAACTAAAGTGTAATAGCTTTAGGGTGAGGAGGATGAGCAAAGATTTAAAAGAAACCTAAGGGCAACTTTTTAACTCAGAGGGTAGTGAGCGTAAAGAATGAGCTGCCAGAGGAAATGGTGGAGGCTGGTACAATTACAGTATGTGAATGGCATCTGGATGGTTTCTGAATAGGAAGGGTTTAGAGGGGTATGGGCCATGTGCTGGCATTTGGGACTAGATTAATTTAGAATATCTAGTCAACATCAATGAATTAAGACCATAAGACACAGAAGTGGAAGTAAGGCCATTCAGCCCATTGAGTCCATTCTGTCATTTAATCATGGCTGATGGACATTTCAGCTCCACTTACCCACACTCTCCCCGTAGCCCTTAATTCCTTAATTAAGAATTTATCAATCTCTGCCTTGAAGACATTTAACGTCCTGGCCTCCACTGCGCTCCCTGGCAATGAATTCCACAGGCACACATTCTCTGGCTGAAGAAATATCTCCTCATTTCTGTTCTAAATTGACCCCCTCTAATTATCAGGCTGTGTCCCTGGATCCTAGTCTCCTCCGCCTAATGGAAACAACTTCCCAGTATCCACCCTTTCTAAGCCAAGCATAATCTTGTAAGTTTCTATTAGATCTCTCCTCAACCTTCCGAACGCTAATGAATACAATCCCAGGATCATCAGCCATTCATCGTATGTTAGGCGTACCATTCCAGGGATCAATCGTGTGAATCTCTGCTGGACATAGTTTAGTGCCAGTATATTCTGCTGTTACTGCCGCTGAGTCGCACCTTGAACCCTGTTTATTGGGTGAAGTGGGAGGGGCAAGAGGATCCTTTCTGTCGGACTTGCTGCTCTCGCACCCACTTTACTTCCCTACGGAATTGATCTGCAGGAGCAGATGGAGGACATTTTATCCCTGGATGGAGCGTAATGTTTGTCCTACCCCTGCAGGTAGGTCTGAAATAGATACATGTGTCTCTGTCCCATTGAGTCTCCAGCACAGGGCTAGGCTGGTCGGCTTAATTGGCCTCTGTCAGTGTTTTCGCTCTGCCTGAGCCTCCACCCACCCCTCTTCTTTGCCCCTTCCCATCCCTCATCAGCAAACTGGTATCCCCCACTTATCGCACGTTTGCTTTATGCCACTTTGCTTTTACAAAAGACCCACATTAGTACCTGTTTTCGCTAATCAAAAGAAATCCAAAGAGGATTTTTGCTTTCATGAGAGGCAACGTCCCAGTGAACCTTCCCTGCACCCCCTCCCAGAGCATCCACGTCCTTCCGGTAGCATGCTGGCCAGAACTGCACACAATGTTATAAATGTGGCCGGAATAAATAGCTGTAACTTAACTCGCTAACTCTTACACTCTAGGCAAGCGTGCTGTATGCCTTCTTGACCATGTGCCTGCCTGCTTTGCCACTTTCAGGGATCTATATGCCCAGATCCCTCTGTATGCCAGATCTCCTATGCATTCTGTAATTTAATGTACACTACTTGTATTTCCTTCTCTTCCTTTCTCCCTCATCTGTATCCAGCTTCCCCTTAATTGTATTCCTCTCTTCATCTCTTTCCCCGCGTTCCTCACCCCTCCACACATCAGTGTATCATAAGACCATAGGAGCTGAAATTAGGCCATTCAGCCCATTGTGACTGCTCTGCGATTCACTCATGGCTGATAAGTTTCTTAACCCCATTCTTCCAGTAACCCTTGATCCCTTTCATACTCAAGAGACTATCATTCACAGCTTAAATGTACTCAATGACCTGGCCTCCACAGTCTTCGGTGGCAGTGAATTCCATATATTCACCACTCTAGCTGAAGAAGTTTCTCTTTACCTCCATTCTAAAGGGTCTTCCCTTTGGTCTAAGGCTGTGCCCTTGGCTCCTAGCCTTTCCTACCAAAGGAAACATCTTCCCAACATCCAGTCTGTTCAGAATTCTGTCGGTTTCAATTAGATCCCCCGTCATCGTTCGAAATTCCATTAACTCTAGACCCAGAGTCCTCAAACATTCCTTATTTGTTCTGATGTTCATTCCTGGGACCATTCTTGTGAACCTCCTCTGAACACACGCCTAGGCCAGTACATCCTTCCTGAAATTTGGGCCCAAAACTGCGCACAATAATCCAAATATGGCCTGACCAGAGTGTTACAAAGCCTCAACTACATCCCTACTTTTACATTCAAGTCTTGTCAAATTAAATGTCATAATTGCATTTGCCTTCCGAACTACTGTCTCAACCTGTAAGTTTACCTTGAGAGAATCCTGGACTAGAACACCCAAGTCTCTGCACCTTAGATTTCTGCATTTTCTTCAGTTCCAAGGGTGACTGTTGGTGTCGGGGCAGCACCAGAGATTTCCTGACATGCGGATTGTATTCCGTGTACCAAGTAATCTGAGGAACTGGCAGTATTTCGGGAGAAATAGTTATTCCTGGAGGAGGTAGAGAGGAATGTGGTGTGATTCTGTAAACTCGAGGTGTCCAGAAGTGTGCAGAGGTGGTATTAGAATTTAACACCATAAATTTGAAAGCGAGGAAATTCCACCAGAATTCAGTTATCAGACATGACAGGCCAATGGTGTCTGTCTGTGATGTTAGAATTCTATGATGCTTGGAACTGAAACATAACTTTCAACCCCATGTATTTCATCTCCTTTGTAATAGAGGCCTCTATTTGTATTTTTCAATTGATTTTTGTACCTGTCTGCTACTTTTGATGATTTGTGTACTTGGTCTCCAAAGTCTTTTTTTTCCCTTTTATAGTGCTTAGTTTCTAATAATTTAGCAGTTCTCCAATCAGTCTTTCTTGGGTGAAAAGTAAATGGTTCTGATTTTGTCGTATTGGGTGACATTAAACATTTTTTCCACTCATTCGTTTAACCCATGAATGCTGTTTAGCTTCTTCCTGCTCCTTTCTGCACAAGTTGATACCCCTCTGCCCCTGGATAGTTGATAGTTGACCAAGAACTGGATAGGTGTCCCCTTGATCCAACCTCTCGAGCAATAAACTATCAGTAACCAAGGACAAAGGTCTTGGACTCCAATTGTTGGGAGTAAACCTCCACTAGGGACAGATTCTTTGGACATGATCTTTGCTTTTGGCACAGAGGCAGGAAACATCTCACCTGTTTCAGATAAATCAAATTACTGACTGTCAGCTCCTTTGATACTGACACTGTCATGACACTGTCAACTCCTTTGATGCTGAGCAGCGTGAATTGAGTATTTATTGGCCCAACAAGAATGGATTTCCCAAACTGCCACAGTGTTGCTGACAGTCATACACCCAAACCAGCTGCTAGTAGGGATCAGCCTTCTCTCTGAATCAGGAGGTCACAGGTTTAAATCACAGGATGTTGCTGGTAAGAGGTTCAGTGATGGAAATGTCATTCAGCGGAAAATACTAATAGCTCCCAGAAATTATGGCAAATGTCAGGGCTAGTATAAATGAAGAACTGAAGGATATTAATATGTATGAAACAAAAATGCATCAGAGAATTGAATAGGATTTAAAGTATCTAAATTCCCTGGGCTTGGTGGTTAACGCTAGTTCACTGGAAAGTGGTAATTGGAAAGTGGCACATGTCATCCCACTGTTTTAGAAAGAAGGAAGAGAGCACAGGGAATCTATAATAAAAGGTACAACAAGAGGACAGTTAAAAATTAATGATAGAACAGACCCAACATGGGCTTATTGGAAATATATGCTAGTCAAACTCAGGTCATTATAGCTAGCAGAATATATGAATGTCCAAATTAGGAGCTGAAGTAAGCCATTCGGCTCATGAAGCTGCTCCACTCCAAGAAGATAATGGCTGATTACTTTGTGTTATACATTGCACATTCGCATCCATCCCGATATCCTTAGATTCTTCTTAGGCAAAGGAATTACTCTACTTCTGCCGTAGAAATATTCAATGGTCCTGGCTTCACTATCTTCTGTCGCAAAGTATTCCGAAGCTGCACAACCTTCCAAAATATTTCCCTCCTTCTTTGTCACAAATGATTGCGTTTTTTGAAGAAGTAACAGAGGATTGATGAGGGCAGAGCAGTAGATGTGATCTATATGGACTTCAGTAAGGCGTTCGACAAGGTTCCCCATGGGAGATTGATTAGCAAGGTTAGATCTCACGGAATACAGGGAGAACTAGCCACTTGGATACAGAACTGGCTCAAAGGTAGAAGACAGAGAGTGGTGGTGGAGGGTTGTGTTCCAGACTGGAGGCTGTGACCAGTGGAATGCCACAAGGTTTGGTGCTGGGCCCTCTACTTTTTGTCATCTACCAAAATGATTTTGATGTGAGCATAAGAGGTACAGTTAGTAAGTTTGCAGATGACACCAAGATTGGAGGGGTAGTGGACCTCAGAGAGTTAACCTCAGATTACAACAGGATCTTGACCAGATGGGCCAATGGGCTGAGAAGTGGCAAATGGAGTTTAATTCCGATAAATGCGAGGTGCTGCATTTTGGGAAAGCCAATCTTAGCAGGACTTATGCACTTATTGGTAAGGTCCTCGGGAGTGTTGCTGAACAAAGAGACCTTGGAGTGCAGGTTCATAACTCCTTGAAAATGGAGTTGCAGGTAGATGGGATAGTGGAGAAGGCATTTGGTATGCTTTCCTTTATTGGTCAGAGTATTGAGTACAGGAGTTGAGAGGACATGTTGCGGCGTATTGGACATTGGTTAGCCCACTGTTGGAATATTGCGTGCAATTCTGGTCTCCTTCCTGTTGGAAAGATGTTGTGAAACTTGAAAGGGTTCAGAAACTATTTACAAGTATGTTGCCAGGGGTTGGAGGATTTGAGCTGCTGGAGCATCGGAGGTTAAGGGTGACCTGATAGAGGTTTACAAAATTATGAGGGCATGGATAGGATAAATAGGCAAAGTCTTTTCCCTGGTGTCGGAGAGTCCTGAACTAGAGGACATAGGTTTAGGGTGAGAGGGGAAAGATATAAAAGAGACCTTAAAGGTAACTTTCACACACAGATTGGTATGTGTATGGAATGTGCTGCCAGAGGAGTGGTGGAGGCTGGCACAATTGCAGCATTTAAGAGGAATTTGGATGGGTATATGAATAGGAAGGGTGTGGAGGGATATGGGCCAGGTACTGGCAGGTGGGACTGGATTGGGTTGGGATATCTGGTCAGCATGGACGGGTTGGACCGAAGGGTCTGTTTCTGTGTTGTACATCTCTAAGACTCTATAAATGGGTGATCTAATTGTTCGTTCACAACAGGAAGTAAACATCCTTCAACATCCATCTTTTGAAGACCATTCAGGCTCAAAGAAACTTCAATCGAATCACCCCTTGCTATTCCAAACTCTGGTTGAAATTCAGACCTGTCTGTCTAATGATTTTCCATTAGACAGTCTGTTCATTGTGGGTGTCAATCTAGTTTACCTTCTGTGAATTGCCTTTAATGCATTTTCATTCTTCCTTCGGTAAGGATATCAAAACTGAGCACCGTGTTCAAGATGTAGTCCCACCATTGCTCTGTAACTGAGGCATAATCGCCTTACATTTCTGTCATTGGCCTTTCTAATCACTTGCTGTGCTTGCATTCTAACTTGTGACTTATTTGCAAGGCCCCCGGATCCCTCTGCATCTCAGAATTATGCAGTTGTTCTCCAAGTAGGTAACAAATTGCATTTTACCATATTGTACACCACTTGCAAGAGTTTTGCTTATTTATTTAACCAATCTATCAATCTGCACAATTGACATGTCA
Source organism: Chiloscyllium punctatum (assembly GCF_047496795.1). NCBI lineage: Eukaryota > Metazoa > Chordata > Chondrichthyes > Orectolobiformes > Hemiscylliidae > Chiloscyllium > Chiloscyllium punctatum. Next base: position 39,545,084 of record NC_092774.1, on the reverse strand, counting down.
TCCCCACAATGTACATCTCCATCTATCTTTGTGTTGCCTGCAAATGTAACCACATACCTTTGATCCCCTCCTGTAAGTCATCTATATAATTGTAGAAAGTTGAGGAGCCAGCAGAGATGCCTGTTGGAACCCCACCATACGTTGTCATATACAACCAATTTGACATAAGAACCATTTTTGCATATTCTGTTTTCTGCCAGTCAGTTGATGTTCTATAACTATACTTTACACCATGAGCTCCTCTGTGCAATATGCTTTTTGTGAAAACATGTCAAACACCTTTAGGATATTCAAGTTCAGTATATCCACAGGCTTCAATTTACATCCTCTTTCAAAGAATTCCTTGAGGACAGCATGGTGGCACAGTGGCTCCCTCTCATGGCCAGAGACACCTATTTGATTTCAGCCTTGAGTCGACGATCTGGAGTTTGCATGTTCTGTCTATGTCTTTGTGAGTTTCCACTGGGGACTCCACAGTCCAAAGATGTGTAGGTTGGGTGGATTAGCCATGCTGGATTGTGTAATGTCCTTGGATGTCCAAGCTAGGTGAGTTAGCCATGCTCAATGCAGGGTTACGGGAGTAGGGTGGCAGTCTGGATCTGGGTGGGATGCACTTGAGGGTTGGTGCAGGACTTGATCGGCCAAATGGTCTCTTTCCACATAGACCCAAGGGACCACATCTTTCCCTTCGAGAACAGAAATATTAAATATGTTACTCTCCAGTCTGAGGAAAACTTGCCTGAATCTAATAAATCTTGGAAAATTAACATTAATGCAAATATGAACTCATTAGCCACCTTTTAAAATTCTATGATGAAATCCACCTGAACCCAGAGATTTGCCAGCCCATAGCACCATCAGTTCGCTCAATAGCATTTATCTAATGATTCTCATTTCACCAAACTCCTCTGTTTGTTCAACCTATGGGGTTAAAGGCAGGATTCTTGACCATGTGGTGGAACAGAGGGATCTTGGAGTCCAAGTCCATAGATCGCTCAAAGTTGCCACCCAGGTTGATAAGCTTGTTACGAAGGTGTACAGTGTGTTGGCTTTCATTAGCAGGGAGTTTGAGCTTAAGAGCTGCAAGGTTATGCTGCAGCTGTATGGAGTACTGGTTAGATCACACTTGGAATATTGTGTTCACTTTTAGTCTCCTAATTTTAGGAAAGATGCGTTGGGAAAATGCCAGAGGAAACATCACAGAAGCGCTTCACAGGAGGCTGCCAATCACTGAGGATGTCACCTAGACAGGGGACGAAATGTCTGCAACACAAATTCCCAGCTCGGCGAACAGAACCACAACAGGAAGCTGTGTAAGCTGAGAGAGGGTACAGAGAAGATTTACCTCGATGCTGCCTGGAATGGAGGGCATGGCTTAGGTTGGGGGAGCTAGGGCCTTTCTCATTGGAGCGAAGAAGGATGAGAGGTGACTTTATAGAGGTGTACTATATGTTGAGAGGCATAGATAGAACGAATAGCTAGAGACTTTTTCCCCAGGTCAGAAATGATAGGACATAATTTTAAAGTAATTGGAAGAAGGTTTAGGGGAGATGTCAGAGGTAGGTTTTTTACTCTGAATGGTGAGTGCATGGAATGCACTTCCAGGGTTGGAATGAGAGTCAGATACATTTAAGGACATTTAAGCGACTGCTGAACAAGCACATGGATGGCAGTAAATTGAGGGGTGTGCAGGCTAGTCTCATCTTCAAGTTGGATAAAAGGCTGATACAACATTGAGGGCTGAAGGGTCTGAACTGTGCTCTATTGTTCTACGTTCTCGCTCCAGAACGATGCAGCAGCAGTATTGGAAGAACAATATTGCGTCAAACCCCTTGACCCTTCCAGAGATGGGCACTGTCGATGGAAACTCTGTTAAATTCTGCCAGCAATCAGGTGATAGCCGGGTGGGGGGAGGGTGGCAGCCGTGAGACTGAACTTGCTGACTTGAGGGTTTTTAGTTTTGGTTGCTACGTGCAATGAAGTGTGAATCATTGTTTCAGCAGTTGGTTCTGTGTGTTGTTTCTGAGTCAGTGGCCAAATTAAGGTGATTCACCCACAACCAGAGCAAGAGGCTGGGATTAATATTGACTCCACTGCATTCAGTATGACATCACGTCAATACTGTTAGAAAGGGAAAGCTGACACCAACTCCCACCCCACCAGAGATCTCAAACCAAAACACCCAAAGAGAAGCGCATCATCCTATAATCTGTAAAATTAATGTGAAAAGTGGTGTAACCTGCTCTAATGTTTAAAAATAAATCCCTGACACTTTAAAATCAACAAAAATCCATTTATTTATCTAACAGTAACGGTGAACAGATGAACTAAACTATTAACAAACCAAATAAATCTCTTCTAACTACTGACTGTTTCAGAATAAAACAAGGTTCTCGTGATATGCTGATCCAATAAATATAATTCCCTCTTGTAACAAGAAATAGAATTTAGTCTCTCAGATTACAGCCAGGTTACGTGTCTCTTGGAATACTCTGTGCCACCTTCTGTTGAATCTTCTGTCAGGAATGCCCTTCTCAGATTTTTTTTAAATGATGCATTCTCTAATACAGAGATGACTGACATCCAATTTTCCCCTCTCAATAGAACTGAGGACTTTTGGCTCTCGTGAGGGGGAGTTAGAGATTTGGGCGTTCAGTCGATTGTACCCTGAAGGTGGCAACACAGGTCAGTGGAGTGGTCACAAAGGTTTCATTTGGCGGTGTGTAAATAAATTGTTTTCCTGGAAGCCAAGTGATTTGACCAGCTACATCACTCCTGGATACCTCTGCCTAAAACAACAAAAAAACGTTAGGGTCTGGGCTACCTTCCCAGAATGTTTTGAGGGGATCTGGCCTGGTCCATAACACTGAACACCTGCAAATTGTGTCTCCAGGAAGGATGTAGTGAAACTTGAAAGGGTTCAGAAAAGATTTAAATGGACGGTTCGGAGGTTGGAGGGTTTGAGTTACAGGGAGAGATTGAATAAGTTGCAGGTATTTTTCCCTGGAACATCGGAGGCTGAGGAGTGACCTGGTAGATATTTATAAAATTATGAGGGGCACAGATAGGGTAAATAGTCAAAATCTTTTCCCCAGGATGGGGAATCCAAAACTGGAGGTTTAGGATGAGGGGGAAAAGATTTAAAAGGGACCTGAGGGGAGACCTTTTCACGGAGAGAGTGGTGTATGTATGGAATGAGCTGCCAGAGGAAGTGGTGGAGGCTGGTACAATTTCAACATTTAAAAGGCATCTGGATTGGAACATGAATAGGAAGAGTTTAGAGGGATACGGACTAGTTCTGGCAAATGGGATGAGATTAATTTGGGATATGCAGTCAGCATGGACGAGTTGGACTGAAGGGTCTGTTTCCCTGCTGTGCATTTCTTTTGACTCGAAGTCTCCAAAAGATACCACATTGCTTCAACCGAACTCTGAAACCCAACGTTACTGACAGATTCTTTGTGTGTGAACCCGAGAGGCCGTAGAGATGGTCGTAGAGATGTACAGCACTGAAACAGACCCTTCGGTATAACTCGTCCAGAATGACCAGACATCCAACATTTAATCTACTCCCATTTGTCAGCATTTAGCTCATATACCCATCCAGATGCTTTTTAAATGTTGTCATTGTACCAGCCTCCACAACTTCCCCTGGCAGCTCATTCTGTACATGCACCACCCTCTGTGTGAAAACTTGTCCCTTGAGGTCCCATGCTAAGTTGCCTGTGGTGTTAGGGTGGGTTACTCTTCGGAGGGTCAGTGAGGACGTGTTGGGCCGAAGGGCCTGTACTAACGCTGTAGGGAATCTAATCAAAAGGCACCTGGATGGGTGTATGAACAGGAAGAGTTTCGAGGGGTGCTGGCAAATGGGACTAGATTAATTGAGGATATCTGGTCAGCATGAATGGGTTGGACCAAAGGGTCGGTTTCCAGCACTTGGCCTATATCCCTCTCAACCATTCCTATTCATGTCCCCATCCAGATGCTATTTAAAGGCTGTCATTGTACCAGCCTCCACCACATCTTCTGGCAGCTCATTCCATCCATGCATCACCCCCTGCATGAAAAGGTTGCCCTTTAGGTCCCATTTAAATCTTTCCCCTCTCACCATAAACCCTCTGGTTCTGGACTACCCAACCTCCAGGGAAATGACCTTGTTATTTACCCTATCCATACTCCTCATGATTTTATAAACCCATATAAGGTCACCCCTCAACCTCTGACACTTCAGGGAAAACAGCCCCAATCTATTCAACCTCTCCCTGTAGCCCAAACTCTCGGCAACATCCTGGTAAATCATTTCTGGTGGGGAAGTCAATGATTTGGGTTAATACCTGAAACACTGACTTCACTGCTGGTGCTGCCTGGCTTGCTGTGTTCTCCCAGCCTCCTGCTTGTCTACTTTGGATTCCAGGATCTGCAGCTTGTTTTTGTCTCTAACGAATGGCAGAGCAGACTCGATGGGCTGAATGGCCTAACTTCTGCTCCATTGGTCTCACAGGCTTTGGTTTGTGCAGATTGTTTCAGTGGGAACGTGCAGTCCTGGGCTCAATGAGCAGTAGCACCCAATGGATCAAAGTTCATAGAATCACAGAATCCCTACAGTGTGGACACAGGTCCTTCAGCCCAACAAGTTCAAACTGACCCTCTGAAGAGTCACCCACCCAGACCCATTTCCCTACCCTATTACTCGACATTTCCCCTGACTAATGCACCACACCTACACATCCCTGTACACTGGGACAATTTAACTTCACCAATCCACCCTACCTGCACACCTTTGGGCTGTGGGAGGAAACCGGAACACCCAGAGAAAACCCACGCAGGCACAGAAGGAGAATGTGCAAACTCCACACAGATAGTTGCCCCAACAGTGGAATCAAAGCCGGGTCCCTGGCACTGTGAGGCAATGCTACTCACCACTGAGCCACCGTGGGAGTGGGTACAGTCCAGCAGAAAACAAAACAAGCACCAACTCTCCCACTGTCAGACTGGGCAGGAGGTTCAGTCCTGGGGGTGACCCACAGCAGCCTCACCGGCAGAATCCGATTGTTGGGAACGCTGGTGCCCCCGCTGGTGCCTCTGCAAGTTGCAGGCCTGGGTGAAGGCCTTCCCGCACTCAGGGCAGCTGAAGGGCCTCTCCCCAGTGTGGACTCGCTGGTGCTTCAGTAAGTCAGAGGAATTGCTGAAGGCCTTTCCGCACTCAGGACAAGCGAATGGCCTCTCCCCGGTGTGGACCCGCCGGTGGATCAGCACGTGGGAGAAATTGCTGAAGGCCTTCCCACACTCGGGGCAACTGAAGGGCCTGTCCCTGGTATGGACCCACCGGTGGGTCAGCAGGTTGGAGGCATGGGTGAAGGCCTTCCCACACTCAGGGCAGCTGAAAGGCCTCTCCCCTGTGTGGACCCGCTGGTGGGTCAGCAGGGCGGAGGAATCGCTGAACCCCTTCCCGCACACTGGGCAAGTGAATGGCCTCTTCCCTGTGTGGACACTCTGGTGCCTCAGCAGGGAAAAGGCCTGGGTGAAGGCCTTCCCACACTTAGGGCAGCTGAAGGGCTTCTCCCCTGTGTGGACCCGCCGGTGGGTCAGCAAGGCGGAGGAACTGCTGAACCCCTTCCCACACTCTGGGCAGGCGAATGGCCTCTCCCCGGTGTGGACCCGCTGGTGCTTCAGTAGGTCAGAGGAATTGCTGAAAGCCTTCCTGCACTCAGGGCAGCTGAAGGGCCTCTCCCCTGTGTGGACCCGTCGGTGCCTCAGCAGGGTGGAGGAACTGCTGAACCCCTTCCCGCACTCAGGGCAGGAGAATGGCCTGACCCCAGTGTGACTGCGCTGATGAGCCTCCAGGACAGACGGGACATGGAAGGCTTTCCCACAGTCGCCACACTTCCAAGGTTTCTCCAATGAGCGGGATTCCTCTGGTTTCTCCATGGCTGAAGCTTCAGCGGCACACAAACACGTGTACAGTCCCTCCCTGCCGTGAATTCCTCTTTCCAGGCTGGATAACTGTTTTCGGTTCCACACTCAGTACGCTGTAACAGTAGGGTCTCTCATTCAGTCCCATTGATGCTGAAAACGTACTGAAGCAGGGACCAAAAGACTTTGCTCCTTCTCACAGAATCTTAGTCAAAACTCGTTCCAGTCCCAATGGACTGAATGACTGTCAAACATTGACTTGAAATTGAGGACAGCAGACGCTGGAGAGTCAGAGTCAAAAAGTGCGGAAAAGCACACCAGGTCAGGCAGCATCTGAGGAGCAGGAGAGTCGGCGTTTTGGGCATAAGCCCTTCATCTGTTGATTTTTAAACTTCAGTTTTCAGATCAAATACTCTGTAAAAAGAGACTATAAAAGTCATCATTGTCACTGAGAAGGTCTATAGCCTTAAAACTTGTCTTTAAACATTTAGACTAAATGTAATGATGAATTATAGAACACACTTATTACACCAGAAAATAGACAGACAGCAAGGCTCAGAAAAGGGGGGCATCTTAAAGAATGTAAAAGATAGGGACACCTGGGCTTACCAAGTGATAACAGGATGCTGTAAGACAATTAAGAAGGTTTGCCTTAGCATCGGTGAATCTGTTTGAACAGGACACCAAGTGATAACATTCACAGCCGTTCCCTTGTGAAATTAATGACAGTGTTTGGTTCTGACCCTGAAACGAAACTCGGTACTATCAAAAACTTTGTAATTAACACTCAGTTGCTGTCAATTATAATGGATTTGTATACCCCTTGCAAGAAGGGCAGTCACAGAGAAAATAAATCTTTGCTGTTACAAAACCCTGACTTGAGAGTTCAAAAGGACACTAGAGATAGACACCATTTTAGTGCTGAGGCTGTTGAATCCAGTAGAAAATTAACTCTTAGTGCTTAGCTGGTATGGATCGAATTTAATTGCATTTTGAGAAGCCAATTCTGGTTATGAAATGCAAATTCTATAAAAGGAAATACTGATAAAGCTTTAAATTACTTGCTGATTTTACGGACTGCCCCACTGTCAATTCTAACTAATTAGATCTTATGTCTTATTTGAATTTGAATCACAAACTTGAAAAGTAGGCATGTTTCATTCGAAGACAAATGAATCAGTTTGAGTGCAACCTTACGGTAACATCTCTGCCTCAGGTACAGAATGGTTTAGTGCTTAAAAAGCAGGAGTCTGCTCCTAGCTTAGAAATTATTCAAGGTCGAATATTGAAGAGATTCTTGCACAATGTGTCGGGAAGCCATTTTATGATTGAACGTTTGCCCTCCTTACTAAGAAGCTGTTTTATAAAAGAAATGTATCTGACAATGTGAGCTGTGCAAGGTTATCTTGTGAACTCTCCAATTAGCTGAGACTGGTACCTCTTTATGAGAGGAGTTTATCTCACTAGCAGGCGCCTAACTCAGCTGTTTATCCCACCTGACGAATGGCTTAGGGCCTGTCGGAGTGATTAGTCAAGCTTCACAGACCTGTCAATTCGCTTTTCTTCCTTATGAATTATTGTCTTTCACTATTATCTGTCTAATTAAGAACATGCAATTTCTTTTTCAAAATATTGTACAAAGGAAGCCACTTTGTATCAATACATTGGGGTAGCCTGCTGGGCAATTGAACAGCTGGTAACCTACTCTCCTAGATTATTAGAACCAAGTTAGTTTACCTTATAGGAATCAATGTTATGTTGGCACAGTGATGCTTTCAGTGAATAAAGAGGATAACTAAAATTATACTAAACTGTCCAAAACAGGTTTTTATTCCAGACTTCCAAACAGTACGATTTCCAGGACGAACCAAGAGGGAGGCTTTACAGGTCTGAGTCCACAAGGGATTCCCTGGGTGGTCTTAAATCTCCACTTTAACATCAGTCCAGGGTAGAAATTCAGAACAAGCAATTCTTTTTCTGCAGAACAATCTTTTCTTTTGTTATTCCACAAAATTGAAAGCACCATCCCAATGTCTCTCCCCCTATCCATTCTCACTCCACTCTAATTTTCCTGAAGGATGCTAATTCAGGATCTTACAGTGCCAAAAAAGTTAAAAAAAAACATCGCTTTTGAATAACTCTACCTGAAAGTTAACATCTTTCACGACATTGGGATACTGCTCAGTGTGAGCAGATCTGATTTTGGGAAGCAAAGAAAAACTGTAAGTTCAGGATAAAACTGCAATACAGCGTCTTTAGAAACATCCAGACACGGGGTCAAGGCATTGACACCAACACCAGTGAGAAACTAAACATACAGACGTGGCAAACCATCTGTCTTTAGTCTTTTAGAATGGGTTGTAGGTATCATTAATATGTAAATCTCAGAACTTCTTACAAATCACCTTCTCGAGATAACATAAGTTTTGTAACAAAAGGTGACACCTCAGCTCAGACAATGCATTAAAGGTATGAGGTCACAGTCAGTCTGTATCCCAATGTTGAATCTGACAAGTTCTGTTTCCAAAGTGAAGTTTACAAAATATTATATGCATGCACTGACTGCATTGACTGCCAGCAGATTGCGCATTTTTTGAATAAAATCAAATGTTTGGATCAGAAATTGGCTAGCTGAAAGAAGACAGAGGGTGGTCGTTGATGGGAAATATTCATCCTGGAGTTCAGTTACTAGTAAGGTACAAGGATCTGTTTTGGGTCCACTGCTCTTTGTCATTTTATTAATGACCTGGATGAGGGCATAGAAGGTGGGTTTGTAAATTCGCGGATGACACTAAAGTCGGTAGAGTTGTGGATACTGACTAAGGATGTTGTCAGTTACAGAGGGACGTAGATAAGCTGCAGGGCTGGGCTGAGAGGTGGAAAATGGAGTTTAATGCAGAAAAGTGTGAGGTGATTCACTTTGGAAAGAGCAACAGGAATGCAGAGTACTGGGCTAATGGTAAGACTCTTGGTAGTATAGATGAGCAGAGAGATCTTGGTGTCCAAGTACGTAGATCCTTGAAAGTTACCCAGGTTGATAGGGCTGTTAAGAAGGCATACGGTGTGTTAGCTTTTGTTGGTAGAGGGATTGAGTTTCAGAACCATGAGATCATGCTGCAGCTGTACAAAACTCTGGTGCGGCCAGATTTGGAGTATTGCGTACAGTTCTGGTCACCGCATTATAGAAAGGATGTGGAAGCTTTGGGAAAGGTTCAGAGGAGAGTTACTAGGATGTTACCTGGTATGGAGGGAAGGTCTTAGGAGGAAAGGCTGAGGGGCTTGCGGCTGTTTTGGTTAGAGAGAAGAAGATTGTAAGATGACTTAACTGAGACATAAGATAATCAGAGAGTTAGATTGATTGGACAGTGAATGCCTTTTTCCTTGGATGGCAATGGCTAGCACGAGGGGATATAATTTTAAATTGAGGGGTGATAGATATAGGACAGATGGTCAGAGGTAGTTTCTTTACTCAGAGTAGTAGAGGTGTGGAACGTACTGCCTGCAATAGTAGTAGACTCGCCAACGTCAAGGGCATTTAAATGGTCATTGGATAGGCATATGGACGAGAATGGAATAGTGTCGGTTAGATGAGCTTCAGATTGGTTCCACAGGTCGGTGCAACATTGAGGGCCGAAGGGTCTGCACTGCGCTGTAATGTTCTATGTATCCATAAATATAATTCTGCAAATACAAATTCACCCTGTACACTTATATGCATGTGTGCGTGCATGAGAGAAAGCAAATGTCTATGTCTATGCTGTTTATCTCTGTCTGTTTGATAACAAATGCTTTATTTCTGTAAATGTTGTTATAAATCAGAGTTGGGTACTAATAGTTAGATGTAAGGGAGAGAGAATTCCTCAAGTTGGGTACCATAAGAATCCTGGGAGACCTTTATTTCTGGCTTACTTCCCAATGAACAAACATTAAACACACTCACCTATTTATTTCTAATTTTGTTTCATTTTTCTTGTTTATTCCCCACTACGATGAGTCTCTCTGTCTGGATGGTTGACAGGCTGGGGCAATGTGGGTTGGGCCTAGAGTGACTGAATGTTTTATTGTTCTGGAAGGTGGAAAAGGGGGTCAAAGCTTCAGCAAAAACCCAGCAGAGCTGAGGAGATACGACACCTTACTCTGTGGGAACAGGAAGATCAAAGAGGACAGAGAAATCAGGACCTGAAATCCGAGCTGACACCAGACTACCCTGTGATCAGTGCTTTGATTAACAATGCCAACCATCTACCTTTACCGAGCTTCCCATTAAACTTCTCTGTAAGGAGTCTCAGATTATAATTATTCTCTTCAATGTGTGCAGCCAATTCATTCACTTTTATTACAATGCAGCACACATTCAGCTTTTACTTTTATTTTTTGTGATCTTTTGAATCCAGCTTTGATTGCTGGTACTTTTATCCTCCTTGTCCCTTTTTATCGTTCTCTAACATTCATTTTCCACATCACCACACTGCTCACTGGCCTTGATTTGGATTAGCCATGCTAAATTGCCCATTGTGCCCAGGGATGTGCAGGTTAGGTGGGTTAGCCAAGGGAAATGCACAGTTATAGTTTCACAGTAATAGAAGCAGGAGTAGGCCATTTGGCCCATCCAGCCTGCTCTGCCATTCATTAAGATCATCATCTCAGCTCCTCCTATCTACATTGTCCCAACTACCCTTTAATTCCCGATAATGCAATAACCCAGCAAACTATATGCTGAATATATTTAATAAAGCTGCTGCTACTGCTTCCTTGGGCAGAGAATTCCATAGATTCACCACATTCCAGGGAAAGCAATTCTTCCTCATCTCTGTCCTAAATCTACTCTCCCTAATCTTGAAGCCATGTCCCCTAGTCCTAGTCTAATTCACCAGCAGAAATGACAGGACAGGATAGGTGGGGTGGGGGTGGGTCTGGGTGGCATGGTCTTCAGAGGGATCAGCGTTACCTTTATGAGCTGAATGGCCTGATTCCACACCTTGGGCTTCAATGATTTACCAAGGTTGTGCGCGCTCCGGATGACAGCTCCCAGAACCTCTCACTTTCTGCAAATCGAAAGACAAGTCCCACCCTGCCCTCTCGTATGTGTGTTCTGTAACTGCTTAATCATTTCGAGTGAATCCAGCCCACACCTCCCACTGCTGCCTGTAACCTTTACAATGCTGATGAAACAATGAAATACCTGCAGTACTGAAAATCGTAAGGCTTCTAACGATACCAGTTACTGATTCACTGCACCTTCTGATGGACAGTGTTGGAAATACAATGTTGAAGGCTGAATGAAATGAGCAGTTTAAAACAAAAACCCACCTAACCCTTCGCTAGGTTCTCCACTCAGCACACTCTACTAACTGCCAGTAAACCTGAAAGCACTTCATCCCCACAGTGCAATGAATTCCCACTTTCCACCAGAATTCCAGATGTGCTCCCTCACTCAGTTGCTGTCTCACAAATGAAAGATTTCATTGTAACTTCTGCTCCCAGTCAGGGCAAAACATCTTTGAAAACTACTCTGGAAGTCTAGTCTTCACAACCACACTTCTACTTTTACTGAAGACCATTAGAGTCATACAGCACAGAAACAGACCCTTCGGCCCAATCAATGGTACCGACCAGATATCCTAAATTAATCCAGTCTCATTTGCCAGCATTTGGCCCATATCCCTCAAAACCCTTCCTATTCAAGTACCCATCCAGATGCCTTTTAATATGTTGTAATTGTACCAGCCTCCATCTCTTCCTTTGGTAGCTCATTCCACAGAGACATCACCATCTTTGTGAGGAAGTTTCCCCTCAGGTTATTTTTAAATCTTCCCCCTCTCATCTCAAACCTATGCCCTATACTTTTGGACTTACATACCCTTGGGAAATGATCTTGGCTATGCATCCTATCCATGTCCCTTATGAACTTCTATAACGTCACCCCTCAGCCTCCAACACTCCAGGGAAAATAGACCCAGTCTCTTCAGCCTTTCCCTGGAGCTCAAACCTTCCAACTCTGGCAACAGCCTTGTAAATTCCTTCTGAACTCTTTCAAGTATCACAACATCTTTCCTGCAGCAGGGAGATCAGAAATATGTGTGGTATTCCAAAACATGGTCTAACTCAATTTACTGACCAATGGAGGAAAGCATATCAAACAGCTCCTTCATTATCTGATCTACATGCTACTCCACTTTCAAGGAACTATGAACCTGCTCTCCAAGGTCTTTTTGTTCTGCTTCACTGCCCAGGACCTTAGAATTGGGTGTATAAATCCTGCCCTGATTTGCCTTACCAAAACGCAAAATCTCATACTCATCTAAATTAAACTCCATCTGCCACTCCTTGGCCCATCAGCCTATCTCATCAATTCTAATTTATATCAAACCTTCTTTCCTCTTTCATTCACAGAAAGCTGAAAATCTCCATCCCTCAGACTCTACCCCACTCTCACTTTGCTGAACCTAATTCCTCTGTACCTCATCCTGAAGGGTCTGGTCCATGCTGATTAACAGGCCCACACTCGGGGGTGGGGGGGGGGGTCTAACTGAAACAGACAGAGTACTGAACAGCCAGGACAGAGTGGACATTGACAAGATGTCTCCATTGGTAGGAGAAACTAGAACTTCAGGGCACAGCCTTCGAGTAAGGGGAAGACTTTTCAGAATGGAGATAAGAAGAAATGTCTTCAGCCAGAGAGTGCTGAATCTATAAAATTCATTGCCACAGGAGGCCAGGTCACCGAGTATATTTAAGACTGAGATAGATATCTTCTTGAGTATCAAGGGAATCGAAGGTAATGGGGAGAAAGCAGGGGAATGAGGTTGAGAAATTTATCAGCCATGATTGAATGGCGGAGCAGACTCGATGCGTTGAATGGCGTAATTTCTGTTCTCATGTCTTATGGTCTCACACAGTGTGACAGAATTGGGAGCAGAGGTAGACCATTTGGTTTTTCGAGCCTGCACCAGCACTGAACAGATCATAACTGGATAGGAATATACTTACATCTGGGTGGATAGGTTGAGATGTTTTTTCACTGGAGTGTCGGAGGTTGAGAGGTGACTTTATAGAGGATTATAAGATTGTGAGGGGTATAGATGAGGTGACCAGCAGGTGTCCTTTCCCGAGGGTGGGGGTTTCAAGATGAGGGAGCAAATTTTGAAGGGGAGAGGAGAAAGATTTTAAAATGACATGAGGAGAATCGTTTTTTTAGGAAAGTGGTTAGTGTGTGGAATCAATGTTCAGAGGAAGTGGTGGATGTAGGTACAGTAACAATGTTTAAAAGACATTTTGATAAGTACATGAAAAGGAAAGGTTCGGAGGGATATGGGCCAATCACTGGCAAATGGACCAGTTTAATTTGAGAACATAGCATGGACTAGTTGGACTGAAGGGTCTGTTTCTGTGCTGTAGGATCCTGTAGCTGTTCTCTACTGGGGTCTGAAAACCATTTTCTTGGAGATCCAAGTGGCGGTGGTCTGAGTGGTCTGCTGTGTTGGGCTCTGTGCTATATCCTATGGCAATGTGGACATTTACCCCCCACCCCCTCGTTAACCATCCTTAGGAGAAAAAAATACTCCTATAAACTTAGTGAACATCTGGAGCTGCTAAAATTGTGGTTTGACAGCTTTAAGACCAGGATGAAAGCAAATGAAGGAAAGGGGCCAAAAGGAGTGCAGCAGGCAGGGCACTCACCTACTACATCGGGGGTGCCTGGCGCCATTGCTCAAACTCCCAGGGCAGTCCCCTTGGATTTAATGGGGCAGCAGCAGTTACTCTCGGAGTTTGGCAAATTCCGAGATAAGATTGAAGCAGCAGTGGAACCACTATCTGCCACGCTGGAAAAGCATGGTCAGGAAATTCAAATGTTGGCCCAAAGAGTAAAGGCAGCAGAGGAGAGGACCGTGGCGGAGGTCTCAGGAGGAAGGATCCAAACGCTGGAAGACCAGGTTCGGGTCCTTCAGGAGCAAGTGGACGCCCTGGAAAACTAAAGTAGGAGAAAAAGCTTACAGCTCGTGGGTCTTCTGGAACGTGAGGAAGGCGAAGACCTCATTGGAATCCTGGAGAAGTGGTTCCTGATGTTCTTAGGGCTGGAGTTGGAGTCGGGCCTGTTGAGTTTGGAGCGGGCCCACCGGATTGCAATGTACAGGTCAGGACCAGACCCACGCCCCCGCATGGTCCTTGTGCGACTCCTGCATTATAAAGAAAAACAGTTAATGATTGAAACAGCAAGAAGACTGGGAAGAGATCCACAGGCTTTGTGCATTAAAGGCTCAAGAATAATATCTTTTCAGGACTTCTCAGGAGCCAGAATTAAGAAGAGAAAGGGCTTTTGATGAAGTTAAGAGAAAATTAAGGGATCTGAACATTCACTGTTCCTTGAGGTCCCTGGCCGTGTTACATTTTGCTCATGGGGGGGCGGTATATCATTTTGATTCAGCAGAAAAGGTGAAGGACTTTGTGAATTCTCTGAATTCAAGAACTCAGGTTGGGATGGGGCCATCGATACAGACAATGGTGCAGTTCTTTCTGTCCCATCTTTTCTTTTCTCTCTCTCCATTTTTTTCGTGGTTATCGGCTTCTCCATACTGCCTTGATGTAAAACCGGAATTATTTAGTATATCGGTCAGTTGTGCATTATGCGAGGACTTTTGTTTTAACTGCTGTCCTTTTGGTTTTGGTTTGGGGGTGGCGATACCTGTGGTTAAGATATATGGAGAAGGGGTGTGTGTGTGGCGGGGGCGGGGGGGGAATGGGCATCCATTTTTAACTCTCAGAATGTAAATAACGTGTTTTTTGTTCATCTGTGAATTGCCTGGGGTTAGGGCACAGCCTCGGTTGGAAGGATCCAGGATGTTTGCTGTGGGCAAGGTGAGGTAGGGTGGTGGGGGAGTTATGATAGAGCTAAAGGAGAAGAATGCCCTAAGAGTAGAGGACTGGCTATACTGATAAGAAGGAACCTCCCTTTTCAGGTAATTGAGAAAATTAAGGACGAAATTGGACAGTTCATCATTCTTAAAGATCAACTACATGGATAAGAGTATGGCGTCCTGAATGTGTATTCCCCACCCCCCCCCCCCCAATGTGCACCCTCTTACATTTCTAACTGATGGAGTTGCTAAAATGATGAGTCTTGGGGGTGCACAGCACTATCATAGGAGGGGATTTTAATCTCCTCATAGATCCTGAAGTAGACAGGGTGACAAGGGGCCTCGCATGTATGATTGCACGATCTAAGCAGTAGGAGGACATGATTGGTTTGATTTGTTTACCTACAGTGTGGAAACAGGCCCTTCGGCCCAACAAGTTCACACTGACCCTCCGAAGAGTAATCCATCCAGACCCATTTCCCTCTGACTAATGCACCTAACACCATGGGCAATTTAGCATGTCCAATTCACCTTACCTGTACATCATTGGACTGTGTGAGGAAACCAGAGCACCCGGAGGAAACCCACGCAGACACGGGAAGAATGTGCAAACTCCACATATACTCATCCAAGGCCGGAATCGGACCTTGGTCCCTGGTGCTGTGAGGCAGCAGAGCTAACCACTGAGCCACCGTGCTGCCCCAGTGTGAGGAGTTGGGGTTAGTGGATGTGTGGAGACATCGCCACCTGAATGGAAGGGACTTTACTTTCTGTTCCAACCAACACAAGTGTCACACACGAGTTGACTGCTTTTTTATGTCATCAGATATTTTGGATAAAACACTGGCTTGTAAAATTGGGCAGATAGCTGTCTCAGACCACGTGCCAGTGTATTTAGATGGTAAAATCAAGGGTGGTGGAATGGATGCACGGCACTGGCGCACAGACCCATTCCTGTTAAGGAATGGCAAATTCGTTGAGTACATCAGAAGAAAGTTCAGGGTCTTCTGGGATATCAACTCAAGTAAGGCCAGTAATCCGGCAATACTGTGGGAGGCCACTAAGGCATATTTATGAGGCCTAGTTATTTCATATTAAACAAATAGAAGGAAGCCGAGGGAGGAGCAACAATAGATGCTGAGGAAGTATATTATATTAGGACTTCACTGGTCAAGCTGCAGCTCTCAGGGTTGCTCTCGACTCATTGCACACACAGGTGCCAAAAAACGGTCTCCTTTGCCAAACAAAGACTGTTTGAATTTGGACAACCTGCCCCTCCCTAGTATAAAGGCGGAACGGGTTTCCCTATTGAATGCACCAATGATGATACAGGAGGTGCAGGAAACAATAAAGCATCTCCAGATAGCAATGCACCGGGGTCAGATGGGTTCCCAAGTGAATTCCATAAGGAATTCATAAATGCCATCTCTGAGGATGTATAGCTATTCAGACACATAGGTTTGTCTTCCGCCCTCTCTTATGGAGGCTAATATCTCCTTCATTTTAAAGAAGGAGAAAGAGCCCGAAGAATATGCTTCATACAGACCCATTTCACTGTTGAATGTAGATTTTAAAATCCTACCCAAGTTGCCGGCCCTGAGGTTGGAAAAGATGTTGCCCTGTATTATGAAAGATGATCAGATGGGTTTTAACGGCTGTAGCTCCTCCAATAATATCAGGAGGGTACTGAACATAGTGCAGGTATGCCACAAAGATTGATCCTGGGTTCGGTGGTTTCCATAGATGCAGACAAGGCATTTGACCGGATGGAATGACTGTACTTGTTTGGGGTCCCTGAGCATTTTGCTAGACGGGTAGTGGTGTTGTATAATGATCCTAAGGCAGCAGTCATCACAAACGGCACTAAGTTTGATAACTTTCATATGGGGAGAGGGAGTCAACAGGGATGTCCTCTTTCACTACTGCTATTTATCTTGGCAATTGTGCCATTAGCTGAGGCGATCAGGAGGGATCCTGAAATAGTGGGGCCAGAGGTGGGAATGGGGAGCATAAGATTACCCAATATGTTGATGACGTCCTTTTGTTCTTGGCCAATCTGGAGGAGTCAGTTTCTCGATTTGATTCAAACAATTAATTTATTTGGCTGTTTTTCGGGCTACAGGATCAACTTTACAAAATCGGAAGCCATGCCGGTGGGGGGATTAGTGGAGGTGCCTGATCTGAAGGATGGAATGCAGTTCCTGTTTAGATGGTTGTCAAAAGGATTTTTGTATTTGAGAATTTTTATTACTCC
This sequence comes from Chiloscyllium punctatum, assembly GCF_047496795.1. NCBI lineage: Eukaryota > Metazoa > Chordata > Chondrichthyes > Orectolobiformes > Hemiscylliidae > Chiloscyllium > Chiloscyllium punctatum. The sequence goes on along the minus strand of NC_092774.1, from coordinate 39,528,062 downwards.
TGCCTTCCACCAGCTGTATAAAGCTAACTATGTACAATTACTCGAGAGGATAAAGCAGGATTTGCAGCAGTGGAAGGGTTACCGTTATGATGGTTACGCCGAATAGCCCTGAATAAAATGAATGTTCTTCCTTGCCTGTTGTAACCCTTGAGAATGCTCCCGTTGTTGCTACCCAGATGAGTATTACGGAGGCTCAATGGTTGGCTCGGTTCTTTTATTTGGTGTCGCAGGCGCACCCTAATTAAGTTTACCAAATTGCAGCTCTCGCAGGGTGAGGGAGTGGGGTGAACCTTCTGGACTTGGAGACATCAAATATGCACTTTGTTCCCCTATCTGGGTGGCGGGGCATGGGGGTGATTCGGGGTCAATTTGGCTTGATGTTGAAGCCTCGCAGTTACGTTGTCTCCTAATTATTTATGAATAAGATGAAATCCATGACCGAGCAGTATAAGAGTCCAATCATTTTAAATACAGTGAAAACCTGGAGGATAATGAGGCAAGATGAGGGCAATTGGCTTAAGACCTCACCGTTTACCCCATTGGTGGGAGCCCAAGGATTTAAACCTGGGGCAATGGACTCCGGCTTTAGGTCATGGGAGAATAAGGGAATCTCCTGTCTGGGAGATTTATTCAAGGGGGAGGTCTTGATGTCATTTAGCCAGCTAAGTCAGAAATATGGATTGTACCTATTCCGGTACTTTCAGATAAGGGTTATATACAGAAAAAGATGATGGTCCCTGCTCAGCTTTACAGGTCAGAAGTGGAGAAAAGAGTACTCGAGTGTGCTGGTGTTCTTTCAGTCAGTACTTTGTATTATTTACAAAAGGGGTGTGCCTTAGGGGACGTGGAGGGAACCTGTAGGACGTGGAATCAGGAACTCCGAGAGGATACTTCATTGGAAGTATCGAAAAGAAATATGGGAAAATGTGAGCAAAATTTCAATACGTAACAAAGCACAGGCCTTGAAATTGAAGATTTTACACAGGGCTCATATGGCGCCAGAAAGGCTAGCTAGGTTCAAGAGAGGAGTATCACCAGGTTGTCCCAAATGTAAAATTATTATAGGCACTCTCACACACTGCTATTGGTCATGTTTTAAGGTCCAGACTTACTGGAGTGCTATAGTAAGGGAGCCGAAGGACATCCTCGGGATTGAAGTTAAAGTGGATCTGGCATTTCTTCTTCTGGGGTTAGCAAATTTGCCCTCTCCTGGGGAAACATAGGAAGAGACTATGTAACATTCTTACCCACTATACAAGGAAGAACATTTTAATTAAATAGACAGCGGAAAAAACCCCAGGTCTTACTGGGTGGCGTTGGCTAGTGATGGAGCATCTCCCCCAAGACTACCACATGAATATGGTGCACCACTGAACAGGGCGGTTTTATAAGACATGGAAACCTTTCTAAATTATATGGATGCAGACTTATCAGCAATATTGATTAGGGCCGTGGTATGCCATGGGAATCAGTTTGGGCACCAGTGGGGCCCTGGGAAGGGAGGCTGGGGGGAAAAGAATATGGGTACAATAACTGGAGCTCCCAGGGATGGGAGCCTCAGTGGAGGTGTAATGAGTTAAATAGAATAAAATAATGTGATGTAATTTAATTTGAATTCAGTTTAATTTATTTTTTAAATTTGATTGAAGTTTAGTTTAAGCTAAGCAGGTAAAGTTGTTCTGGTAGAATAGTAGTTAGTTCATTATTAATAGTATCATGATATGACATTATTGTACTGCCTCTATCTTTCTGTATTTTGGTATTGTTCTTTTTTGTCTATAGATGTTTTGTAAAAGATTTGAAAATGTTTCTAATAAAATATTTTAAAAAACATTTCCTTGCCTTCCCCCATAACTAATTTTAACATTCAAAAGTCAGATAAACTCAGCTTTGAATATATTCAATGACCCCCTAACTGCACGAAGACATCCCCACTTCTGAACTCAATTCCTCTTGCTAATACACCACTTGCCTTGCTCATTGCTTGCTGCACTTGTCTGACAACTGGCATTGACTGGGATAGAAAGCCTGAGTAGAAGGTAGCTGAGGCACCTTTGTACGTCCACACATCATTCCTGATGAATGGTTTTTGCCCAAAACATTGACTGCCCTGCACCACGGATGCTGCCTGATCTGTTGTGCTTTTCCAGCGCCACATATTTCGACTCTGATCTCTAGCGTCTGCAGTTCTCACTTGTCCCACATCCCAATATATCACCATTTAAACAATGCATCTCCTTTCTATTTTTATTTTACAGGAAAGACTATAACTTCACACTGTGTAACTGCATTTGCCATGTGTTTGCCAATTAAGACACAGACCTGAACCAACTTTGCTGCAAGTCAAGAACTGAACTCCAGAATGAAAAAATAAAATGGAAAAGGGGGTGAGAAAAGAGTGTGTTGTACTCACAGATGTTGGACAGAGGAAAATTGCAGTCTGAGGTGAAGCTCAATCTTCATTCAGAGAGAGAAGAACAGCAACTACAGCTTCACAAATTCATGGTCTAACGTCCGCATTCAGAGAATAGGGGCGTTCTCAATGGCAGGAAGACCACACTCCTTCCGGTCTTCTGGCGCTTTCTATTGGTCCATCAAAAGAATGTCGCGTCCTGTCTCCGCTGTCAGGTAGGAGCATGCGCACTACTTTGCTGACACCAGCGTACATGCGCAGTGTTTGCTGACACCGAGAAGCATGCGTAGTCTGTCCTGTGGAGGTGTTGGTGTAACCGACAAATTTTCAGTCTCAATGCTAATAGGAGAGAAAGAAAGACTGGTGCCACAAATTTGTTTTCCTGAGACTCAACATTTTATTGTTTTTGAATTTTGTCTGGCTGCTCAATTTTGTCTGTCTTTTCCCCAGGTTAGAGGAAGTACAAAACTAGAGGGGCATCGGCTGAGAGTGAGAGCGGAAAGGTTTAAAAGGGACAGATGGGATAAATTTTCACGCAGAGCATAGTACGTGTATGGAATGAGCTGCCAGAGGCCGTGTGTCAAGGCTGGTACATTTACAACATGTGAAAGGCTTCTGGATGGGTTCTGGAAAGGCCTGTATATGAATAGGAAGGGTTGAGAGAGATGAGCCAAATACTGGCATACAGACCACTAGATTTATTTCAGATATGTGGTCGGCATGGACCAAAAGGTTTGTTTCTGTGCTCTGCAATTCTATGACTCTATTTCTACATATTCTGAACCAATTTCACAAGACTAGGAATAGGTCATTCCTCCCTCACAGCCTGTTCTCAACTGTGGCTTAACTGCAAGTTTCAGAAAGATGTCTGCAGTTTTTTTTAAAGCAATTGAATATGCTTTCAGACGTTATTGATGTTTCTAAATACAACATTTTAGCTATTCTCAATGTTTTACAAATCAGCCGTTTCGCTGGTTCAGTGGTTAGCGCTGTTGCCTCACACTGCAAGGAACCGGATTCGATCCCACCATCTGGCGACTGTTGGTGTGGGATTTGCACATTCCTTTGCCCTCCTTTCAGTGCTCCAGGTTCCGCCCATGGTCGCAAAGATGGGCAGGTTAGGGTGGATTGGCCGTGCTAAATTGCCCCACAGTGTGCAGAGATGTGTTATGGGGTGGGATGCTTTTCGGAGGGTCAGTGTGGACTCGATGGGCCGAATGGCCTGCTCCCACACTGTAGGGATTCTATAATTACAAGAGTTGTCAAACCAGCAATTTTAATTGGTGAAGTATAAGACCAGGAGCCAATCTTTAATCAGTTTTCCATTCATTCACAGAGTGAAATTTTAGAATTGTATCACTCTGAGCTCTACTCCCACCTCAATGTCAATAAATGTCTTTTTATCTGTCCTCAAACAATCAATCTGTCCCTCCTTAACCTTGATTTTTTTTAAAGTTAGCATATTTCTTCCTTTAGATAAACCTTATCAATCAAAACACAAAACAATGTTTCAAACCTAATTAAAGATTTTTTACGTTCTATACAAATCTTCTGGGATCCCCAGTAATCACCCCATATCAGCTGTTATCTTCATCAAATAATCTGACAATTATTGACTGCTATCAACCTCTTCCGTCCCAGGAAATTTCCTTTCTCTGCAAAGTTTGGTTCATGTTGGCAAGTTCAATTTATAATGTTTTACATTCTCAGTGTCTGTTTAACGTTCAGTGGGAAAACTGTTTTCAGTCTCACAGTTATACAGTATTCCTCCAAAATGTTTCTGAGGAATGCACTCCTCCCACAAAAGCTGGTGGTTCCACACTTAAAATGCTATTAACGGCTTGCTTGGTTGTCTTTGCTGTTTCCCCTCTAACTGTTCAAAATGTCTGGTTTTATACCCGAAAACATCAGATCATTTCATTGGTTTGGTGTCATTCCAAACTGTAAAATTCAAGTTCGATAGGAATTTGGTATCAGGGGCATACTTTAAACTGATTGGCCGAATTGGAATTTGTTTTTGTTCCATGGCAACACAACTCCAGCTATTTGTTTCAACCAAACGTTACATTTTTAAATTGTTCAGCACGCTTTGTGCTTTCAGTCAGTCCTTGCTCGTTTCCTCTCTGTCAAAAGGTACACTACACACCTACACCTTCATTACACCATCCAAATGTTTTTTAAATGTTGTAACTATACTTGCGTCTATCACTTCTGGAAGTTCATTCACTCACAAACTAACGTCTGTGTAAAAACGTTATCCCTCAGGTTCCTTTTGAAATCTCTCTCCTCTCACCTTAAAAAAAGTCCCCTAGTTTTTAATTCTCCTTCTCTAAGGAATAGACATTTGCTAATCACTTTACCTACAACCTTCATGATTTTATAAATTTCTACAAGGTTACCCTCAACCTCCTACGCTCCAGTGAAAAAGGTCCAAGCCTCTCCATGTAACCTGAACACTCCAATCCTGGCAACATCCTGGAAAAGCTTTTCCAAACCCTCTCCAATAGTATTCTGCCTATAACAGGGTGACCAGGACTGTACTCAGTACACTAAAATTGGCCTCATCAACATCCTGTACAACCTCAACATGACGTCCCAACTCCAACACTCAATGGTGTGAAAAATGAAAGCAAGTGTGCTAAACACCACCTTAACTACCCTGTCTACCAGTGATGAAACTTTCAAAGAACTATGTACCTGAAACTTCCCCTCCACCCCCACCCCCAAAACAGGTCTCTGTTCTACAACAAGACCCAGGGCCCTACCATTTACTGTACAAGTCTTGCCCTTGTTTGTTTTACCAAAATGCAACCTCTCGCTTTTATCCACACGGTCTCTCTCAGGGACACACACAAATACAGCCTTTCACAGCCTTTCACAGCCTTACACTCCATCACACTTACACTTTACCAAGTTAAAAATCACACAACACCAGGTTATAGTCCAACAGGTTTAATTGGAAGCATTAGCGTTCGGAGCACCGCTCCTTCATCAGGTGGTTGTGGAGGACACAGTTATAAGACACAGAATTTATAACAAACGTTTACAGTGTGATGAAGCTGAAATTATACATTAAAAAATACCTTGATTGTTTGTTGAATCTTTCATCTGTTCGAATACCATGATAGTTTCACATTTTTCAGATGTAAATTTTAAGAAGTTTTGTGATTTACATAAGTTACTTTTCAGGTTAACTGTAACATTTGATGTTAGCTAACACAAATTGTTACAGTTAACCTGAGAACATTTAAGAGGCATTTGGATGGGTATATGAACAGGAAGGGTTTGGAAGGATATGGGCAGGGTGCTGGCAGGTGGGATTAGATTGGGGTGGGATATCTGGTCAGCATGGACAGGTTGGACCGAAGGGTCTGTTTCCATGCTGTACATCTCTATGACTCTATTTACATATGAAAGAAGTGAAACTCTCATGGTTTATGAACAGATGAAAGACTCAACAAACAATCAAGGTATTTTCCTATGTACAATTTTAGTTACATCACACTTTAAATTTTTGCTCTAAATTCTGTGCCTTACAATTGTGTCCTCCACAACCACCTGATGATGGAACAGCGCTCCAAAAGCTAGTGCTTCCAATTAAACCTATTGGACTATAACCTGGTGTTGTGTGATTTTTAACCTTGTACAGCCCAGTCCAACACCGACATCTCCAAATTATGACACTTTACCAAGCATACAAACACGCACTCTCTTATGCACACACAAGTCTTTGGGGTGAATTTGGATTTTCAGAATTATATTTGCAGATACATTCAGTTTTCCTCAAAGAGTGTGCAATCTGCAGGCAGTGAAGCCATGTCATATTTTATAAATCCCTACTTTGAAAATACAACCAGTCTAACTCAAGATTGGGATACAGACAGAATCAAACCTCACACCTTTAATACATTGACTGAGCTGAGATGTCACCTCTTTTTATAAAATCTGGAGAATGTACCTTAAAAGTAGTTCTGGGATTTACATATTAATGAACAGAAACTAAAAGTGGCCTCATCAACATCCTGTACAACCTCAACATGACGTCCCAACTCCAACACTCAATGGTGTGAAAAATGAAAGCAAGTGTGCGAAACACCGTCCCTGAACCAGCCAGACTGACGTAGATTCTCGGAGCAGGGCCTGTCTCTCCTGGTTGAGAGGGAGTGTATGAAACCACAGAGAAAGCTGGGACCCACTGGAATTGTATCCCTTCCTCAGTCTCTCTATGTTTTTCCTTAACTTCTGTTTTTCTGACTTTTCTCCCTTTTCTCGCTCACTCTGTGTCTCTCTTTCTTCTTGTCTTCCACTCCCATCCGTCTGTCCTATGGGTTCAGGACCATAATTGTTTGAAGTTTGCGTCACCTACTGACCCTGATCACTCCCTGGACGAAAACGTTCTTCCTAATGTCACTTTTACTTCTTTTCCTCGTGATTTTAAAACTCTGCTGAATCGTTGTCGATCCTTTCAGGCGTGGGAGCATTTGCACTCCATTATTCCTGTGTCTAGACCCTCATGACTTGAAAAACGTCAATCAGGCCAGCTTTCAACCTCCTGTTCTCCTAGGAGAACTGTCCCAACTTTCCAATCTACCTTCATTGCTGACAATCCTCATACACGGCACCATTCACGTCAACCTGTTCAGCGCTGTCTGCAATCACTTCACTTCCCCGCTTCCTGAAATTTCACGCTCACAATTGAGCAATAATGCAGCTGGAGGATTCATTCAGAGTCGGACTGCGCGGGCGAACTATGTGCAATGATTGTTTTGACTTTGAGCAAGTGTTTCCTTTTATCCTGTTCGCTGGAATGGGAGCTCGACCTCATCCCGACTTCAGGCAGCACAATCTCGTTTAATAAATGTGCTTTTTGAGAAAATCACCCCGGCGTTTCTGCACAAGGCAACTTAAGAAACGAGGGCTCGTCCGGGATTCGAACCCGGGATCTCTCGCAAATTCACCCAACTGAAGGCCCGAAACGAGAATCATACCACTAGACCAACGAGCCACAGGCCCAGCACGGCGCGAGCTACCCTGACCCCGGACGCTCCAAGCGCCCTCCCCTGAATCAGCTGAGACTTGCTCAGTGTGAAATACGTTTGAGTTGCACCAAGAATCGCAAACAGCAAAGAGATTCCACAACATTTGCTTCTCATTCCGTCTCCCTGCGCCCAGGACGCTGCTGTTTGTCCCGTTCCCAGTAACTGGACTCTCTCCACTGGCGGATAATTAAACCATATTGTTTCTAATTGCAAACTGTTCTGGGGGAGGGCAGAGCCCCTTCGCTCTTCTGCTCTCTCGCAATCACTTTGGATGGGAGACGTCAGTTCCACTAATGCATAGGAAATGGGCAAGTTTTAACTACATTACAAAGGTCTGTAATCAAAGAGACAGAAAGATGCTGTGATGGCGGGACAGAGAGAAATGGACACCGGAAACTGTTCCCTCAGGTATATCCATATGAGTGTATTTGTGTGCAGCCTGCTCGGTGTTCAGAATTCGTCTTCACACAGCAATCCTGCAGAAAGACTTTTCTAACACGGGCGTCTGTTTCTTTGCTGAGAACGGGCAGCAGTGAACATCTGAGCCCCAACTGTCCCAGATGAAGTTGAAAATGAGCCATTGTTTCTCCCTCAGCCGCTCTGTCCCAGAGACAGGGAGAGGGACGGCATCAACGCGTGACGTCATTCCGCCGCAGCCTGAAGCCGTTCAGTCCATCATTTCCATGTGACTCTCTGTCACTTGTATCTCTCCGAGATGATTCCCAATCGGTGATATGTGTCCTCATCATGGGAACTGTGTCTGTGTGGTGATGCTGCTTTCGAAATGCTGATCGTCCTGTCATTCACGTCTGAACCGGAGTGGGGAATTATTGCAGGGAATGAATACGACCGCAAATAATGTGGCTTTGTGGCTCAGTGGTTAACCCTGCTGTCTCATAACGGGACCTGAATTCGATCCTACCCGTGTGCGGCTTGTTTGTGTGGAGTTTGTTCAATCTCCCCGTGTCTGCGTGGGTTTCCTGCGGTGCTCCGGTTTCCTTCCACAGTCGAAAGATGTGCAGGTTAGGTGGACTGACCATGTTAAACTGCCCCATAGTGCCCAGAGGTCGGGAGGTTGGGGGCATCAGTCAGAAGTAAATGTCGGGTCTGGGCGGGTTACTCTTCGGAGGGTTGATACGGACTTGTTGAGCAGGAGGGCCTGTTTCCACACTGTAGGGATTCGAATTCGAATTGTTTCAACTTCACCAGCTCATTCCCATTTCAGAGAAGAGGTGTTAGGATTCAGTTCAGAGCAGACCGGCGGAAAGCAACTCAAATCTCCACAAGCACTTCCCCTCAATTGTGTAAATTGGGCCCGTGTTTAGTGACATATTCAGCTCAGATGCTCGAAGATTTGGGAAGCAGAGGCAAAGGCAAGATATAGAACAGAGTACCGTTACAAAGGAAAGCAATAGCAGACGACAGTTTTGATCGAGGGACATGAACCCAGCACCCTCCCGCTGCGCCACTCCACTTTCCCGCACGGAGTGTTTTCCATAGATCCCTTCACCCTTTCGTCTGGCGTGTGACAGGCAAGTTCGAGACTGGTGTCAAAGATCTCCACTGCTGTCGTGTTATATGGTGTTTCGCAGACGTATGGAGGCTGTGTGAATATGAACTGTTTTCTAAATTCCCACATTCTGTTGATCGAACTGTGATTTAACTCTGAATCATAACATATGTCACAGCGTAGATGGAGGCCATGCGGCCCACCTTCGCTCTGCTGGTTCTACACCGTAAGTAAACGCGTGTCTCAATTCGTATCATTCTCTTGCCTTTTCCGTGTAAATCTGCGCATCTGAACATGACCACAAGCATTGCCCTCCTCAACAGAGAACAGGAGAAAACCACGCAGACCTCCACGAGTGTGTCAACTCAACTGTGCACATTGGGCCAGTATATCAATGTGAAATATTCATGTTGAGTTTTTTGGGAAGCAGATGAGAAGGCGAGGTGCAGAACAGAGCACCCTTTGACGGGTAAGCTGCTAAAGACGACGTTACGTGAATAGGAGAGAATAGGACATGGCGGATTTCAGGCCCTAAAGTCATGGAACTCGATATTGAAGACAGGGGGCATGTAGGGTCTTCAAGTGGAAAATGAAGCATTGTTCTTCCATCTGGAGCTGAGCTTTGCTGGAACACTGCTGCATGCCTGAGACAGAGATGTTGGCCAGGGAACAGGGTGGCATGTTAAAGTGGCGGGCAACCCGAAGCTCAGGGCCTTTTTTGCGGGCAGAATTGAGATGTTCTGCGAAACAGTCACCCAGTTTATGCTTCATGCTACTTTGGGGAAACCACACTGTGAGCAGCGAATGCAGTAGACTAGGTTGTGGCAAATGTGCAGGTAAAGTGCTGCTTCACCTGGCGGGTATGTTCGAGCCCTGTGATATTCAGGAGGGAGCAGGTAAATGGGCAGGTGTTACACATTCGGCGGTTAGAGGATAAAGTGCCTTGGGACAATGGGAGGTGGGTGTGGGGTGTTGAGAGTGAAGGAAGAGTGGACCCGAGGCGTAACCCTGCCCACTTACCTCCTCTCACATATAAATCCGTGAAGTTGAAAGAACATTCCATCCAATAATTCAGTACCACGTGACTCATGAACTAATTTGTATTCATGTTCCGGGGCCAGCATCATTATTGCGTCACAGCAGCTGCAGGCCATCACCGGGGGCTCGCCCTATGACGTCACGGTGCGGCTGGAAGCCCCGGGAGAGTTTATCAAAGAAACCTCCCTGTGGGTCAGGGCAACTCTGCATTAGGAAGCACTGGGATGGTCAACCACTATCAGTTAACATGGGGAACACATCTCCATATTATGCAGCCTCGAGGCAAACTTCCTTCTACTTAAAGTTCAAGAGCCCTCAGACCGAAATTCCCCAGGTACGTTTGGAAGAACTTTTTCCAGGTGTCCGCAAAGTACATCTATGAGCAATTTGTTAAAGTTTGAATTTTGTGAGTGTTGAAATTATGTGCTTTTGATCGAAATCGCAGTTCGAAAAACAGAATGTGGGAATGTCTGCGGGTGCGTGATGGGAGCATCACCCAGAAGGGAAACCATCTCTCCTATTCACTCAATGTCCTCTTTAGCAGCTTTCCGTATAAGGGCGCTCTGTTCTGCACCTCGCCTACTCATCTGCTTCCCAAAACACTTCGACATAAATATTTCACATTGATATACTGACCCAATGTGCACAATTGAGATGACACACTCGTGGAGGTCTGCGTGGTCTTCTCCTGTTCTCTGTTGAGGAGGGCAATGCTTGTCACTGGTCACTCAGGTGTCAGAGAAAAGTTTCGAAAGAAAACGGTTTAATTTTCTGCCAGTAGAGAGGGCCCGGTTCCTGGAGACGGGACAAACGGAAGCAAGGAGACAGAATGAGAAGCAACTGTTCTGGAAATTGTTTGATAGACCCCATTAAAAGCACACAACCCAAGCCAAGGAGGAGCAACCAACACACCGCCACTGGGTGGGCTCGAAGAACCAACTTTTCAGTTAACAGCCGAATGCGCTGGCCAATTGCGCCACAGAGACAAGCAACGACAAAAGGCCATCGCTTAGGGGAGGATATTAGTGAATTCAAAATTCAGCCTGCCCCGCCTAAAATTACAATTGTGGTCTATCAGTCTTAATTATCACAAATAAAGTCTGGGACATTTACTGTGGAGACACTGAGGACAGTCTGATCCCACTCTCTGCAGACACATCCATGTCACGAGGAACTAGCTTTCTTACTCCGGGGCCGTCGCCCTTCCAGCCTTTCAGCGTTTTGCCTGTTCCCGAGTTCTCTCATTGGCTCGGAGGCGAGAAGGAGTTTGAATTCCTGATGTGCAGTAACGACAATTCTTTCAACGTCTCAGATCAGTTCATGTGCCGAGAACATCAGAGTCAACCTCCCGGCCTCGTCAACAAGGGGACGGTGTCTGGACTGTCTCTGCTCAATCGGACCGGTCATCTTTCATTCTCCTCTAAATCCGCTTCGCAAAGTGTTTCTAAAGGTTCACAAAGCTGGAGACTGGGATTTCTGTGTTGCTTCATGAACATTTGAACATTTTTCCATTTCCTAACTGACAATATTTTGCCAAAATTTCTTCCCAATTGTACGCCTTGCCTCATGTCCAGGGATGAGGAATTTCCATTTTGGGGAGACATTCCCAAGGTGGAGAATGTTCGCTTTGGAGCAAAGAAGGATAACTGGAGATTTCCTGGCTCTGTTGGTCATGATGGGAGAAGAAGCGGTGGGAATGGGCAGTTTAATGATCAGAAGAACCAATTGCCACTGACCAGAGTCAGTTACCAGAGGACAGGGATTGAAGTTCTTGAATGAAAAGCAGCACTTGTGCCTAATAAACACAGAGAATACTGCAGAAAGCCAACGGGTCGAGCAGCATCTGTGGAAAGGGAAACAGAGCTGACGTTGTGAGTCTGGTACGTTGTTTGTTCAGAACCCGAGTTTCCTGCATGGCAATCAATTCCCAGACATGAGAAAACGGGTCTTTATTGAGACGGGTTTTGTGAAGTTTGAGCGATAATGCAACCAACAGGAAGTCATTTAAAATCGCCAGCGAAGAAATCATAGCCAGCAGGTTACCACCCTGGGCGGGGAGCCCCAAAGGATCTCTACGCCAACACCTTAAGTGTTCGGCCACAACTACACGCCCAAAGTTGTGGTCTAAACTTTCTCATGGAATAGTTCTAACAGGAAAGGTGAGTATTGGCATTGTCCTGTCCGCGCCATAGCCCCAACGGTTCCTGTTGCCCTGGATTTGATCAGGACAGAGGAGGCTGATGGGAGATCGAATTGAACTACACACATTGATGAGAGATAGAGCGGCTGGGAAGGATCCATTCCCATGCGTAGAGAGATTAATAATCAGGGCCGAAAATAAGGAGCCACTTCAAGAAATTTGGGGTTCATTCAGCAAAGCTAATGTATGACTGTTCACAGAAAATTGTGATGAAAGTCTCTCGAGTTATTTTGATGAGAAGTGTTGATGATGCTAATACAATCGATAGGATGAACGTAGATTGGTAAATGTATTTGGTGACAGTTCTGTTCTAGCCCTGTGAGCGAAACCTGGATCTGAAGGAGTAGAAGGGACATTAACAACATCGATCTGAAATTGGACACGTGACAAGGAACAGAGCCATCATGAACAGTTGGCTTTTGAACTGGAGAAGGTTTCTCGTGAAATTCGCTTGAGGCTTGAGGTATGCAAGGTCAAGATAATTTAGGTAAAACACGGAAACGCTATCCTCATTAGCAGACAGTGAAAGGATTACAAGACACAAATTAAACATTTTCGACAAGTGATACAGGGGACTGGGAAGATAAGTATTATAAACTGTGAACAGCAAAGTTCTGGAGCACAACACATACATTCAAAGACCGAAAACATCCAGGTCCTGATTAATCAGATTGCATTGTAGTGCATTTTTGCAAAACATCCACTTGCAATGTCCTACAAAAGAGTGACAAAACCCATCCCTGTCAGCCCAGGATAGAAAATCCGAAGGGATGAACGTTTGCTGATTTTCTGAAGATTCACAGAGCTTGGACTGGGTTTTGGTGATTGTTTCTTTTCCACTCCCAGGAGCCGCAGTGTTTGAGGCGTTGAGTTGGGGAGAATAAAATGTGCCCGTGAGCAGCATGTGGGGCTATTTCAGCTTCCCCTCATATGACTGCGCTGTGAGTTGACTCAGATGTTCTCAGGGACATTTACTGACGCGAGACAGTGAAAGGATTCTCATTCCCGCAGATCGGGAATTCAAACCGTATGCCGGCTACAGGACAATGAGAAAGATTAATTGGGGTGTGTGAAGAAGCTGTGAGCTGCATTTCAAACAGGGAGGTGGAGTCAGATGCATCATCCATTGGCCCCGGCCCTGTGCGTATCTCACGCCACCATGCTGCAGAGTTCTGACGTTAGCACGGACATGCGCAGCAATGGGTTCATTCACAAGGCGAACAACCAAAGATAATCACCGTCACTGATTCCCTTCCACAGGCCCAACTTGGTGAAGCAGTATCTTTCACTGGCAAAGGAAACACCCTTGTCCTCAGGTGCCTGCTTCATTTCGATCACGATTTCAAGCACCTCACTGTTCTAGTCTCATTTCCAAACACTTTGCTCATAGCCTCAAAAGAAGCTCTGCGGGTATCTGCTTGCTCCACCCGAACAGGCAGTGGGTTGTAGATTCCCACCAGTCCCAATTTGAGTGAAATATTCTCCCCCCTCCACTGATTTGAATCTTAAAGAAGAAGCCGGGGAGCAAGCTCCCTTTCTTTTCGACGACATTTCTCATTTTGTACTCGGCAGGGTTCACACCTGCGAGGGGAAACCGCAATGGATTTCATGTACATCGCATTAACCACTCGGCCCACGAATACAGAACCACACTGACAGCTTGACTTCCCAGGCCTGTCTGCCTATGGAGCTGAGAAAGAGTGAATCATCGCAGAGTTTGTTTGAATCCAATCACTTCACAGTGATTCGAAAGGGTTAAATATCGGCACATGGTGTTTGCAGATATTTCGGTGTTTCACCCCAAAAGATGAAATGAACTTTCAGTTAGAAATTGCAGGAGGAACTCAGCAGGTCAGGCAACATCTGTGGAAAGAGAATCAGAGGCAACATTTCAAAATTGTGTTTTCACCGACAGGTACTGTCAAACCTGCCTAGTTTCTCTTTTGGTCTCGTCTTCTCAGCAAACGCAGTCCCTTCCGTTAGACATCAATTCAATTCAGAAACCCCTTTGTGGAGAAGATTTCCGTTGGGGGAAAATTTTCCTGACGCCATTAAAAGCGCACAGCTTCGAAGCCAAAGAAGGGCAGCGAACACACCGCCCCTGGGTGGGCTCGAACCACCAACCTTTCGGTTAACAGCCGAACGCGCTGACCAATTGCGCCACAGAGACAGGCGCTGACTTGGGCTGCACCATCGCCTGGTGATTTTATACTTCAGCCTCCCCGCCGAGAATTACAATTGTCGTCTATCAGTTTTACTTTTCCATAATCAAGCCTGGGAGATCTCTTGTGGAGATACCGGGGACAGTCTGCAGACACATCCATGTCACGAGGAACTAGCTTTCTTACTCCGGGGCCGTCGCCCTTCCAGCCTTTCAGTGTTTTGCCTGTTCCCGAGTTCTCTCGTTGGCTCGCAGGGGAGAAGGGGTTTGAATTCATGATGTGCAGGAACGACAATTCTTTCATTGTCTCAGATCAGTTCATGTGCCAAGAACATCAGAGTCAACCTCCCGGCCTCGTCAACAAGGGGACGGTGTCTGGACTGTCTCTGCTCAATCGGACCGGTCATCTTTCATTCTCCTCGAAATCCGCTTCGCAAAGTGTTTCTAAAGGTTCACAAAGCTGGAGACTGGGATTTCTGTGTTGCTTCATGAACATTTGAACATTTTTCCATTTCCTAACTGACAATATTTTGCCAAAATCTCTTCCAATTGTACGCCTTGCCTCATGTCCAGGGATGAGGAATTTCCATTTTGGGGAGACATTCCCAAGATGGAGAATGTTCGCTTTGGAGCAAAGAAGGAAAACTGGAGATTTCCTGGGGCTGTTGGTCACGATGGAGGAAGAAGCGGTGGGAATGGGCAGTTTAATGATCAGAAGAACCAATTGCCACTGACCAGAGTCAGTTACCAGAGGACAGGGATTGAAGTTCTTGAATGAAAAGCAGCACTTGTGCCTAATAAACACAGAGAATACTGCAGAAAGCCAACGGGTCGAGCAGCATCTGTGGAAAGGGAAACAGAGCTGACGTTGTGAGTCTGGTACGTTGTTTGTTCAGAACCCGAGTTTCCTGCATGGCAATCAATTCCCAGACATGAGAAAACGGGTCTTTATTGAGACGGGTTTTGTGAAGTTTGAGCGATAATGCAACCAACAGGAAGTCATTTAAAATCGCCAGCGAAGAAATCATAGCCAGCAGGTTACCACCCTGGGCGGGGAGCCCCAAAGGATCTCTACGCCAACACCTTAAGTGTTCGGCCACAACTACACGCCCAAAGTTGTGGTCTAAACTTTCTCATGGAATAGTTCTAACAGGAAAGGTGAGTATTGGGATTGTCCTGTCCGCGCCATAGCCCCAACGGTTCCTGTTGCCCTGGATTTGATCAGGACAGAGGAGGCTGATGGGAGATCGAATTGAACTACACACATTGATGAGAGATAGAGCGGCTGGGAAGGATCCATTCCCATGCGTAGAGAGATTAATAATCAGGGCCGAAAATAAGGAGCCACTTCAAGAAATTTGGGGTTCATTCAGCAAAGCTAATGTATGACTGTTCACAGAAAATTGTGATGAAAGTCTCTCGAGTTATTTTGATGAGAAGTGTTGATGATGCTAATACAATCGATAGGATGAACGTAGATTGGTAAATGTATTTGGTGACAGTTCTGTTCTAGCCCTGTGAGCGAAACCTGGATCTGAAGGAGTAGAAGGGACATTAACAACATCGATCTGAAATTGGACACGTGACAAGGAACAGAGCCATCATGAACAGTTGGCTTTTGAACTGGAGAAGGTTTCTCGTGAAATTCGCTTGAGGCTTGAGGTATGCAAGGTCAAGATAATTTAGGTAAAACACGGAAACGCTATCCTCATTAGCAGACAGTGAAAGGATTACAAGACACAAATTAAACATTTTCGACAAGTGATACAGGGGACTGGGAAGATAAGTATTATAAACTGTGAACAGCAAAGTTCTGGAGCACAACACATACATTCAAAGACCGAAAACATCCAGGTCCTGATTAATCAGATTGCATTGTAGTGCATGTTTGCAAAACATCCACTTGCAATGTCCTACAAAAGAGTGACAAAACCCATCCCTGTCAGCCCAGGATAGAAAATCCGAAGGGATGAACGTTTGCTGATTTTCTGAAGATTCACAGAGCTTGGACTGGGTTTTGGTGATTGTTTCTTTTCCACTCCCAGGAGCCGCAGTGTTTGAGGCGTTGAGTTGGGGAGAATAAAATGTGCCCGTGAGCAGCATGTGGGGCTATTTCAGCTTCCCCTCATATGACTGCGCTGTGAGTTGACTCAGATGTTCTCAGGGACATTTACTGACGCGAGACAGTGAAAGGATTCTCATTCCCGCAGATCGGGAATTCAAACCGTATGCCGGCTACAGGACAATGAGAAAGATTAATTGGGGTGTGTGAAGAAGCTGTGAGCTGCATTTCAAACAGGGAGGTGGAGTCAGATGCATCATCCATTGGCCCCGGCCCTGTGCGTATCTCACGCCACCATGCTGCAGAGTTCTGACGTTAGCACGGACATGCGCAGCAATGGGTTCATTCACAAGGCGAACAACCAAAGATAATCACCGTCACTGATTCCCTTCCACAGGCCCAACTTGGTGAAGCAGTATCTTTCACTGGCAAAGGAAACACCCTTGTCCTCAGGTGCCTGCTTCATTTCGATCACGATTTCAAGCACCTCACTGTTCTAGTCTCATTTCCAAACACTTTGCTCATAGCCTCAAAAGAAGCTCTGCGGGTATCTGCTTGTTCCACCCGAACAGGCAGTGGGTTGCAGATTCCCACCAGTCCCAATTTGAGTGAAATATTTTTCCCCCTCCACTGATTTGAATCTTAAAGAAGAAGCCGGGGAGCAAGCTCCCTTTCTTTTCGACGACATTTCTCATTTTGTACTCGGCAGGGTTCACACCTGCGAGGGGAAACCGCAATGGATTTCATGTACATCGCATTAACCACTCGGCCCACGAATACAGAACCACACTGACAGCTTGACTTCCCAGGCCTGTCTGCCTGTGGAGCTGAGAAAGAGTGAATCATCGCAGAGTTTGTTTGAATCCAATCACTTCACAGTGATTCGAAAGGGTTAAATATCGGCACATGGTGTTTGCAGATATTTCGGTGTTTCACCCCAAAAGATGAAATGAACTTTCAGTTAGAAATTGCAGGAGGAACTCAGCAGGTCAGGCAACATCTGTGGAAAGAGAATCAGAGGCAACATTTCAAAATTGTGTTTTCACCGACAGGTACTGTCAAACCTGCCTAGTTTCTCTTTTGGTCTCGTCTTCTCAGCAAACGCAGTCCCTTCCGTTAGACATCAATTCAATTCAGAAACCCCTTTGTGGAGAAGATTTCCGTTGGGGGAAAATTTTCCTGACGCCATTAAAAGCGCACAGCTTCGAAGCCAAAGAAGGGCAGCGAACACACCGCCCCTGGGTGGGCTCGAACCACCAACCTTTCGGTTAACAGCCGAACGCGCTGACCAATTGCGCCACAGAGACAGGCGCTGATTTGGGCTGCACCATCGCCTGGTGATTTTATACTTCAGCCTCCCCGCCGAGAATTACAATTGTCGTCTATCAGTTTTACTTTTCCATAATCAAGCCTGGGAGATCTCTTGTGGAGATACCGGGGACAGTCTGCAGACACATCCATGTCACGAGGAACTAGCTTTCTTACTCCGGGGCCGTCGCCCTTCCAGCCTTTCAGTGTTTTGCCTGTTCCCGAGTTCTCTCGTTGGCTCGCAGGGGAGAAGGGGTTTGAATTCATGATGTGCAGGAACGACAATTCTTTCATTGTCTCAGATCAGTTCATGTGCCAAGAACATCAGAGTCAACCTCCCGGCCTCGTCAACAAGGGGACGGTGTCTGGACTGTCTCTGCTCAATCGGACCGGTCATCTTTCATTCTCCTCGAAATCCGCTTCGCAAAGTGTTTCTAAAGGTTCACAAAGCTGGAGACTGGGATTTCTGTGTTGCTTCATGAACATTTGAACATTTTTCCATTTCCTAACTGACAATATTTTGCCAAAATCTCTTCCAATTGTACGCCTTGCCTCATGTCCAGGGATGAGGAATTTCCATTTTGGGGAGACATTCCCAAGATGGAGAATGTTCGCTTTGGAGCAAAGAAGGAAAACTGGAGATTTCCTGGGGCTGTTGGTCACGATGGAGGAAGAAGCGGTGGGAATGGGCAGTTTAATGATCAGAAGAACCAATTGCCACTGACCAGAGTCAGTTACCAGAGGACAGGGATTGAAGTTCTTGAATGAAAAGCAGCACTTGTGCCTAATAAACACAGAGAATACTGCAGAAAGCCAACGGGTCGAGCAGCATCTGTGGAAAGGGAAACAGAGCTGACGTTGTGAGTCTGGTACGTTGTTTGTTCAGAACCCGAGTTTCCTGCATGGCAATCAATTCCCAGACATGAGAAAACGGGTCTTTATTGAGACGGGTTTTGTGAAGTTTGAGCGATAATGCAACCAACAGGAAGTCATTTAAAATCGCCAGCGAAGAAATCATAGCCAGCAGGTTACCACCCTGGGCGGGGAGCCCCAAAGGATCTCTACGCCAACACCTTAAGTGTTCGGCCACAACTACACGCCCAAAGTTGTGGTCTAAACTTTCTCATGGAATAGTTCTAACAGGAAAGGTGAGTATTGGCATTGTCCTGTCCGCGCCATAGCCCCAACGGTTCCTGTTGCCCTGGATTTGATCAGGACAGAGGAGGCTGATGGGAGATCGAATTGAACTACACACATTGATGAGAGATAGAGCGGCTGGGAAGGATCCATTCCCATGCGTAGAGAGATTAATAATCAGGGCCGAAAATAAGGAGCCACTTCAAGAAATTTGGGGTTCATTCAGCAAAGCTAATGTATGACTGTTCACAGAAAATTGTGATGAAAGTCTCTCGAGTTATTTTGATGAGAAGTGTTGATGATGCTAATACAATCGATAGGATGAACGTAGATTGGTAAATGTATTTGGTGACAGTTCTGTTCTAGCCCTGTGAGCGAAACCTGGATCTGAAGGAGTAGAAGGGACATTAACAACATCGATCTGAAATTGGACACGTGACAAGGAACAGAGCCATCATGAACAGTTGGCTTTTGAACTGGAGAAGGTTTCTCGTGAAATTCGCTTGAGGCTTGAGGTATGCAAGGTCAAGATAATTTAGGTAAAACACGGAAACGCTATCCTCATTAGCAGACAGTGAAAGGATTACAAGACACAAATTAAACATTTTCGACAAGTGATACAGGGGACTGGGAAGATAAGTATTATAAACTGTGAACAGCAAAGTTCTGGAGCACAACACATACATTCAAAGACCGAAAACATCCAGGTCCTGATTAATCAGATTGCATTGTAGTGCATGTTTGCAAAACATCCACTTGCAATGTCCTACAAAAGAGTGACAAAACCCATCCCTGTCAGCCCAGGATAGAAAATCCGAAGGGATGAACGTTTGCTGATTTTCTGAAGATTCACAGAGCTTGGACTGGGTTTTGGTGATTGTTTCTTTTCCACTCCCAGGAGCCGCAGTGTTTGAGGCGTTGAGTTGGGGAGAATAAAATGTGCCCGTGAGCAGCATGTGGGGCTATTTCAGCTTCCCCTCATATGACTGCGCTGTGAGTTGACTCAGATGTTCTCAGGGACATTTACTGACGCGAGACAGTGAAAGGATTCTCATTCCCGCAGATCGGGAATTCAAACCGTATGCCGGCTACAGGACAATGAGAAAGATTAATTGGGGTGTGTGAAGAAGCTGTGAGCTGCATTTCAAACAGGGAGGTGGAGTCAGATGCATCATCCATTGGCCCCGGCCCTGTGCGTATCTCACGCCACCATGCTGCAGAGTTCTGACGTTAGCACGGACATGCGCAGCAATGGGTTCATTCACAAGGCGAACAACCAAAGATAATCACCGTCACTGATTCCCTTCCACAGGCCCAACTTGGTGAAGCAGTATCTTTCACTGGCAAAGGAAACACCCTTGTCCTCAGGTGCCTGCTTCATTTCGATCACGATTTCAAGCACCTCACTGTTCTAGTCTCATTTCCAAACACTTTTCTCATAGCCTCAAAAGAAGCTCTGCGGGTATCTGCTTGTTCCACCCGAACAGGCAGTGGGTTGCAGATTCCCACCAGTCCCAATTTGAGTGAAATATTTTTCCCCCTCCACTGATTTGAATCTTAAAGAAGAAGCCGGGGAGCAAGCTCCCTTTCTTTTCGACGACATTTCTCATTTTGTACTCGGCAGGGTTCACACCTGCGAGGGGAAACCGCAATGGATTTCATGTACATCGCATTAACCACTCGGCCCACGAATACAGAACCACACTGACAGCTTGACTTCCCAGGCCTGTCTGCCTATGGAGCTGAGAAAGAGTGAATCATCGCAGAGTTTGTTTGAATCCAATCACTTCACAGTGATTCGAAAGGGTTAAATATCGGCACATGGTGTTTGCAGATATTTCGGTGTTTCACCCCAAAAGATGAAATGAACTTTCAGTTAGAAATTGCAGGAGGAACTCAGCAGGTCAGGCAACATCTGTGGAAAGAGAATCAGAGGCAACATTTCAAAATTGTGTTTTCACCGACAGGTACTGTCAAACCTGCCTAGTTTCTCTTTTGGTCTCGTCTTCTCAGCAAACGCAGTCCCTTCCGTTAGACATCAATTCAATTCAGAAACCCCTTTGTGGAGAAGATTTCCGTTGGGGGAAAATTTTCCTGACGCCATTATAAGCGCACAGCTTCGAAGCCAAAGAAGGGCAGCGAACACACCGCCCCTGGGTGGGCTCGAACCACCAACCTTTCGGTTAACAGCCGAACGCGCTGACCAATTGCGCCACAGAGACAGGCGCTGACTTGGGCTGCACCATCGCCTGGTGATTTTATAATTCAGCCTCCCCGCCGAGAATTACAATTGTCGTCTATCAGTTTTACTTTTCCATAATCAAGCCTGGGAGATCTCTTGTGGAGATACCGGGGACAGTCTGCAGACACATCCATGTCACGAGGAACTAGCTTTCTTACTCCGGGGCCGTCGCCCTTCCAGCCTTTCAGTGTTTTGCCTGTTCCCGAGTTCTCTCGTTGGCTCGCAGGGGAGAAGGGGATTGAATTCATGATGTGCAGGAACGACAATTCTTTCATTGTCTCAGATCAGTTCATGTGCCAAGAACATCAGAGTCAACCTCCCGGCCTCGTCAACAAGGGGACGGTGTCTGGACTGTCTCTGCTCAATCGGACCGGTCATCTTTCATTCTCCTCGAAATCCGCTTCGCAAAGTGTTTCTAAAGGTTCACAAAGCTGGAGACTGGGATTTCTGTGTTGCTTCATGAACATTTGAACATTTTTCCATTTCCTAACTGACAATATTTTGCCAAAATCTCTTCCAATTGTACGCCTTGCCTCATGTCCAGGGATGAGGAATTTCCATTTTGGGGAGACATTCCCAAGATGGAGAATGTTCGCTTTGGAGCAAAGAAGGAAAACTGGAGATTTCCTGGGGCTGTTGGTCACGATGGAGGAAGAAGCGGTGGGAATGGGCAGTTTAATGATCAGAAGAACCAATTGCCACTGACCAGAGTCAGTTACCAGAGGACAGGGATTGAAGTTCTTGAATGAAAAGCAGCACTTGTGCCTAATAAACACAGAGAATACTGCAGAAAGCCAACGGGTCGAGCAGCATCTGTGGAAAGGGAAACAGAGCTGACGTTGTGAGTCTGGTACGTTGTTTGTTCAGAACCCGAGTTTCCTGCATGGCAATCAATTCCCAGACATGAGAAAACGGGTCTTTATTGAGACGGGTTTTGTGAAGTTTGAGCGATAATGCAACCAACAGGAAGTCATTTAAAATCGCCAGCGAAGAAATCATAGCCAGCAGGTTACCACCCTGGGCGGGGAGCCCCAAAGGATCTCTACGCCAACACCTTAAGTGTTCGGCCACAACTACACGCCCAAAGTTGTGGTCTAAACTTTCTCATGGAATAGTTCTAACAGGAAAGGTGAGTATTGGGATTGTCCTGTCCGCGCCATAGCCCCAACGGTTCCTGTTGCCCTGGATTTGATCAGGACAGAGGAGGCTGATGGGAGATCGAATTGAACTACACACATTGATGAGAGATAGAGCGGCTGGGAAGGATCCATTCCCATGCGTAGAGAGATTAATAATCAGGGCCGAAAATAAGGAGCCACTTCAAGAAATTTGGGGTTCATTCAGCAAAGCTAATGTATGACTGTTCACAGAAAATTGTGATGAAAGTCTCTCGAGTTATTTTGATGAGAAGTGTTGATGATGCTAATACAATCGATAGGATGAACGTAGATTGGTAAATGTATTTGGTGACAGTTCTGTTCTAGCCCTGTGAGCGAAACCTGGATCTGAAGGAGTAGAAGGGACATTAACAACATCGATCTGAAATTGGACACGTGACAAGGAACAGAGCCATCATGAACAGTTGGCTTTTGAACTGGAGAAGGTTTCTCGTGAAATTCGCTTGAGGCTTGAGGTATGCAAGGTCAAGATAATTTAGGTAAAACACGGAAACGCTATCCTCATTAGCAGACAGTGAAAGGATTACAAGACACAAATTAAACATTTTCGACAAGTGATACAGGGGACTGGGAAGATAAGTATTATAAACTGTGAACAGCAAAGTTCTGGAGCACAACACATACATTCAAAGACCGAAAACATCCAGGTCCTGATTAATCAGATTGCATTGTAGTGCATGTTTGCAAAACATCCACTTGCAATGTCCTAGAAAAGAGTGACAAAACCCATCCCTGTCAGCCCAGGATAGAAAATCCGAAGGGATGAACGTTTGCTGATTTTCTGAAGATTCACAGAGCTTGGACTGGGTTTTGGTGATTGTTTCTTTTCCACTCCCAGGAGCCGCAGTGTTTGAGGCGTTGAGTTGGGGAGAATAAAATGTGCCCGTGAGCAGCATGTGGGGCTATTTCAGCTTCCCCTCATATGACTGCGCTGTGAGTTGACTCAGATGTTCTCAGGGACATTTACTGACGCGAGACAGTGAAAGGATTCTCATTCCCGCAGATCGGGAATTCAAACCGTATGCCGGCTACAGGACAATGAGAAAGATTAATTGGGGTGTGTGAAGAAGCTGTGAGCTGCATTTCAAACAGGGAGGTGGAGTCAGATGCATCATCCATTGGCCCCGGCCCTGTGCGTATCTCACGCCACCATGCTGCAGAGTTCTGACGTTAGCACGGACATGCGCAGCAATGGGTTCATTCACAAGGCGAACAACCAAAGATAATCACCGTCACTGATTCCCTTCCACAGGCCCAACTTGGTGAAGCAGTATCTTTCACTGGCAAAGGAAACACCCTTGTCCTCAGGTGCCTGCTTCATTTCGATCACGATTTCAAGCACCTCACTGTTCTAGTCTCATTTCCAAACACTTTGCTCATAGCCTCAAAAGAAGCTCTGCGGGTATCTGCTTGTTCCACCCGAACAGGCAGTGGGTTGCAGATTCCCACCAGTCCCAATTTGAGTGAAATATTTTTCCCCCTCCACTGATTTGAATCTTAAAGAAGAAGCCGGGGAGCAAGCTCCCTTTCTTTTCGACGACATTTCTCATTTTGTACTCGGCAGGGTTCACACCTGCGAGGGGAAACCGCAATGGATTTCATGTACATCGCATTAACCACTCGGCCCACGAATACAGAACCACACTGACAGCTTGACTTCCCAGGCCTGTCTGCCTATGGAGCTGAGAAAGAGTGAATCATCGCAGAGTTTGTTTGAATCCAATCACTTCACAGTGATTCGAAAGGGTTAAATATCGGCACATGGTGTTTGCAGATATTTCGGTGTTTCACCCCAAAAGATGAAATGAACTTTCAGTTAGAAATTGCAGGAGGAACTCAGCAGGTCAGGCAACATCTGTGGAAAGAGAATCAGAGGCAACATTTCAAAATTGTGTTTTCACCGACAGGTACTGTCAAACCTGCCTAGTTTCTCTTTTGGTCTCGTCTTCTCAGCAAACGCAGTCCCTTCCGTTAGACATCAATTCAATTCAGAAACCCCTTTGTGGAGAAGATTTCCGTTGGGGGAAAATTTTCCTGACGCCATTAAAAGCGCACAGCTTCGAAGCCAAAGAAGGGCAGCGAACACACCGCCCCTGGGTGGGCTCGAACCACCAACCTTTCGGTTAACAGCCGAACGCGCTGACCAATTGCGCCACAGAGACAGGCGCTGATTTGGGCTGCACCATCGCCTGGTGATTTTATACTTCAGCCTCCCCGCCGAGAATTACAATTGTCGTCTATCAGTTTTACTTTTCCATAATCAAGCCTGGGAGATCTCTTGTGGAGATACCGGGGACAGTCTGCAGACACATCCATGTCACGAGGAACTAGCTTTCTTACTCCGGGGCCGTCGCCCTTCCAGCCTTTCAGTGTTTTGCCTGTTCCCGAGTTCTCTCGTTGGCTCGCAGGGGAGAAGGGGTTTGAATTCATGATGTGCAGGAACGACAATTCTTTCATTGTCTCAGATCAGTTCATGTGCCAAGAACATCAGAGTCAACCTCCCGGCCTCGTCAACAAGGGGACGGTGTCTGGACTGTCTCTGCTCAATCGGACCGGTCATCTTTCATTCTCCTCGAAATCCGCTTCGCAAAGTGTTTCTAAAGGTTCACAAAGCTGGAGACTGGGATTTCTGTGTTGCTTCATGAACATTTGAACATTTTTCCATTTCCTAACTGACAATATTTTGCCAAAATCTCTTCCAATTGTACGCCTTGCCTCATGTCCAGGGATGAGGAATTTCCATTTTGGGGAGACATTCCCAAGATGGAGAATGTTCGCTTTGGAGCAAAGAAGGAAAACTGGAGATTTCCTGGGGCTGTTGGTCACGATGGAGGAAGAAGCGGTGGGAATGGGCAGTTTAATGATCAGAAGAACCAATTGCCACTGACCAGAGTCAGTTACCAGAGGACAGGGATTGAAGTTCTTGAATGAAAAGCAGCACTTGTGCCTAATAAACACAGAGAATACTGCAGAAAGCCAACGGGTCGAGCAGCATCTGTGGAAAGGGAAACAGAGCTGACGTTGTGAGTCTGGTACGTTGTTTGTTCAGAACCCGAGTTTCCTGCATGGCAATCAATTCCCAGACATGAGAAAACGGGTCTTTATTGAGACGGGTTTTGTGAAGTTTGAGCGATAATGCAACCAACAGGAAGTCATTTAAAATCGCCAGCGAAGAAATCATAGCCAGCAGGTTACCACCCTGGGCGGGGAGCCCCAAAGGATCTCTACGCCAACACCTTAAGTGTTCGGCCACAACTACACGCCCAAAGTTGTGGTCTAAACTTTCTCATGGAATAGTTCTAACAGGAAAGGTGAGTATTGGCATTGTCCTGTCCGCGCCATAGCCCCAACGGTTCCTGTTGCCCTGGATTTGATCAGGACAGAGGAGGCTGATGGGAGATCGAATTGAACTACACACATTGATGAGAGATAGAGCGGCTGGGAAGGATCCATTCCCATGCGTAGAGAGATTAATAATCAGGGCCGAAAATAAGGAGCCACTTCAAGAAATTTGGGGTTCATTCAGCAAAGCTAATGTATGACTGTTCACAGAAAATTGTGATGAAAGTCTCTCGAGTTATTTTGATGAGAAGTGTTGATGATGCTAATACAATCGATAGGATGAACGTAGATTGGTAAATGTATTTGGTGACAGTTCTGTTCTAGCCCTGTGAGCGAAACCTGGATCTGAAGGAGTAGAAGGGACATTAACAACATCGATCTGAAATTGGACACGTGACAAGGAACAGAGCCATCATGAACAGTTGGCTTTTGAACTGGAGAAGGTTTCTCGTGAAATTCGCTTGAGGCTTGAGGTATGCAAGGTCAAGATAATTTAGGTAAAACACGGAAACGCTATCCTCATTAGCAGACAGTGAAAGGATTACAAGACACAAATTAAACATTTTCGACAAGTGATACAGGGGACTGGGAAGATAAGTATTATAAACTGTGAACAGCAAAGTTCTGGAGCACAACACATACATTCAAAGACCGAAAACATCCAGGTCCTGATTAATCAGATTGCATTGTAGTGCATGTTTGCAAAACATCCACTTGCAATGTCCTACAAAAGAGTGACAAAACCCATCCCTGTCAGCCCAGGATAGAAAATCCGAAGGGATGAACGTTTGCTGATTTTCTGAAGATTCACAGAGCTTGGACTGGGTTTTGGTGATTGTTTCTTTTCCACTCCCAGGAGCCGCAGTGTTTGAGGCGTTGAGTTGGGGAGAATAAAATGTGCCCGTGAGCAGCATGTGGGGCTATTTCAGCTTCCCCTCATATGACTGCGCTGTGAGTTGACTCAGATGTTCTCAGGGACATTTACTGACGCGAGACAGTGAAAGGATTCTCATTCCCGCAGATCGGGAATTCAAACCGTATGCCGGCTACAGGACAATGAGAAAGATTAATTGGGGTGTGTGAAGAAGCTGTGAGCTGCATTTCAAACAGGGAGGTGGAGTCAGATGCATCATCCATTGGCCCCGGCCCTGTGCGTATCTCACGCCACCATGCTGCAGAGTTCTGACGTTAGCACGGACATGCGCAGCAATGGGTTCATTCACAAGGCGAACAACCAAAGATAATCACCGTCACTGATTCCCTTCCACAGGCCCAACTTGGTGAAGCAGTATCTTTCACTGGCAAAGGAAACACCCTTGTCCTCAGGTGCCTGCTTCATTTCGATCACGATTTCAAGCACCTCACTGTTCTAGTCTCATTTCCAAACACTTTTCTCATAGCCTCAAAAGAAGCTCTGCGGGTATCTGCTTGTTCCACCCGAACAGGCAGTGGGTTGCAGATTCCCACCAGTCCCAATTTGAGTGAAATATTTTTCCCCCTCCACTGATTTGAATCTTAAAGAAGAAGCCGGGGAGCAAGCTCCCTTTCTTTTCGACGACATTTCTCATTTTGTACTCGGCAGGGTTCACACCTGCGAGGGGAAACCGCAATGGATTTCATGTACATCGCATTAACCACTCGGCCCACGAATACAGAACCACACTGACAGCTTGACTTCCCAGGCCTGTCTGCCTATGGAGCTGAGAAAGAGTGAATCATCGCAGAGTTTGTTTGAATCCAATCACTTCACAGTGATTCGAAAGGGTTAAATATCGGCACATGGTGTTTGCAGATATTTCGGTGTTTCACCCCAAAAGATGAAATGAACTTTCAGTTAGAAATTGCAGGAGGAACTCAGCAGGTCAGGCAACATCTGTGGAAAGAGAATCAGAGGCAACATTTCAAAATTGTGTTTTCACCGACAGGTACTGTCAAACCTGCCTAGTTTCTCTTTTGGTCTCGTCTTCTCAGCAAACGCAGTCCCTTCCGTTAGACATCAATTCAATTCAGAAACCCCTTTGTGGAGAAGATTTCCGTTGGGGGAAAATTTTCCTGACGCCATTATAAGCGCACAGCTTCGAAGCCAAAGACGGGCAGCGAACACACCGCCCCTGGGTGGGCTCGAACCACCAACCTTTCGGTTAACAGCCGAACGCGCTGACCAATTGCGCCACAGAGACAGGCGCTGATTTGGGCTGCACCATCGCCTGGTGATTTTATACTTCAGCCTCCCCGCCGAGAATTACAATTGTCGTCTATCAGTTTTACTTTTCCATAATCAAGCCTGGGAGATCTCTTGTGGAGATACCGGGGACAGTCTGCAGACACATCCATGTCACGAGGAACTAGCTTTCTTACTCCGGGGCCGTCGCCCTTCCAGCCTTTCAGTGTTTTGCCTGTTCCCGAGTTCTCTCGTTGGCTCGCAGGGGAGAAGGGGTTTGAATTCATGATGTGCAGGAACGACAATTCTTTCATTGTCTCAGATCAGTTCATGTGCCAAGAACATCAGAGTCAACCTCCCGGCCTCGTCAACAAGGGGACGGTGTCTGGACTGTCTCTGCTCAATCGGACCGGTCATCTTTCATTCTCCTCGAAATCCGCTTCGCAAAGTGTTTCTAAAGGTTCACAAAGCTGGAGACTGGGATTTCTGTGTTGCTTCATGAACATTTGAACATTTTTCCATTTCCTAACTGACAATATTTTGCCAAAATCTCTTCCAATTGTACGCCTTGCCTCATGTCCAGGGATGAGGAATTTCCATTTTGGGGAGACATTCCCAAGATGGAGAATGTTCGCTTTGGAGCAAAGAAGGAAAACTGGAGATTTCCTGGGGCTGTTGGTCACGATGGAGGAAGAAGCGGTGGGAATGGGCAGTTTAATGATCAGAAGAACCAATTGCCACTGACCAGAGTCAGTTACCAGAGGACAGGGATTGAAGTTCTTGAATGAAAAGCAGCACTTGTGCCTAATAAACACAGAGAATACTGCAGAAAGCCAACGGGTCGAGCAGCATCTGTGGAAAGGGAAACAGAGCTGACGTTGTGAGTCTGGTACGTTGTTTGTTCAGAACCCGAGTTTCCTGCATGGCAATCAATTCCCAGACATGAGAAAACGGGTCTTTATTGAGACGGGTTTTGTGAAGTTTGAGCGATAATGCAACCAACAGGAAGTCATTTAAAATCGCCAGCGAAGAAATCATAGCCAGCAGGTTACCACCCTGGGCGGGGAGCCCCAAAGGATCTCTACGCCAACACCTTAAGTGTTCGGCCACAACTACACGCCCAAAGTTGTGGTCTAAACTTTCTCATGGAATAGTTCTAACAGGAAAGGTGAGTATTGGCATTGTCCTGTCCGCGCCATAGCCCCAACGGTTCCTGTTGCCCTGGATTTGATCAGGACAGAGGAGGCTGATGGGAGATCGAATTGAACTAAACACATTGATGAGAGATAGAGCGGCTGGGAAGGATCCATTCTCATGCGTAGAGAGATTAATAATCAGGGCCGAAAATAAGGAGCCACTTCAAGAAATTTGGGGTTCATTCAGCAAAGCTAATGTATGACTGTTCACAGAAAATTGTGATGAAAGTCTCTCGAGTTATTTTGATGAGAAGTGTTGATGATGCTAATACAATCGATAGGATGAACGTAGATTGGTAAATGTATTTGGTGACAGTTCTGTTCTAGCCCTGTGAGCGAAACCTGGATCTGAAGGAGTAGAAGGGACATTAACAACATCGATCTGAAATTGGACACGTGACAAGGAACAGAGCCATCATGAACAGTTGGCTTTTGAACTGGAGAAGGTTTCTCGTGAAATTCGCTTGAGGCTTGAGGTATGCAAGGTCAAGATAATTTAGGTAAAACACGGAAACGCTATCCTCATTAGCAGACAGTGAAAGGATTACAAGACACAAATTAAACATTTTCGACAAGTGATACAGGGGACTGGGAAGATAAGTATTATAAACTGTGAACAGCAAAGTTCTGGAGCACAACACATACATTCAAAGACCGAAAACATCCAGGTCCTGATTAATCAGATTGCATTGTAGTGCATGTTTGCAAAACATCCACTTGCAATGTCCTACAAAAGAGTGACAAAACCCATCCCTGTCAGCCCAGGATAGAAAATCCGAAGGGATGAACGTTTGCTGATTTTCTGAAGATTCACAGAACTTGGACTGGGTTTTGGTGATTGTTTCTTTTCCACTCCCAGGAGCCGCAGTGTTTGAGGCGTTGAGTTGGGGAGAATAAAATGTGCCCGTGAGCAGCATGTGGGGCTATTTCAGCTTCCCCTCATATGACTGCGCTGTGAGTTGACTCAGATGTTCTCAGGGACATTTACTGACGCGAGACAGTGAAAGGATTCTCATTCCCGCAGATCGGGAATTCAAACCGTATGCCGGCTACAGGACAATGAGAAAGATTAATTGGGGTGTGTGAAGAAGCTGTGAGCTGCATTTCAAACAGGGAGGTGGAGTCAGATGCATCATCCATTGGCCCCGGCCCTGTGCGTATCTCACGCCACCATGCTGCAGAGTTCTGACGTTAGCACGGACATGCGCAGCAATGGGTTCATTCACAAGGCGAACAACCAAAGATAATCACCGTCACTGATTCCCTTCCACAGGCCCAACTTGGTGAAGCAGTATCTTTCACTGGCAAAGGAAACACCCTTGTCCTCAGGTGCCTGCTTCATTTCGATCACGATTTCAAGCACCTCACTGTTCTAGTCTCATTTCCAAACACTTTGCTCATAGCCTCAAAAGAAGCTCTGCGGGTATCTGCTTGTTCCACCCGAACAGGCAGTGGGTTGCAGATTCCCACCAGTCCCAATTTGAGTGAAATATTTTTCCCCCTCCACTGATTTGAATCTTAAAGAAGAAGCCGGGGAGCAAGCTCCCTTTCTTTTCGACGACATTTCTCATTTTGTACTCGGCAGGGTTCACACCTGCGAGGGGAAACCGCAATGGATTTCATGTACATCGCATTAACCACTCGGCCCACGAATACAGAACCACACTGACAGCTTGACTTCCCAGGCCTGTCTGCCTGTGGAGCTGAGAAAGAGTGAATCATCGCAGAGTTTGTTTGAATCCAATCACTTCACAGTGATTCGAAAGGGTTAAATATCGGCACATGGTGTTTGCAGATATTTCGGTGTTTCACCCCAAAAGATGAAATGAACTTTCAGTTAGAAATTGCAGGAGGAACTCAGCAGGTCAGGCAACATCTGTGGAAAGAGAATCAGAGGCAACATTTCAAAATTGTGTTTTCACCGACAGGTACTGTCAAACCTGCCTAGTTTCTCTTTTGGTCTCGTCTTCTCAGCAAACGCAGTCCCTTCCGTTAGACATCAATTCAATTCAGAAACCCCTTTGTGGAGAAGATTTCCGTTGGGGGAAAATTTTCCTGACGCCATTAAAAGCGCACAGCTTCGAAGCCAAAGAAGGGCAGCGAACACACCGCCCCTGGGTGGGCTCGAACCACCAACCTTTCGGTTAACAGCCGAACGCGCTGACCAATTGCGCCACAGAGACAGGCGCTGATTTGGGCTGCACCATCGCCTGGTGATTTTATACTTCAGCCTCCCCGCCGAGAATTACAATTGTCGTCTATCAGTTTTACTTTTCCATAATCAAGCCTGGGAGATCTCTTGTGGAGATACCGGGGACAGTCTGCAGACACATCCATGTCACGAGGAACTAGCTTTCTTACTCCGGGGCCGTCGCCCTTCCAGCCTTTCAGTGTTTTGCCTGTTCCCGAGTTCTCTCGTTGGCTCGCAGGGGAGAAGGGGTTTGAATTCATGATGTGCAGGAACGACAATTCTTTCATTGTCTCAGATCAGTTCATGTGCCAAGAACATCAGAGTCAACCTCCCGGCCTCGTCAACAAGGGGACGGTGTCTGGACTGTCTCTGCTCAATCGGACCGGTCATCTTTCATTCTCCTCGAAATCCGCTTCGCAAAGTGTTTCTAAAGGTTCACAAAGCTGGAGACTGGGATTTCTGTGTTGCTTCATGAACATTTGAACATTTTTCCATTTCCTAACTGACAATATTTTGCCAAAATCTCTTCCAATTGTACGCCTTGCCTCATGTCCAGGGATGAGGAATTTCCATTTTGGGGAGACATTCCCAAGATGGAGAATGTTCGCTTTGGAGCAAAGAAGGAAAACTGGAGATTTCCTGGGGCTGTTGGTCACGATGGAGGAAGAAGCGGTGGGAATGGGCAGTTTAATGATCAGAAGAACCAATTGCCACTGACCAGAGTCAGTTACCAGAGGACAGGGATTGAAGTTCTTGAATGAAAAGCAGCACTTGTGCCTAATAAACACAGAGAATACTGCAGAAAGCCAACGGGTCGAGCAGCATCTGTGGAAAGGGAAACAGAGCTGACGTTGTGAGTCTGGTACGTTGTTTGTTCAGAACCCGAGTTTCCTGCATGGCAATCAATTCCCAGACATGAGAAAACGGGTCTTTATTGAGACGGGTTTTGTGAAGTTTGAGCGATAATGCAACCAACAGGAAGTCATTTAAAATCGCCAGCGAAGAAATCATAGCCAGCAGGTTACCACCCTGGGCGGGGAGCCCCAAAGGATCTCTACGCCAACACCTTAAGTGTTCGGCCACAACTACACGCCCAAAGTTGTGGTCTAAACTTTCTCATGGAATAGTTCTAACAGGAAAGGTGAGTATTGGCATTGTCCTGTCCGCGCCATAGCCCCAACGGTTCCTGTTGCCCTGGATTTGATCAGGACAGAGGAGGCTGATGGGAGATCGAATTGAACTACACACATTGATGAGAGATAGAGCGGCTGGGAAGGATCCATTCCCATGCGTAGAGAGATTAATAATCAGGGCCGAAAATAAGGAGCCACTTCAAGAAATTTGGGGTTCATTCAGCAAAGCTAATGTATGACTGTTCACAGAAAATTGTGATGAAAGTCTCTCGAGTTATTTTGATGAGAAGTGTTGATGATGCTAATACAATCGATAGGATGAACGTAGATTGGTAAATGTATTTGGTGACAGTTCTGTTCTAGCCCTGTGAGCGAAACCTGGATCTGAAGGAGTAGAAGGGACATTAACAACATCGATCTGAAATTGGACACGTGACAAGGAACAGAGCCATCATGAACAGTTGGCTTTTGAACTGGAGAAGGTTTCTCGTGAAATTCGCTTGAGGCTTGAGGTATGCAAGGTCAAGATAATTTAGGTAAAACACGGAAACGCTATCCTCATTAGCAGACAGTGAAAGGATTACAAGACACAAATTAAACATTTTCGACAAGTGATACAGGGGACTGGGAAGATAAGTATTATAAACTGTGAACAGCAAAGTTCTGGAGCACAACACATACATTCAAAGACCGAAAACATCCAGGTCCTGATTAATCAGATTGCATTGTAGTGCATGTTTGCAAAACATCCACTTGCAATGTCCTACAAAAGAGTGACAAAACCCATCCCTGTCAGCCCAGGATAGAAAATCCGAAGGGATGAACGTTTGCTGATTTTCTGAAGATTCACAGAGCTTGGACTGGGTTTTGGTGATTGTTTCTTTTCCACTCCCAGGAGCCGCAGTGTTTGAGGCGTTGAGTTGGGGAGAATAAAATGTGCCCGTGAGCAGCATGTGGGGCTATTTCAGCTTCCCCTCATATGACTGCGCTGTGAGTTGACTCAGATGTTCTCAGGGACATTTACTGACGCGAGACAGTGAAAGGATTCTCATTCCCGCAGATCGGGAATTCAAACCGTATGCCGGCTACAGGACAATGAGAAAGATTAATTGGGGTGTGTGAAGAAGCTGTGAGCTGCATTTCAAACAGGGAGGTGGAGTCAGATGCATCATCCATTGGCCCCGGCCCTGTGCGTATCTCACGCCACCATGCTGCAGAGTTCTGACGTTAGCACGGACATGCGCAGCAATGGGTTCATTCACAAGGCGAACAACCAAAGATAATCACCGTCACTGATTCCCTTCCACAGGCCCAACTTGGTGAAGCAGTATCTTTCACTGGCAAAGGAAACACCCTTGTCCTCAGGTGCCTGCTTCATTTCGATCACGATTTCAAGCACCTCACTGTTCTAGTCTCATTTCCAAACACTTTTCTCATAGCCTCAAAAGAAGCTCTGCGGGTATCTGCTTGTTCCACCCGAACAGGCAGTGGGTTGCAGATTCCCACCAGTCCCAATTTGAGTGAAATATTTTTCCCCCTCCACTGATTTGAATCTTAAAGAAGAAGCCGGGGAGCAAGCTCCCTTTCTTTTCGACGACATTTCTCATTTTGTACTCGGCAGGGTTCACACCTGCGAGGGGAAACCGCAATGGATTTCATGTACATCGCATTAACCACTCGGCCCACGAATACAGAACCACACTGACAGCTTGACTTCCCAGGCCTGTCTGCCTATGGAGCTGAGAAAGAGTGAATCATCGCAGAGTTTGTTTGAATCCAATCACTTCACAGTGATTCGAAAGGGTTAAATATCGGCACATGGTGTTTGCAGATATTTCGGTGTTTCACCCCAAAAGATGAAATGAACTTTCAGTTAGAAATTGCAGGAGGAACTCAGCAGGTCAGGCAACATCTGTGGAAAGAGAATCAGAGGCAACATTTCAAAATTGTGTTTTCACCGACAGGTACTGTCAAACCTGCCTAGTTTCTCTTTTGGTCTCGTCTTCTCAGCAAACGCAGTCCCTTCCGTTAGACATCAATTCAATTCAGAAACCCCTTTGTGGAGAAGATTTCCGTTGGGGGAAAATTTTCCTGACGCCATTATAAGCGCACAGCTTCGAAGCCAAAGACGGGCAGCGAACACACCGCCCCTGGGTGGGCTCGAACCACCAACCTTTCGGTTAACAGCCGAACGCGCTGACCAATTGCGCCACAGAGACAGGCGCTGATTTGGGCTGCACCATCGCCTGGTGATTTTATACTTCAGCCTCCCCGCCGAGAATTACAATTGTCGTCTATCAGTTTTACTTTTCCATAATCAAGCCTGGGAGATCTCTTGTGGAGATACCGGGGACAGTCTGCAGACACATCCATGTCACGAGGAACTAGCTTTCTTACTCCGGGGCCGTCGCCCTTCCAGCCTTTCAGTGTTTTGCCTGTTCCCGAGTTCTCTCGTTGGCTCGCAGGGGAGAAGGGGTTTGAATTCATGATGTGCAGGAACGACAATTCTTTCATTGTCTCAGATCAGTTCATGTGCCAAGAACATCAGAGTCAACCTCCCGGCCTCGTCAACAAGGGGACGGTGTCTGGACTGTCTCTGCTCAATCGGACCGGTCATCTTTCATTCTCCTCGAAATCCGCTTCGCAAAGTGTTTCTAAAGGTTCACAAAGCTGGAGACTGGGATTTCTGTGTTGCTTCATGAACATTTGAACATTTTTCCATTTCCTAACTGACAATATTTTGCCAAAATCTCTTCCAATTGTACGCCTTGCCTCATGTCCAGGGATGAGGAATTTCCATTTTGGGGAGACATTCCCAAGATGGAGAATGTTCGCTTTGGAGCAAAGAAGGAAAACTGGAGATTTCCTGGGGCTGTTGGTCACGATGGAGGAAGAAGCGGTGGGAATGGGCAGTTTAATGATCAGAAGAACCAATTGCCACTGACCAGAGTCAGTTACCAGAGGACAGGGATTGAAGTTCTTGAATGAAAAGCAGCACTTGTGCCTAATAAACACAGAGAATACTGCAGAAAGCCAACGGGTCGAGCAGCATCTGTGGAAAGGGAAACAGAGCTGACGTTGTGAGTCTGGTACGTTGTTTGTTCAGAACCCGAGTTTCCTGCATGGCAATCAATTCCCAGACATGAGAAAACGGGTCTTTATTGAGACGGGTTTTGTGAAGTTTGAGCGATAATGCAACCAACAGGAAGTCATTTAAAATCGCCAGCGAAGAAATCATAGCCAGCAGGTTACCACCCTGGGCGGGGAGCCCCAAAGGATCTCTACGCCAACACCTTAAGTGTTCGGCCACAACTACACGCCCAAAGTTGTGGTCTAAACTTTCTCATGGAATAGTTCTAACAGGAAAGGTGAGTATTGGCATTGTCCTGTCCGCGCCATAGCCCCAACGGTTCCTGTTGCCCTGGATTTGATCAGGACAGAGGAGGCTGATGGGAGATCGAATTGAACTAAACACATTGATGAGAGATAGAGCGGCTGGGAAGGATCCATTCTCATGCGTAGAGAGATTAATAATCAGGGCCGAAAATAAGGAGCCACTTCAAGAAATTTGGGGTTCATTCAGCAAAGCTAATGTATGACTGTTCACAGAAAATTGTGATGAAAGTCTCTCGAGTTATTTTGATGAGAAGTGTTGATGATGCTAATACAATCGATAGGATGAACGTAGATTGGTAAATGTATTTGGTGACAGTTCTGTTCTAGCCCTGTGAGCGAAACCTGGATCTGAAGGAGTAGAAGGGACATTAACAACATCGATCTGAAATTGGACACGTGACAAGGAACAGAGCCATCATGAACAGTTGGCTTTTGAACTGGAGAAGGTTTCTCGTGAAATTCGCTTGAGGCTTGAGGTATGCAAGGTCAAGATAATTTAGGTAAAACACGGAAACGCTATCCTCATTAGCAGACAGTGAAAGGATTACAAGACACAAATTAAACATTTTCGACAAGTGATACAGGGGACTGGGAAGATAAGTATTATAAACTGTGAACAGCAAAGTTCTGGAGCACAACACATACATTCAAAGACCGAAAACATCCAGGTCCTGATTAATCAGATTGCATTGTAGTGCATGTTTGCAAAACATCCACTTGCAATGTCCTACAAAAGAGTGACAAAACCCATCCCTGTCAGCCCAGGATAGAAAATCCGAAGGGATGAACGTTTGCTGATTTTCTGAAGATTCACAGAACTTGGACTGGGTTTTGGTGATTGTTTCTTTTCCACTCCCAGGAGCCGCAGTGTTTGAGGCGTTGAGTTGGGGAGAATAAAATGTGCCCGTGAGCAGCATGTGGGGCTATTTCAGCTTCCCCTCATATGACTGCGCTGTGAGTTGACTCAGATGTTCTCAGGGACATTTACTGACGCGAGACAGTGAAAGGATTCTCATTCCCGCAGATCGGGAATTCAAACCGTATGCCGGCTACAGGACAATGAGAAAGATTAATTGGGGTGTGTGAAGAAGCTGTGAGCTGCATTTCAAACAGGGAGGTGGAGTCAGATGCATCATCCATTGGCCCCGGCCCTGTGCGTATCTCACGCCACCATGCTGCAGAGTTCTGACGTTAGCACGGACATGCGCAGCAATGGGTTCATTCACAAGGCGAACAACCAAAGATAATCACCGTCACTGATTCCCTTCCACAGGCCCAACTTGGTGAAGCAGTATCTTTCACTGGCAAAGGAAACACCCTTGTCCTCAGGTGCCTGCTTCATTTCGATCACGATTTCAAGCACCTCACTGTTCTAGTCTCATTTCCAAACACTTTGCTCATAGCCTCAAAAGAAGCTCTGCGGGTATCTGCTTGTTCCACCCGAACAGGCAGTGGGTTGCAGATTCCCACCAGTCCCAATTTGAGTGAAATATTTTTCCCCCTCCACTGATTTGAATCTTAAAGAAGAAGCCGGGGAGCAAGCTCCCTTTCTTTTCGACGACATTTCTCATTTTGTACTCGGCAGGGTTCACACCTGCGAGGGGAAACCGCAATGGATTTCATGTACATCGCATTAACCACTCGGCCCACGAATACAGAACCACACTGACAGCTTGACTTCCCAGGCCTGTCTGCCTATGGAGCTGAGAAAGAGTGAATCATCGCAGAGTTTGTTTGAATCCAATCACTTCACAGTGATTCGAAAGGGTTAAATATCGGCACATGGTGTTTGCAGATATTTCTGTGTTTCACCCCAAAAGATGAAATGAACTTTCAGTTAGAAATTGCAGGAGGAACTCAGCAGGTCAGGCAACATCTGTGGAAAGAGAATCAGAGGCAACATTTCAAAATTGTGTTTTCACCGACAGGTACTGTCAAACCTGCCTAGTTTCTCTTTTGGTCTCGTCTTCTCAGCAAACGCAGTCCCTTCCGTTAGACATCAATTCAATTCAGAAACCCCTTTGTGGAGAAGATTTCCGTTGGGGGAAAATTTTCCTGACGCCATTAAAAGCGCACAGCTTCGAAGCCAAAGAAGGGCAGCGAACACACCGCCCCTGGGTGGGCTCGAACCACCAACCTTTCGGTTAACAGCCGAACGCGCTGACCAATTGCGCCACAGAGACAGGCGCTGACTTGGGCTGCACCATCGCCTGGTGATTTTATACTTCAGCCTCCCCGCCGAGAATTACAATTGTCGTCTATCAGTTTTACTTTTCCATAATCAAGCCTGGGAGATCTCTTGTGGAGATACCGGGGACAGTCTGCAGACACATCCATGTCACGAGGAACTAGCTTTCTTACTCCGGGGCCGTCGCCCTTCCAGCCTTTCAGTGTTTTGCCTGTTCCCGAGTTCTCTCGTTGGCTCGCAGGGGAGAAGGGGTTTGAATTCATGATGTGCAGGAACGACAATTCTTTCATTGTCTCAGATCAGTTCATGTGCCAAGAACATCAGAGTCAACCTCCCGGCCTCGTCAACAAGGGGACGGTGTCTGGACTGTCTCTGCTCAATCGGACCGGTCATCTTTCATTCTCCTCGAAATCCGCTTCGCAAAGTGTTTCTAAAGGTTCACAAAGCTGGAGACTGGGATTTCTGTGTTGCTTCATGAACATTTGAACATTTTTCCATTTCCTAACTGACAATATTTTGCCAAAATCTCTTCCAATTGTACGCCTTGCCTCATGTCCAGGGATGAGGAATTTCCATTTTGGGGAGACATTCCCAAGATGGAGAATGTTCGCTTTGGAGCAAAGAAGGAAAACTGGAGATTTCCTGGGGCTGTTGGTCACGATGGAGGAAGAAGCGGTGGGAATGGGCAGTTTAATGATCAGAAGAACCAATTGCCACTGACCAGAGTCAGTTACCAGAGGACAGGGATTGAAGTTCTTGAATGAAAAGCAGCACTTGTGCCTAATAAACACAGAGAATACTGCAGAAAGCCAACGGGTCGAGCAGCATCTGTGGAAAGGGAAACAGAGCTGACGTTGTGAGTCTGGTACGTTGTTTGTTCAGAACCCGAGTTTCCTGCATGGCAATCAATTCCCAGACATGAGAAAACGGGTCTTTATTGAGACGGGTTTTGTGAAGTTTGAGCGATAATGCAACCAACAGGAAGTCATTTAAAATCGCCAGCGAAGAAATCATAGCCAGCAGGTTACCACCCTGGGCGGGGAGCCCCAAAGGATCTCTACGCCAACACCTTAAGTGTTCGGCCACAACTACACGCCCAAAGTTGTGGTCTAAACTTTCTCATGGAATAGTTCTAACAGGAAAGGTGAGTATTGGCATTGTCCTGTCCGCGCCATAGCCCCAACGGTTCCTGTTGCCCTGGATTTGATCAGGACAGAGGAGGCTGATGGGAGATCGAATTGAACTACACACATTGATGAGAGATAGAGCGGCTGGGAAGGATCCATTCCCATGCGTAGAGAGATTAATAATCAGGGCCGAAAATAAGGAGCCACTTCAAGAAATTTGGGGTTCATTCAGCAAAGCTAATGTATGACTGTTCACAGAAAATTGTGATGAAAGTCTCTCGAGTTATTTTGATGAGAAGTGTTGATGATGCTAATACAATCGATAGGATGAACGTAGATTGGTAAATGTATTTGGTGACAGTTCTGTTCTAGCCCTGTGAGCGAAACCTGGATCTGAAGGAGTAGAAGGGACATTAACAACATCGATCTGAAATTGGACACGTGACAAGGAACAGAGCCATCATGAACAGTTGGCTTTTGAACTGGAGAAGGTTTCTCGTGAAATTCGCTTGAGGCTTGAGGTATGCAAGGTCAAGATAATTTAGGTAAAACACGGAAACGCTATCCTCATTAGCAGACAGTGAAAGGATTACAAGACACAAATTAAACATTTTCGACAAGTGATACAGGGGACTGGGAAGATAAGTATTATAAACTGTGAACAGCAAAGTTCTGGAGCACAACACATACATTCAAAGACCGAAAACATCCAGGTCCTGATTAATCAGATTGCATTGTAGTGCATGTTTGCAAAACATCCACTTGCAATGTCCTACAAAAGAGTGACAAAACCCATCCCTGTCAGCCCAGGATAGAAAATCCGAAGGGATGAACGTTTGCTGATTTTCTGAAGATTCACAGAGCTTGGACTGGGTTTTGGTGATTGTTTCTTTTCCACTCCCAGGAGCCGCAGTGTTTGAGGCGTTGAGTTGGGGAGAATAAAATGTGCCCGTGAGCAGCATGTGGGGCTATTTCAGCTTCCCCTCATATGACTGCGCTGTGAGTTGACTCAGATGTTCTCAGGGACATTTACTGACGCGAGACAGTGAAAGGATTCTCATTCCCGCAGATCGGGAATTCAAACCGTATGCCGGCTACAGGACAATGAGAAAGATTAATTGGGGTGTGTGAAGAAGCTGTGAGCTGCATTTCAAACAGGGAGGTGGAGTCAGATGCATCATCCATTGGCCCCGGCCCTGTGCGTATCTCACGCCACCATGCTGCAGAGTTCTGACGTTAGCACGGACATGCGCAGCAATGGGTTCATTCACAAGGCGAACAACCAAAGATAATCACCGTCACTGATTCCCTTCCACAGGCCCAACTTGGTGAAGCAGTATCTTTCACTGGCAAAGGAAACACCCTTGTCCTCAGGTGCCTGCTTCATTTCGATCACGATTTCAAGCACCTCACTGTTCTAGTCTCATTTCCAAACACTTTGCTCATAGCCTCAAAAGAAGCTCTGCGGGTATCTGCTTGTTCCACCCGAACAGGCAGTGGGTTGCAGATTCCCACCAGTCCCAATTTGAGTGAAATATTTTTCCCCCTCCACTGATTTGAATCTTAAAGAAGAAGCCGGGGAGCAAGCTCCCTTTCTTTTCGACGACATTTCTCATTTTGTACTCGGCAGGGTTCACACCTGCGAGGGGAAACCGCAATGGATTTCATGTACATCGCATTAACCACTCGGCCCACGAATACAGAACCACACTGACAGCTTGACTTCCCAGGCCTGTCTGCCTATGGAGCTGAGAAAGAGTGAATCATCGCAGAGTTTGTTTGAATCCAATCACTTCACAGTGATTCGAAAGGGTTAAATATCGGCACATGGTGTTTGCAGATATTTCTGTGTTTCACCCCAAAAGATGAAATGAACTTTCAGTTAGAAATTGCAGGAGGAACTCAGCAGGTCAGGCAACATCTGTGGAAAGAGAATCAGAGGCAACATTTCAAAATTGTGTTTTCACCGACAGGTACTGTCAAACCTGCCTAGTTTCTCTTTTGGTCTCGTCTTCTCAGCAAACGCAGTCCCTTCCGTTAGACATCAATTCAATTCAGAAACCCCTTTGTGGAGAAGATTTCCGTTGGGGGAAAATTTTCCTGACGCCATTAAAAGCGCACAGCTTCGAAGCCAAAGAAGGGCAGCGAACACACCGCCCCTGGGTGGGCTCGAACCACCAACCTTTCGGTTAACAGCCGAACGCGCTGACCAATTGCGCCACAGAGACAGGCGCTGACTTGGGCTGCACCATCGCCTGGTGATTTTATACTTCAGCCTCCCCGCCGAGAATTACAATTGTCGTCTATCAGTTTTACTTTACCATAATCAAGCCTGGGAGATCTCTTGTGGAGATACCGGGGACAGTCTGCAGACACATCCATGTCACGAGGAACTAGCTTTCTTACTCCGGGGCCGTCGCCCTTCCAGCCTTTCAGTGTTTTGCCTGTTCCCGAGTTCTCTCGTTGGCTCGCAGGGGAGAAGGGGTTTGAATTCATGATGTGCAGGAACGACAATTCTTTCATTGTCTCAGATCAGTTCATGTGCCAAGAACATCAGAGTCAACCTCCCGGCCTCGTCAACAAGGGGACGGTGTCTGGACTGTCTCTGCTCAATCGGACCGGTCATCTTTCATTCTCCTCGAAATCCGCTTCGCAAAGTGTTTCTAAAGGTTCACAAAGCTGGAGACTGGGATTTCTGTGTTGCTTCATGAACATTTGAACATTTTTCCATTTCCTAACTGACAATATTTTGCCAAAATCTCTTCCAATTGTACGCCTTGCCTCATGTCCAGGGATGAGGAATTTCCATTTTGGGGAGACATTCCCAAGATGGAGAATGTTCGCTTTGGAGCAAAGAAGGAAAACTGGAGATTTCCTGGGGCTGTTGGTCACGATGGAGGAAGAAGCGGTGGGAATGGGCAGTTTAATGATCAGAAGAACCAATTGCCACTGACCAGAGTCAGTTACCAGAGGACAGGGATTGAAGTTCTTGAATGAAAAGCAGCACTTGTGCCTAATAAACACAGAGAATACTGCAGAAAGCCAACGGGTCGAGCAGCATCTGTGGAAAGGGAAACAGAGCTGACGTTGTGAGTCTGGTACGTTGTTTGTTCAGAACCCGAGTTTCCTGCATGGCAATCAATTCCCAGACATGAGAAAACGGGTCTTTATTGAGACGGGTTTTGTGAAGTTTGAGCGATAATGCAACCAACAGGAAGTCATTTAAAATCGCCAGCGAAGAAATCATAGCCAGCAGGTTACCACCCTGGGCGGGGAGCCCCAAAGGATCTCTACGCCAACACCTTAAGTGTTCGGCCACAACTACACGCCCAAAGTTGTGGTCTAAACTTTCTCATGGAATAGTTCTAACAGGAAAGGTGAGTATTGGCATTGTCCTGTCCGCGCCATAGCCCCAACGGTTCCTGTTGCCCTGGATTTGATCAGGACAGAGGAGGCTGATGGGAGATCGAATTGAACTACACACATTGATGAGAGATAGAGCGGCTGGGAAGGATCCATTCCCATGCGTAGAGAGATTAATAATCAGGGCCGAAAATAAGGAGCCACTTCAAGAAATTTGGGGTTCATTCAGCAAAGCTAATGTATGACTGTTCACAGAAAATTGTGATGAAAGTCTCTCGAGTTATTTTGATGAGAAGTGTTGATGATGCTAATACAATCGATAGGATGAACGTAGATTGGTAAATGTATTTGGTGACAGTTCTGTTCTAGCCCTGTGAGCGAAACCTGGATCTGAAGGAGTAGAAGGGACATTAACAACATCGATCTGAAATTGGACACGTGACAAGGAACAGAGCCATCATGAACAGTTGGCTTTTGAACTGGAGAAGGTTTCTCGTGAAATTCGCTTGAGGCTTGAGGTATGCAAGGTCAAGATAATTTAGGTAAAACACGGAAACGCTATCCTCATTAGCAGACAGTGAAAGGATTACAAGACACAAATTAAACATTTTCGACAAGTGATACAGGGGACTGGGAAGATAAGTATTATAAACTGTGAACAGCAAAGTTCTGGAGCACAACACATACATTCAAAGACCGAAAACATCCAGGTCCTGATTAATCAGATTGCATTGTAGTGCATGTTTGCAAAACATCCACTTGCAATGTCCTACAAAAGAGTGACAAAACCCATCCCTGTCAGCCCAGGATAGAAAATCCGAAGGGATGAACGTTTGCTGATTTTCTGAAGATTCACAGAACTTGGACTGGGTTTTGGTGATTGTTTCTTTTCCACTCCCAGGAGCCGCAGTGTTTGAGGCGTTGAGTTGGGGAGAATAAAATGTGCCCGTGAGCAGCATGTGGGGCTATTTCAGCTTCCCCTCATATGACTGCGCTGTGAGTTAACTCAGATGTTCTCAGGGACATTTACTGACGCGAGACAGTGAAAGGATTCTCATTCCCGCAGATCGGGAATTCAAACCGTATGCCGGCTACAGGACAATGAGAAAGATTAATTGGGGTGTGTGAAGAAGCTGTGAGCTGCATTTCAAACAGGGAGGTGGAGTCAGATGCATCATCCATTGGCCCCGCCCTGTGCGTATCTCACGCCACCATGCTGCAGAGTTCTGACGTTAGCACGGACATGCGCAGCAATGGGTTCATTCACAAGGCGAACAACCAAAGATAATCACCGTCACTGATTCCCTTCCACAGGCCCAACTTGGTGAAGCAGTATCTTTCACTGGCAAAGGAAACACCCTTGTCCTCAGGTGCCTGCTTCATTTCGATCACGATTTCAAGCACCTCACTGTTCTAGTCTCATTTCCAAACACTTTGCTCATAGCCTCAAAAGAAGCTCTGCGGGTATCTGCTTGTTCCACCCGAACAGGCAGTGGGTTGCAGATTCCCACCAGTCCCAATTTGAGTGAAATATTTTTCCCCCTCCACTGATTTGAATCTTAAAGAAGAAGCCGGGGAGCAAGCTCCCTTTCTTTTCGACGACATTTCTCATTTTGTACTCGGCAGGGTTCACACCTGCGAGGGGAAACCGCAATGGATTTCATGTACATCGCATTAACCACTCGGCCAACGAATACAGAACCACACTGACAGCTTGACTTCCCAGGCCTGTCTGCCTATGGAGCTGAGAAAGAGTGAATCATCGCAGAGTTTGTTTGAATCCAATCACTTCACAGTGATTCGAAAGGGTTAAATATCGGCACATGGTGTTTGCAGATATTTCGGTGTTTCACCCCAAAAGATGAAATGAACTTTCAGTTAGAAATTGCAGGAGGAACTCAGCAGGTCAGGCAACATCTGTGGAAAGAGAATCAGAGGCAACATTTCAAAATTGTGTTTTCACCGACAGGTACTGTCAAACCTGCCTAGTTTCTCTT
The DNA here is from genome assembly GCF_047496795.1 of Chiloscyllium punctatum. Taxonomy (NCBI): domain Eukaryota; kingdom Metazoa; phylum Chordata; class Chondrichthyes; order Orectolobiformes; family Hemiscylliidae; genus Chiloscyllium; species Chiloscyllium punctatum. The sequence goes on along the minus strand of NC_092774.1, from coordinate 39,483,680 downwards.
TTGGTCTCGTCTTCTCAGCAAACGCAGTCCCTTCCGTTAGACACCAATTCAATTCAGAAACCCCTTTGTGGAGAAGATTTCCGTTGGGGGAAAATTTTCCTGACGCCATTAAAAGCGCACAGCTTCGAAGCCAAAGACGGGCGGCGAACACACCGCCCCTGGGTGGGCTCGAACCACCAACCTCTCGGTTAACAGCCGAACGCGCTGACCAATTGCGCCACAGAGACAGGCGCTGACTTGGGCTGCACCATCGCCTGGTGATTTTATAATTCAGCCTCCCCGCCGAGAATTACAATTGTCGTCTATCAGTTTTACTTTTCCATAATCAAGCCTGGGAGATCTCTTGTGGAGATACCGGGGACAGTCTGCAGACACATCCATGTCACGAGGAACTAGCTTTCTTACTCCGGGGCCGTCGCCCTTCCAGCCTTTCAGTGTTTTGCCTGTTCCCGAGTTCTCTCGTTGGCTCGCAGGGGAGAAGGGGTTTGAATTCATGATGTGCAGGAACGACAATTCTTTCATTGTCTCAGATCAGTTCATGTGCCAAGAACATCAGAGTCAACCTCCCGGCCTCGTCAACAAGGGGACGGTGTCTGGACTGTCTCTGCTCAATCGGACCGGTCATCTTTCATTCTCCTCGAAATCCGCTTCGCAAAGTGTTTCTAAAGGTTCACAAAGCTGGAGACTGGGATTTCTGTGTTGCTTCATGAACATTTGAACATTTTTCCATTTCCTAACTGACAATATTTTGCCAAAATCTCTTCCAATTGTACGCCTTGCCTCATGTCCAGGGATGAGGAATTTCCATTTTGGGGAGACATTCCCAAGATGGAGAATGTTCGCTTTGGAGCAAAGAAGGAAAACTGGAGATTTCCTGGGGCTGTTGGTCACGATGGAGGAAGAAGCGGTGGGAATGGGCAGTTTAATGATCAGAAGAACCAATTGCCACTGACCAGAGTCAGTTACCAGAGGACAGGGATTGAAGTTCTTGAATGAAAAGCAGCACTTGTGCCTAATAAACACAGAGAATACTGCAGAAAGCCAACGGGTCGAGCAGCATCTGTGGAAAGGGAAACAGAGCTGACGTTGTGAGTCTGGTACGTTGTTTGTTCAGAACCCGAGTTTCCTGCATGGCAATCAATTCCCAGACATGAGAAAACGGGTCTTTATTGAGACGGGTTTTGTGAAGTTTGAGCGATAATGCAACCAACAGGAAGTCATTTAAAATCGCCAGCGAAGAAAGCATAGTCAGCAGGTTACCACCCTGGGCGGGGGAGCCCCAAAGGATCTCTATGCCAACACCTTAAGTGTTCGGCCACAACTACACGCCCAAAGTTGTGGTCTAAACTTTCTCATGGAATAGTTCTAACAGGAAAGGTGAGTATTTGGCTTGTCCTGTCCGCGCCATAGCCCCAACGTTTCCTGTTCCCCTGGATTTGATCAGGACAGAGGAGGCTGATGGGAGATCGAATTGAACTACACACATTGATGAGAGATAGAGCGGCTGGGAAGGATCCATTCCCATGCGTAGAGAGATTAATAATCAGGGCCGAAAATAAGGAGCCACTTCAAGAAATTTGGGGTTCATTCAGCAAAGCTAATGTAGAACTGTTCACAGAAAATTGTGATGAAAGTCTCTCGAGTTACTTTGATGAGAAGTGTTGATGATGCTAATACAATCGATAGGATGAACGTAGATTGGTCAATGTATTTGGTGACAGTTCTGTTCTAGCCCTGTGAGCGAAACCTGGATCTGAAGGAGTAGAAGGGACATTAACAACATCGATCTGAAATTGGACACGTGACAAGAAACAGAGCCATCATGAACAGTTGGCTTTTGAACTGGAGAAGGTTTCTCGTGAAATTCGCTTGAGGCTTGAGGTATGCAAGGTCAAGATAATTTAGGTAAAACACGGAAACGCTATCCTCATTAGCAGACAGTGAAAGGATTACAAGACACAAATTAAACATTTTCGACAAGTGATACAGGTGACTGGGAAGATAAGTATTATAAACTGGGAACAACAAAGTTCTGGAGCACAACACTTACATTCAAAGGCCGAAAACATCCAGGTCCTGATTAATCAGATTGCATTGTGGTGCTTTTCTGCAAAACATCCACTTGCAATGTCCAACAAAAGAGTGGCAAAACCCATCCCTGTCAGCCCAGGATAGAAAATCCGAAGGGATGAACGTTTGCTGATTTTCTGAAGATTCACAGAGCTTAGACTGGGTTTTGGTGATTGTTTCTTTTCCACTCCCAGGAGCCGCAGTGGTTGAGGCGTTGAGTTGGGGAGAATACAATGTGCCCGTGAGCAGCATATGGGGCTATTTCAGCTTCCCCTCATCTGACTGCGCTGTGAGTTGACTCAGATGTTCTCAGTGACATTTACTGACGCGAGACAGTGAAAGGATCCTCATTCCCGCAGATCGGGAATTCAAACCGTATGCCGGCTTCAGGACAATGAGAAGATTAATTGGGGTGTGTGAAGAAGCTGTGAGCTGCATTTCAAACAGGTAGGTGGAGTCAGATGCATCATCCATTGCGCCCTGGTCCTGTGCGTATCTCACGCCACCATGCTGCAGAGTTCTGACGTTAACACGGACATGCGCAGCAATGGGTTCATTCACAAGGTGAACAACCAAAGATAATCACCGTCACTGATTCCCTTCCACAGGCCCAACTTTGTGAAGCAGTATCTTTCACTGGCAAAGGAAACACCCTTGTCCACAGGTGCCTGCTTCATTTCGATCACGATTTCAAGCCCCTCACTCTTCTAGTCTCATTTCCAAACACTTTGCTCATAGCCTCAAAAGAAGCTCTGCTGGTGTCTGCTTGTTCCACCCGAACAGGCAGTGGGTTGCAGATTCCCACCATTCCTAATTTCAGTGAAATATTATTCCCTCTCCACTGATTTGAATCTTAAAGAAGAAGCCGGGGAGCAAACTCCCTTTCTTTTCGACGACATTTCTCATTTTGTACTCGGCAGTGTTCACACCTGCGTGGGGAACTCGCAATGGATTTCAAGTCCATCGCATTAACCACTCGGCCGACGAATACAGAACCACACTGACAGCTTGACTTCCCAGGTCTGTCTGCCTGTGGAGCTGAGAAAGAGTCAATCATCGCAGAGTTTGTTTGAATCCAATCACTTCACAGTGATTCGAAAGGGTTAAATATCTTCACATGGTTTTGCAGATAATTAGGTGTTTCACTCCAAAAGATGAAATGAACTTTCAGTTAGAAATTGCAGGAGGAACTCAGCAGGTCAGGCAACATCTGTGGAAAGAGAATCAGAGGCAACATTCCAGAATTCTGTTTTCTCTGACAGGTACCGTCAAAGCTGCCGAGTTTCTCTTTTGGTCTCGTCTTCTCAGCACACGCAGTCCCTTACGTTAGACATTAATTCAATTCAGAAACCCCTTTGTGGAGAAGATTTCCGTTTGGGGAACATTTTCCTGACCCCATTAAAAGCGCACAGCTTCGAAGCCAAAGAAGAGCAGCGAACACGCCGCCCCTGGGTGGGCTCGAAGCACCAACCTTTCGGGGAACAGCCGAACGCGCTGACCAATTGCGCCACAGAGACAGGCGCGGCCATCTGCGGCGCCATCGCGCAGTGATTTCATAATTCAGCCCCCCGCCTAGAATTACAATTGTCGTCTATCAGTTTTACTTTTCCATAATCAAGCCTGGGAGATCTATTGGGGAGATACCGGGGACAGTCTGCAGACACATCCATGTCACGAGGAACTAGCTTTCTTACTCCGGGGCCGTCGCCCTTCCAGCCTTTCAGCGTTTTGCCTGTTCCCGAGTTCTCTCATTGGCTCGGAGGCGAGAAGGAGTTTGAATTCCTGATGTGCAGTAACGACAATTCTTTCAATGTCACAGATCAGTTCATGTGCCGAGAACATCAGAGTCAACCTCCCGGCCTCTTCAACAAGGGGACGGTGTCTGGACTGTCTCTGCTCAATCGGACCGGTCATCTTTCATTCTCCTCTAAATCCGCTTCCCAAAGTGTTTCTAAAGGTTCACAAAGCTGGAGACTGGGATTTCTGTTTTGCTTCATGAACATTTGAACATTTTTCCATTGCCTAACTGACTATATTTTGCCAAAATTTCTTCCCAATTGTACGCCTTGCCTCATGTCCAGGGATGAGGAATTTCCATTTTGGCGAGACATTGCCAAGGTTGAGAATGTTTGCTTTGGAGCAAAGAAGGTTAACTGGAGATTTCCTGGGGCTGTTGGTCATGATGGGAGAAGAAGCGGTGGGAATGGGCAGATGAATGATCAGAAGAACCAATTGCCACTGACCAGAGTCAGTTACCAGAGGACAGGGATTGAAGTTCTTGAATGAAAAGCAGCACTTGTGCCTAATAAACAAAGAGAATACTACAGAAAGCCAACAGGTCGAGCAGCATCTGTGGAAAGGTAAACAGAGCTGACGTTGTGAGTCTGGTACGTTGTTTGTTCAGAACCCGAGTTTCCTGCATGGCAATCAATTCCCAGACATGAGAAAACGGGACTTTATTGAGACGGGTTTTGTGAAGTTTGAGCGATAATGCAACCAACAGGAAGTCATTTAAAATCGCCAGCGAAGAAAGCATAGTCAGCAGGTTACCACCCTGGGCGGGGGTGTCCCAAAGGATCTTTACACCAACACCTTAAGTGTTCGGCCACAACTACACGCCCAAAGTTGTGGTCTAAACTTTCTCATGGAATAGTTCTAACTGGAAAGGTGAGTATTGGGCTTGCCTGTCCGCGCCATAGCCCCAACGTTTCCTGTTCCCCTGGATTTGATCAGGACAGAGGAGGCTGATGGGAGATCGAATTGAACTACACACATTGATGAGAGATCGAGCGGGTGGGAAGGATCCATTCCCATGCGTAGAGAGATTAATAATCAGGACCGAAAATAAGGAGCCACTTCAAGAAATTTGGGGTTCATTCAGCAAAGCTAATGTATGACTGTTCACAGAAAATTGTGATGAAAGTCTCTCGAGTTATTTTGATGAGAAGTGTTGATGATGCTAATACAATCGATAGGATGAACGTAGATTGGTAAATGTATTTGGTGACAGTTCTGTTCTAGCCCTGTGAGCGAAACCTGGATCTGAAGGAGTAGAAGGGACATTAACAACATCGATCTGAAATTGGACACGTGACAAGAAACAGAGCCATCATTAATAGTTGGCTTTTGAACTGGACAAGGTTTCTCGTGAAATTAGCTTCAGGCTTGAGGTATGCAAGGTCAAGATAATTGAGGTAAAACACGGAAACGCTATCCTCATTAGCCGACTGTGAAAGGATTACAAGACACAAATTAAACACTTTCGAGAAGTGATAAAGGGGACTGGGAAGATAAGTATTATAAACTGGGAACAACAAAGTTCTGGAGCACAACACTTACATTCAAAGGCCGAAAACATCCAGGCCCTGATTAATCAGATTGCATTGCGGTGCTTTTCAGCAAAACATCCACTTGCAATGTCCTACAAAAGAGTGACAAAACCCATCCCTGTCAGCCCAGGATAGAAAATCCGAAGGGATGAACGCATGCTTATTTTCTGAAGATTCAAAGAGCTTAGACTGGGTTTTGGTGATTGTTTCTTTTCCACTCCCAGGAGCCGCAGTGGTTGAGGCGTTGAGTTGGGGAGAATAAAATGCGCCCGTGAGCAGCACGTGGGGCTACTTCAGCTTCCCCTCATCTGACTGCGCTGTGAGTTGACTCAGATGTTCTCAGGGACATTTACTGACGCGAGACAGTGAAAGGATTCTCATTCCCGCAGATCGGGAATTCAAACCGTATGCCGGCTTCAGGACAATGAGAAAGATTAATTGGGGTGTGTGAAGAAGCTGTGAGCTGCATTTCAAACAGGTAGGTGGAGTCAGATGCATCATCCATTGCACCCCGGTCCTGTGCGTATCTCACGCCACCATGCTGCAGAGTTCTGACGTTAACACGGACATGCGCAGCAATGGGTTCATTCACAAGGTGAACAACCAAAGATAATCACCGTCACTGATTCCCTTCCACAGGCCCAACTTTGTGAAGCAGTATCTTTCACTGGCAAATAAAACACCTTTGTCCACAGGTACCTGCTTCATTTCGATCCCGATTTCAAGCCCCTCACTCTTCTAGTCTCATTTCCAAACACTTTGCTCATAGCCTCAAAAGAAGCTCTGCGGGTATCTGCTTGTTCCACCCGAACAGGCAGTGGGTTGCAGATTCCCACCAGTCCCAATTTGAGTGAAATATTTTCCCCCTCAACTGATTTGAATCTTAAAGAAGAAGCCGGGGAGCAAGCTCCCTTTCTTTTCGACGACATTTCTCATTTTGTACTCGGCAGGGTTCACACCTGCGTGGGGAAACCGCAATGGATTTCAAGTCCTTCGCATTAACCACTCGGCCCACGAATCCAGAACCACACTGACAGCTTGACTTCCCAGGTCTGTTTGCCTGTGGAGCTGAGAAAGAGTGAATCATCGCAGAGTTTGTTTGAATCCAATCACTTCACTGTGATTCGAAAGGGTTAAATATCTGCACATGGTTTTCCAGATATTTAGGTGTTTCACCCCAAAAGATGAAATGAACTTTCAGTTAGAAATTGCAGGAGGAACTCAGCAGGTCAGGCAACATCTGTGGAAAGAGAATCAGAGGCAACATTTCAGAATTTTGATTTCTCCGACAGGTACTGTCAAACCTGCCGAGTTTCTCTTTGGGTCTCGTCTTCTCAGCATACGCAGTCCCTTACGTTAGACATTAATTCAATTCAGAAACCCCTTTGTGGAGAAGATTTCCGTTTGGGGAACATTTTCCTGACCCCATTAAAAACGCACAGCTTCGAAGCCAAAGAAGAGCAGCGAACACACCGCCCCTGGGTGGACTCGAACCACCAACCTTCCGGTCAACAGCCGAACGCGCTGACCAATTGCTCCACAGAAACAGGCGCTGCTACGGCCGGCGCTATCGCTTAGTGATTATATAATTCAGCCTCAACGCCAAGAATTACAATTGTCGTCTATCTGTTTTACTTTTCCATGATCAAGTCTGGGAGATGTGTTGTGGAGATACCGGGGGCTGTCTGCAGACACATCCATGTCACGAGGAACTAGCTTTCTTACTCCGGGGCCGTCGCCCTTCCAGCCTTTCAGCGTTTTGCCTGTTCCCGAGTTCTCTCATTGGATCGGAGGCGAGAAGGAGTTTGAATTCCTGATGTGCAGGAACGACAATTCTTTCAATGTCTCAGATCAGTTCATGTGCCGAGAACATCAGAGTCAACCTCCCGGCCTCTTCAACAAGGGGACGGTGTCTGGACTGTCTCTGCTCAATCGGACCAGTCATCTTTCATTCTCCTCTAAATCCGCTTCCCAAAGTGTTTCTAAAGGTTCACAAAGCTGGAGACTGGGATTTCTGTTTTGCTTCATGAACATTTGAACATTTTTCCATTTCCTAACTGACAATATTTTGCCAAAATCTCTTCCCAATTGTACGCCTTGCCTCATGTCCAGGGATGAGGAATTTCCATTTTGGGGAGACATTCCCAAGGTTGAGAATGTTCGCTTTGGAGTAAACAAGGATAACTGGAGATTTCCTGGGGCTGTTGGTAATGATGGGAGAAGAAGCGGTGGGAATGGGCAGATTAATGATCAGAAGAACCAATTGCCACTGACCAGAGTCAGTTACCAGAGGACAGGGATTGAAGTTCTTGAATGAAAAGCAGCACTTGTGCCTAATAAACACAGAGAATACTGCAGAAAGCCAACAGGTCGAGCAGCATCTGTGGAAAGGTAAACAGAGCTGACGTTGTGAGTCTGATACGTTGTTTGTTCAGAACCCGAGTTTCCTGCATGGCAATCAATTCCCAGACATGAGAAAACGGGTCTTTATTGAGACGGGTTTTGTGAAGTTTGAGCGATAATGCAACCAACAGGAAGTTATTTAAAATCGCCAGCGAAGAAATCATAGCCAGCAGGTTACCACCCTGGGCGGGGGAGCCCCAAAGGATCTCTACGCCAACACCTTAAGTGTTCGGCCACAACTACACGCCCAAAGTTGAGGTCTAAACTTTCTCATGGAATAGTTCTAACAGGAAAGGTGAGTATTGGGCTTATCCTGTCCGCGCCATAGCCCCAACGTTTCCTGTTCCCCTGGATTTGTTCAGGACAGAGGAGGCTGATGGAAGATCGAATTGAACTACACACATTGATGAGAGATAGAGCGGGTGGGAAGGATCCATTCCCATGCGTAGAGAGATTAATAATCAGGGCCGAAAATAAGGAGCCACTTCAAGAAATTTGGGGTTCATTCAGCAAAGCTAATGTAGAACTGTTCACAGAAAATTGTGATGAAAGTCTCTCGAGTTATTTTGATGAGAAGTGTTGATGATGCTAATACAATCGATAGGATGAACGTAGATTGGTAAATGTATTTGGTGACAGTTCTGTTCTAGCCCTGTGAGCGAAACCTGGATCTGAAGGAGTATAAGGGACATTAACAACATCGATCTGAAATTGGACACGTGAGAAGAAGCGGTGGGATTGGGCAGATTAATGATCAGAAGAACCAAACAGTCTGACCTCTAGTCAACTTTCGACATTGGGCCAGTATATCATTGTGATGATATTTAGTTCACATCTTCAAAGATTTGAACACACCACCTATTCTTAGCCCTTAACAATTTCCTTTAACACCTATTCACCCTCCCAGACAGATCGCTGTCAACTCCGATGTCTGTCCAACCATTCTTGTCTCACTTTGGTCTCTATCCCTATCTACCATTTACTCCGCCGCCTTCCTTCCACCCTCCCATCTGCATAGTAACCGACATTTTCCTAATCATCACCAGCTCTGTGGAAGGGTCACCGGATTCTTCTTCACAGAAGCTGCCAGACCTGCTGAGCTTTTCCAGGAACTACTGTTTTTGTTTCTGAAATACAGCATCCGCAGTTTTTATTCAGAAAGAGTTGCAAATTTGTTGGAGAGACAGAGTGAGAGAGTGAGTGAGACAGAACAGCCATGAACCGTTGGCCTCCGTTCTCAATCATAACATAAAATCATTGCAGTACGATCACTTCCCTCAACCCCGCGTCGGGTGGGCTTGTGACGCAACGGGAGCGCGTCTCCCTGCTGCTTTCAAGATTGCGCGTTTAAATCCCATCAGGCTCAATGGGGCGCAATTTCTGCTGCTTTAAATCAAGAAGTTAGATCTAAAGCTGCTGGTGTGGAGGCTGTGTAAACATAACCTTTGGATAAATTGCCACCTTATGTTGGTCCAACTGTCAGTTCATTCAGAATCACAGAATGTGTCACAGCCCACCTTTGCTCTGCTGCTTCTCCAAAATGAGCAATGTACCTTTATTCGTATCGTAATCTTGCCTTCTCCCTGTAAATCTCTGCATTGTTACTTTGACCATGACCACCCCGAAATCCCTTCTGTGTCCATTGAATCTGCCTCTCTGTCACTGTCAGGCAGCCTTTCCTGATCCCAACCACTCCCTCTGTGAAAACGTTCTACTTAATATCCGTTCTCCCTGTGTCTGCGTGGGTTTCCTCCGGGTACTCCGGTTTCCTCCCACAGTCCAAAGATGTGCAGGTCAGGTGAATTGGCCATGCTAAATTGCCTGTAGTGTTATCTAAGGGGTAAATGTAGGGGTATGGGTGGGTTGCGCTTTGGCGGGTCAGTCTGGACTTGATGGGCTGAAGGGCCTGTTTCCACATTGTAATGTAATGTAATCTAATCTTAATATCACTTTTCCTACTCTTCCCAATGACTTTTAGTCTCTGCCTATTCACTTTCGATCCTTTCAGGCGTGAGAGCATTTTCACCAAAGCGGGAATCATATGCCTAGACCACCATACCATACACGGTGGGCCCTCTCACCTCCCGAAGCAGCTGGGACTTGCTCACTGTGGAGTACATTCTACATTCCTCCAAGAATTGCATGCAGCGAGAGTTTCTACCACATCTGCTTCTCATTCTGTCTCCCAAGACACGGCCTATCTCCATTGGTGGATAATTACACCATTCTGTTTCTGAATTGTTCTCTCAGACCCGAGCGGACAGGTACAAGCATTATCCTCCTCAACAAAGGGAACAGAGAACAGGAGAGCACCACATGTGCGTCACCTCAACTTCCTATGTTGGGCCAGTATATCAGTGTGAGATATTTAGTTCGCATCTTCAAAGGCAAGACACAGAACATAGCACCAGTGTAGGGGAACGCTGCTGAAGGAAACATCGAGAGGAGAGTCGAGCCATCGACTCCAAGATTAGTTGTGAATTTCACTGTTTGTTAATCTTCCCAGATGCACTCCGATGTCCAGCGATACACGAATTCAAACAGCAAAGGCGGTAACTGTGCAGGTTCTCTCTCCCTCTCTCTGTCTCCTGCACTGTCCTCGCCATGTGCTTCCTTTGTCTGCTCTTCTCCCCATTAAAACAGCTGTTATTTTGTCTTTTTTTCCAAAAGTTCCAAAACAATGCAACAGCATATAAAACAGTAATTGCTGCTTCTGGAATTGGAGGAAATCGCCTCCAACACTTAAAATACCTCAAAAAAAAGGAGCAGCTCTTATAGCCAGAAATTCTTCCGATCCTCCAACTTGGATTACCCAGAATCCGGTTCCCCATGGGAGACTGATTAGCAAGGTTAGATCTCGCGGAATACAGGGAGAACTAGCCACTTGGATACAGAACTGGTTCAAAGGTAGAAGACAGAGGGTGGTGGTGGAGCGTTGTGTTCCAGACTGGAGGCCTGTGACCAGTGGAGTGCCACAAGGATCAGTGCTGGGCCCTCTACTTTTTGTCATTTACAGAAATGATTTGGATGCGAGCATAAGAGGTACAGTTAGTAAGTTTGCAGATGACACCAAAATTAGAGATGTAGTGGACAGCAAAGAGGGTTACCTCAGATTACAACAGGATCAGGACCAGATGGGCCAATGGGCTGAGGAGTGGCAGATGGAGTTTAATTCAGATAAATGCGCGGTGCTCCATTTTGGGGAAGCAAATCTCAGCAGGACTTATACACTTAATGGTAAGGTCCTAGGGAGTGTTGCTGAACAAAGAGACCTTGGAGTGCAGGTTCATAGCTCCTTGTAAGTGGAGTCACACGTAGATAGGATAGTGAAGAAGGCGTTTGGTATGCTTTCCTTTATTGGTCAGAGTACTGAGTACAGGAGTTGGGAGGTCATGTTGCGGCTGTACAGGCATTGGTTAGGCCACTGTTGGAATATTGTATGCAATTCTGGTCTCCTTCCTATCGGAAAGATGTTGTGAAACATGAAAGGGTTCAGAAAAGATTTACAATGATGTTGTCAGGGTTGGAGGATCTGAGCTACAGGGAGAGTCTGAACAGGCTGGGGCTGTTTTCCCTGGAGCGTCGGAGGCTGAGGGGTGACCTTATACATGTTTACAAAATTATGAAGGGCATAGATAGGATAAATAGACAAAGTATTTTCCCTGGGTTCGGGGAGTCCAAAACTAGAGGGCATAGGTTTAGGGTGAGAGGGGAATGACATAAAAGAGATCTAAGGGGTAACGTTTTCACGCAGGGGGTGGTACGTGTGTGGAATGAGCTGCCAGAGGATGTGGTGGAGGCTGGTACAATTGCAATCTTTAAGAGGCATTTGGATGGGTATGTGAATAGGAAAGGTTTGGAGGGATTTGTGTCGGGTGCTGGCAGGTGGGACTAGATTGAGTTGGGATATCTGGCCGGCTTGGACGGTTTGGACCGAAGGGTCTGTTACCATGCTGTACATCTCTATGACTCTATGACTTCTTGGTTATGGGCCCAGCACGCTCCCGCTATGCCAATCTGCTGTGCTGCATGGCAGTTTTTCCAGAGAAGTATTCAACTTTTCATCTGGACTGTGGCATGCACGTTCGAGATTGATGTCAAAAGATCTGCACTGCTGTCGGGTAATATGTTGTTGCACAGACATATCGATGTTGTGCAAACTTAACTTTGTCTAAATTCCCACATTCTGCTTTTCGAACTGTGATTTCGAAATTTAAGCAGAAGGAAGGGAAGTTTGCATCGAGACCGTTTAATATGGAGAAGTGTTCCCCATGTAAACTGATAATGGGTGGCCATCCCATGTTTCCCGATGCAGGGCTGCCTGACCCACAGGGAGGTTTCTTTGATAAACTGTCCCTTAGACTTCCAGCCGCATCGTGACGTCATTGCACACGAGAGTGGGAAGGCAGAATTGCGGGAGATGGATCGGACCCGGTTGAAACGAAGTGCAGACTGGGTGACTGCTTGACAGAGCATCCATATTGTGTTCGCCAGAAAGATGGATTGTTATTCCCAATCGGTGATAACAAGTCGACAACAATAACATCAGGCAGCACTTGCTTTGCAATATCGTGCTCATAGATCTCACTTCCAGTTGAGCAAAATCACTCAACTCCGGATCTCTTTATGTTCCTGGTGCAAACATGGGGCAAACAGCTGAATACTTCTCTGGAAAAGCTGCCATGCAGCATAGCAGAGTGGCATAGCGGGAGCGTGTTGGGCTCATAACCCAGCAGTCGATGGGTCGAAGCCAACCGCGATGCTCCTCTCGATGTTTCCTTCAGCAGCTTTCCCCTACACTGGTGCTATGTTCTGTATCTTGCCTTTTAAGATGCGAACTAAATGTCTCACACCGATATCCTGGCCCAACATAGGAAGTTGAGGTGACGCACATGTGGTGCTCTCCTGTTATCTGTTCCCTTTGTTGAGGAGGATAATGCTTGTCCCTGTCCGCTCGGGTGTGAGAGAACAATTTAGAAACAGAATTGTGTAATTATCTGCCAGTGTAGATCGCCCGGAGCCTGGGAGACAGAATGAGAAGCAGATGTTCTGGAAACTGTTGCATCCTTGCAATTATTGAAGGAATGTAGAATGTATTCCATAGTGACCAAGTCCCAGTTGCTTCGGGAGGTGAGAGGACCCACGATGTATGGTGGAGTGGTCCAGGCGTATGATTCCCGCTTTGGTGAAAATGCTTCCACGCCTGAAAGGATTGAAAGCGAATAGGCAGAGACTGAAAGTCAGTAGGAAAAGTGACATTAAGAAGAACGTTTTCGCAGATGGAGTGGTTGGGATCAGGAAAGGCTGCCTGACAGTGACAGAGAGGCAGATTCAATCGACACAGAAGGGATTTCGGGGTGGTCATGGTCAAAGGAACAAAGCAGAGACTGACAGGGAGAAGGCAAGCTTACGGTACGAAAAAAGACACTAACTTGCTCATTGCAAAGAAGCAGCAGAGCCAGGGTGGGCTGCGGCACATTCTGTTATTCTAAGCTGAAACAGCAGGAATGGAGCTCCTATGTAGCACACTGAGGCTGACACCATTTGAACATTCAACTTTTTGGTTTGCAGTTAGACGCGCTCCCGTTGCGCCACAAGCCACAAGCCCTTACGACAATGATCGTACTACAATGATTTTACTTTATGATTAGAACGGAGGCCAACGGTTCATGGCTGTTCTGTCTCACTTACTCTCTCACTCTGTCTCTCAAACCAATTAGCAACTCTTTCTGAATAAAAACTGCGGATGCTGTATTTCAGAAACAAAAACAGTCGTTGCTGGAAAAGCTCAGCAGATCTGGCAGCTTCTGTGAAGAAGAATCCGGTGACCCTTCCACAGAGCTGGTGATGAATAGGAAAATGTCGGTTAATATGCAGATGGGAGGGTGAGAGGAAGGTGGGCGGAGTAAATGATAGATAGGGATAGAGCCCAAAGTGAGACAAGAATGGTTGGACAGACAAAGGAATTGATAACGAACTGTCTGGGAGGGTGAATAGCTGTTAAAGGAAAGTGTTAGTCGCGAATAATAGGTGGTGTGTAATGGCAGACTACGTGATAACAAGGCCTTGTGTGCGTGGTACGGGGCTATGATGTGGGGAAGTTCAGGCCTTAAAATTATTAAATACAATATTGAGGACGACTGTAAGTGCAAAATTGTTCTGCTCGCACACTGCAACAAGCCTGAGACAGTGATGCTGGACAGGGAACAGGGTGGTGTGCTGAAGTGGCAGGCAACTGGAAGCTCAGGGTCTTTGTGTGGGCAGAACCTAGATGTTCTGCGAAGCAGTCACCCGCTTCGTTTCTCCAATGTTGACGAGACCACATTGCGACTAGCGAATGCAGTAGTCTTGTCTGTGGTAAGTGCAGGTAAAGTGTTTCTTCACGTCGAAGGTATGTTCGGGCCCTTGAATACTGAGCAGGGTGGGGGAAACGGGCAGGTGTTCCAATTTCGGCCGTTGCCGGACAAAGTGCCATGGGGCTATGGGTGGGTGATGGGAGTGAAGGAAGAGTGAACCCGGGTGTAACGCTTGCCCATTTACCTCATCCCTCAAATAAATCCCTGGACATGGAATAACATTCGTTTGAATCATTCACTACCACGTGAACCACGGCTAATTCATATTATGTTCCCGGGGCCTGCATCATTATTGTGTCACAATAGCTGCAGGCCATCATCGTGCATACCCAATGACGTGCGGCCGGAATGCTTGGACACAGTTTATCAAAGAAACCTCCCTGAGGGTCAGGCAGCCCTGCATCGGGTAGCATTGGCATGGCTAATTCTTTCTGTGGGCACTGTGTTTACGTTTCAACTTGGTGATTTTTGAAAGTGTGTAGTTCTGAGCGAAATCACACTTCGAAAAGCAGAATGTTGGAATTTAGACAACGTTAATATTTGCACAACAGCGATACATCTTCACAACAGCATATTTCACGAGAGGAGTGAAGATCTTTTGGCATCAATCTCGAACGTGCATGTCACACACCAGATGAAAAGCTGAAAATTTTTGTCTGGAAAGGCTGTTTGCGTAGCATAGCAGAGTGCTGCAGCGGGACCGTGTTGGGCCCAGAACCAGAGGTTGATGGATAGAAGCCATCCTCTGCTATCCGCTCAGTGTCATCTTTTGCAGCTTTCCCTCCTCACCCGCTACCCCAACAAATGTTTGAATATGTGAGCTAAATATCATCACAATGATACACTGGCCCAATGTCGAAAGTTGAGGTTACACACTTGTGGAGTTCAGGGTGGTGTTCTCCTTATCTCTGTCCCCTTTGTTGAGGAGGGTAATGCTTGTCCCTGGCCACTCGGGTGTTCGAGCCAAACTTAAAAACAGAATGGCGTAATTATCCGCCAGTGGAGACCCGCCCGGGTCCTGGGAGACAGAATGAGAAGCAGATGTTCTGAAAACTACTTTTTGGATTCAGTACCACGTGACCAATGCCGAATACATATTCATGTTCCTGGGGCCAGCATCATTATTGCGTCACAATAGCTGCAGGCCATCACTGCGCATGTCCGATGACGTCGTGTTGCGGGTGGAATTTCTGGTGAGAGTTTTTTAAAGAGGGTCAGGCAGACCCTGCATCGGGGCTTCCCTTCCTTCCACTTAAGTTCAAAGCCTATCAAACCGAAATTCCTCAGGTATGTCTGGAAGCACTTTTTCCCGATGTTGGCTAATGATTTCTGCAGACATTTGGTAAAGTTTGAACACGGTGAGAGCCATCGGCTTCCAAACCACGTTCCCGAATTACTCGACCAATAATTAAAGAGGTGATAGTGCTATAAAAGCACCGTATGATTACGGCTGAGAAAGACTGTATTCCGCTCAGTCAGTTCGTGTTTCTAAATCGAGACAAAAGTGACAATGCAAGTGAAACGAACGAAATTGCAGACAGGCTGCCATACCACTCTGTTTGTATCCCCACACAGGGGTGGTTTCTGTGACATGGGTGTGTCTGCAGTGTCTGTGGTCAGACCGTTTACAATGAATGTCCCAGCCTTTATTTTGTTAAAGTCACACTTGTAAAGGACAATTGCTATTTCTGTAATTGTAGTCTGAAGCTGGAATTCGCTAACACTCGGGTTTCGTGATCTTACTGATTTTTTACATCTCAGACTCTTTGGTGCATTTAGTCAGCAAGTCCGGCTGTTCACCAAAATAGTTGTAAGTCGAAATGGAGCAAAATTGTAGAATTAGGGCCAGACTTTTCAGGGTACATGTTCAGAAGCACTTCTACACATTGAGTTTGTCAGATGTTTGGAAATATCCTACATAAATGGCAGTGGTACAGGATAATTTGTCAGCTTTAAATCCGAAACAGATTTTTTTTGTTCAGGAAAGGTATTAAGGGACATGGGCCAAAGACAGATAAATGGATTTAGGCCTCTGATCAGCCATGATTTCTTTGAACGTTGGAACACACTTGAGGGGCTAAATGGCCGACTCATATTCCGATGTTCCTATAATCTTAACTGTTTCCTTATTGCACATTTGCGGCCTGTTATCGGGGGCACAATCTGCAAGAAAATATTCTCCAATTATTTGTTCTTGAAATATCGAACACAGACACACCCAGGCATCTTATACCAATATTCGGACAAACACAGTCACAGAACAGTTAACTGATTGAATTCCTGCACTTGAATCTTTAGAAACGTAATGTTCTTGGTTTCTCGATAATGATTCGCTTTCCTCAGTCCCAGATGGAACGACACAAGAAAAAATAGAAAAGCAGCAATGTTCTGGTCCTATAATCTCCAATCTTCTGCTGCCAGTGAAAAACAACAACGCAACTTAAGTCGGGGTCGACTGCAACCCGGGCCTCATCTCCCAATGAACCAAGCACAGGCTCAACAAAACTGAGGGAGATTATGTCCTGATCACGAAACCTGCGAGCAGCGTTGGCAAAGGCCCAAGCGACTCACCCATAAAAGTCAGTCATCTACTTTCTAAACGTGCTCAACTGCTTAGTTCCTTTATTTTATTGACTTTTGCAAATCTGAAAGTGAGAATTGGGGATATGTGGTCGCGAATGGCTGTTTGTGTGTCAGATTTGCCTGTCAGTTTTGTTGATATTGAAGCGAATTTGCTTTCAAAAAAAGGCAAAAAAAAGACAAACAACTTTAAATTCAAGAAGAGAAACTGAAGAAACTGGATGTTAGCGTTGAGAAAGAAGCAAAAAGGAAGTGGAATCTTAATGATTTTTTGAGTTTTGAGCAGAAAGCATTGGAGCTGTGGACTTCTGCTGATCAATGTATTTGTTTTCGTAAAGTTTAAAAAGTTATTTCGCCTTGATAAAAGAACTGGTCACACCCTGACTATATGTTGGAATACCTCAGGAGTAGAACAAAAGATTTTTATTCTGAGGTCGTGAGTTTAACATCCATATTGTGCAATGTTCCCGTGAAACTTTGCTTTTTGTGCGGAACATTCGTTCTTTCTTCAACTGGCAATCGACTCATATTCAAACTGAGTTTTACTCCCGTTCGTTTTCTCCCTGTCCCCGTTGCTCGGTTATGAGGGAAAGCTGAGAGTGAACGGGAGACAAGTTTGTAGGTGTGGCTTAACGGTGGCACTTGAAAATTGACAGATTCTACTCATGCATCGAGGCCAATAAATGGCTCAATCACAGAATTAGAACGGTCAAGTGCTATGGGAATTAATATTAACGTACACAGAAATGAGTAAGATGTGATTCATTTCAAGGAAAGAAATTAAGAAACTTCGTCACCCAGATTATCTCAGAGCAATCGTTGGCTATGGTACGTTTTATGTTAGTTTCAATGCTCATGCAACCACTGGATTGTGACTTGATCTCGTACTCAGGCTTTAATAAGTGATTTTGATGCATTTTGTTACAGAGTTGCGACATAGGCTGGGGAGCAATTCCGGTACATAGAGATGAGGAGGGTCGAATGAATTAAACAAGAGGGCGATGCGATAACGAGGACTGTTACCAAATACATTTACCAATCTCCGTTCATCCTATCGATTGTATTAACATCACCAACACTTCTCATCAAAATAACTCGAGAGACTTTCATCACAATTTTCTGTGAACAGTTCTACATTAGCTTTGCTGAATGAACCCCAAATTTCTTGAAGTGGCTCCTTATTTTCGGCCCTGATTATTAATCTCTCTACGCATGGGAATGGATCCTTCCCAGCCGCTCTATCTCTCATCAATGTGTGTAGTTCAATTCGATCTCCCATCAGCCTCCTCTGTCCTGATCAAATCCAGGGGAACAGGAAACGTTGGGGCTATGGCGCGAACAGGACAAGCCCAGCACTCACCTTTCCTGTTAGAAGAATTACATGAGAAAGTTTAGAGCACAACTTTGGGCGTGTAGTTGTGGCCGAAAACTTAAGGTGTTGGCGTAGAGATCCTTGGGGGCTCCCCCGCCCAGGGTGGTAACCTGCTGGCTGTGCATTCTTGGCTGGTGATTTTAAATGACTTCCTGTTGGTTTCATTATCGCTCAAACTTCACAAAACCAGTCTCAATAAAGACCCGTTTTCTCATGTCTGGGAATTGATTGCCATGCAGGAAACTCGGGTTCTGAACAAACAACGTACCAGACTCACAACGTCAGCTCTGTTCCCCTTTCCACAGATGCTGCTCGACCTGTTGGCTTTCTGCAGTATTCTCTGTCTTTATTAGGCACAAGTGCTGCTTTTCATTCAAGAACTTCAATCCCTGTCCTCTGGTAACTGACTCTGGTCAGTGGCAATTGGTTCTTCTGATCATTAAACTGCCCATTCCCACCGCTTCTTCTCCCATCATGACCAACAGCCCCAGGAAATCTCCAGTTATCCTTCTTTGCTCCAAAGCGAACATTCTCAACCTTGGGAATGTGTCCCCAAAATGGAAATTCCTCATCCCTGGACATGAGGCAAGGGAAGAGAATTTGGCAAAATATTGTCAGTTAGGAAATGGAAAAAATGTGCAAATGTTCATGAAGCAAAACAGAAATCCCAGTATCCAGCTTTGTGATCATTTAGAAACGATTTGGGAAGCGGATTTAGAGGAGAATGAAAGATGACCGGTCCGATTGAGCAGAGACAGTCCAGAGACTGGCGGGGAGGCTGAATTATAAAATCATTAAGCGATGGTGCAGCCTACGTCTACGGCTGTCTCTATGCCGCAATTGGTCAGCGCGTTCGGCTATTAACCGGAAGGTTGGTGGTTCGAGCCCATCCAGGGGCGGTGTGTCCGCTGCCCTTCTTTGGCTTCGAAGCTGTGCGCTTTTAATGGGGTCAGGAAAATGTTCCCCAAACGGAAATCTTCTCCACAAAGGGGTTTCTGAATTGAAATAATGTCTAACGGAAGGGATTGCGTCTGCTGAGAAGACGAGACCAAAAGAGAAACATGGCAGGTTTGACAGTACCTGTCGGAGAAAACAGAATTTTGAAATGTTGCCTCTGATTCTCTTTCCACAGATGTTGCCTGACCTGCTGAGTTCCTCCTGCAATTTCTAACTGAATGTTCATTTCATCTTTTGGGGTGAAACACCTAAATATCTGCAAACACCATGTGCAGATATTTAACCCTTTCCAATCACTGTGAAGTGATTGGATTCAAACAAACTCTGCGATGATTCACTCTTTCTCAGCTCCACAGGCAGACAGACCTGGGAAGTCAAGCTGTCAGTGTGGTTCTGTATTCGTGGGCCGAGTGGTTAATGCGATGGACTTGAAATCCATTGCGGTTTCCCCTCGCAGGTGTGAACCCTGCCGAGTACAAAATGAGAAATGTCGTCGAAAAGAAAGGGAGTTTCCTCCCCGGCTTCTTTTTAAAATTCATTTCGGTGGAGAGGGAAAAATATTTCACTCAAATTGGGACTGGTGGGAATCTGCAACCCACTGCCTGTTCGGGTGGAACAAGCAGATACCCGCAGAGCTTCTTTTGAGGCTATGAGCAAAGTGTTTGGAAATGAGACTAGAACAGTGAGGGGCTTGAAATCGTGATCGAAATGAAGCAGGCACCTGAGGACAAGGGTGTTTCCTTTGCCAGTGAAAGATACTGCTTCACAAAGTTGGGCCTGTGGAAGGGTAGCAGTGACGGTGATTATCTTTGGTTGTTCACATTGTGAATGAACCCATTGCTGCGCATGTCCGTGTTAACGTCAGAACTCTGCAGCATGGTGGCGGAAGATACGTACAGGGCCGGGGCGCAATGGATGATGCATCTGACTCCACCTACCTGTTTGAAATGCAGCTCACAGCTTCTTCACACACCCCAATTAATCTTCTCATTGTCCTGAAGCCGGCATATGGTTTGAATTCCCGATCTGCAGGAATGAGAATCCTTTCACTGTCTCGCGTCAGTAAATGTCCCTGAGAACATCTGAGTCAACTCACAGCGCAGTCATATGAGGGGAAGCTGAAATAGCCCCACATGCTGCTCACGGGCACATGTTATTCTTCACAACTCAACGCCTCAACCACTGCAGCTCCTGGCAGTGGAAAAGAAACAATCACCAAAACCCAGTCTAAGCTCTGTGAATCTTCAGTAAATGAGCAAGCGTTCATCCCTTCGGATTTTCTATCCTGGGCTGACAGGGATGGGTTTTGTCACTCTTTTGTAGGGCATTGCAAGTGGATGTTTTGCAGAAAAGCACCACAATGCAATCTGATTAATCAGGACCTGGATGTTTTCGGTCTTTGAATGTAAGTGTTGTGCTCCAGAACTTTGCTGTTCACAGTTTATAATACTTATCTTCCCAGTCCCCTGTATCACTTGTCGACAATGTTTAATTTGTGTCTTGTAATCCTTTCACTGTCTGCTAATGAGGATAGCGTTTCCGTGTTTTACCTATATTATCTTGACCTTGCATAGGTCAAGCCTCAGGCTAATTTCACGAGAAACCTTCTCCAGTTCAAAAGCCAACTGTTAATGATGGCTCTGTTTCTTGTCACGTGTCCAATTTCGGATCCCTTATACTCCTTCAGATCCAGGTTTCGCTCACAGGAACAGAACTGTCACCAAATACATTTACCAATCTACGTTCATCCTATCGATTGTATTAGCATCATCAACACTTCTCATCAAAATAACTCGAGAGACTTCCATCACAATTTTCTGTGAACAGTTCTACATTAGCTTTGCTGAATGAACCCCACAATACTTGAAGTGGCTCCTTAATTTCGGCCCTGATTATTAATCTCTCTACGCATTGGAATGGATCCTTCCCAGCCGCTCTATCTCTCATCAATGTGTGTAGTTCAATTCGATCTCCCATCAGCCTCCTCTGTCCTGATCAAATCCAGGGGAACAGGAAACGTTGGGGCTATGGCGCGGACAGGACAAGCCCAGCACTCACCTTTCCTGTTAGAAGTATTCCATGAGAAAGTTTAGAGCACAACTTTGGGCGTGTAGTTGTGGCCGAACACTTAAGGTGTTGGCGTAGAGATCCTTTGGGGTACCCCCCGCCCAGGGTGGTAACCTGCTGGCTATGCTTTCTTCGCTGGCGATTTTAAATGACTTCCTGTTGGTTTCATTATCGCTCAAACTTCACAAAACCCGTCTCAATAAAGACCCGTTTTCTCATGTCTGGGAATTGATTGCCAAACAGGAAACTCGTTTTCTGAACAAACAACGTACCAGACTCACAACGTCAGCTCTGTTTCCCTTTCCACAGATGCTGCTCGACCTGTTGGCTTTCTGCAGTATTCTCTGTGTTTATTAGGCACAAGTGCTGCTTTTCATTCAAGAACTTCAATCCCTGTCCTCTGGTAACTGACTCTGGTCAGTGGCAATTGGTTCTTCTGATCATTAATCTGCCCATTCCCACCGCTTCTTCTCCCATCATGACCAACAGCCCCAGGAAATCTCCAGTTAACCTTCTTTGCTTCCCTTCCCCGCCCCCACCCCAGGTCGCCATCACCATCTATTCTCTCTCTATCATTAGAAGGGCTTGATACAGTGATCAAAGAGGGCTCGAGGCACGAGAAAGGACGGAGGAGGGTACTCAGAGTGAGATTTGACCGGGGGCGCAGAGACTGGGGGAAGAGAAAGAGAGAAAATGGGTAGGAGAGCAGAGCATCGGGGGAAGAGAATCCATGGGGGGGACACAGGGTGGGAGCAGAGAGAGAGAATGTGGTGAAGAGGATTGGGGAGGAGAGAGAGAATGCGGAGTTGTAGAGTGTGAAGTGAAAGAAATTGGTTGCAGAGTGTGGGGAGAGAGAATGGACGGGGCAGTGGGTGGGGAGAGAATGGACGGGGGCCTGTGGGTGTGGAGAGAATGGACGGGGGCAGTGGGTGGGAGAGAATTCATGGGGGCAGTGGGTGGGGACAGAATAGACGGGGCAGTGGGTGGGGAGAGAATCGACGGGGCAGTGGGTGGGGAGAGAATGGACAGGTGTCAATGGGTGGGGAGATAATGGACGGGGATAGTGGGTGGGGAGAGAATGGACGGGGCAGTGGGTAGGGAGAGAGTGGACGGGGCAGTGGGTGGGGAGAGAATGGACAGGGGCAGTGGATCACGACAGAATGGACGGGGGCAGTGGGTGGGGAGAGAATGGACGGGGCAGTGGGTGGGGAGAGAATGGACGGGGGCAGTGGATCAGGACAGAATGGACACGGGACAGTCGGTGGGAAGAGAATGGACAGGTGTCAATGGGTGGGGAGATAATGGATGGGGATATGGGTGGGGAGAGAATGGACGGGGTCAATGGTTGGGGAGAGAATGGACGGGGTAGAGAAAGAGAGCAACAACGAATGGCGGGAGAAGGTGGGGGAGAAAAGGAATGGATGGGGGCAGCGTGTGGGAGGTGAGAGAAAATGAGTGTAAGGGAAGGGACTGGATTGGGGAAGGCAGAGGGTGGAGCGATAAAGGGAATGGATGGGGACAGAGGGTGGATGAGGGACTGGACAGAGGGCAGAGGGTGCAGAGATAGAATGGACGGAGTGGGGAGAGTGGTATGTGTGGGAGAGAGAGAGAAGGGACTGGTAGGTTCGGGTAGAGAGAGAGAATGGACAGGGGATGCTATGGGGATGTTTCAATGGGGAGCTGGTGAATGCATCCCACCCACTCCCAGCATACCCTTCTCTGCACATGTGCAATGCAGACTTTTCTGAATGACACAAGAGACGAGTCTGGAACACTGTGTGAGTGCAGTCACCCTCACATCCTGGCATCAGCAAACCACTGCCTTTCTGTTTTAAAAACTAAATAAAGATGTGGGCTATATGCTAAGGATGGCGAGATGTGGCTGAGAAACTGAACAGAGGGTCAGCACTTTCAGGAGAGGGGAGCTGGGGAAAGGCAGGAGGATGGAAGGATGAATTTGGGTTGGAATCCATTGAAAGGTGGAGGAATTGAGAGACAGAGATTTCGGGTAGAAGATAGAGAAGGCTGTTCTGTGCAAACCAAAATTCTTTCATCCTATTTTCTGCCCTGCGCTGATAGCAGTGATCTGTTTTCGCAAGGTATTAGAAGAGGAGGATTTGCTTTTCAGCCAGGGACAAGAAATGTAGTCAGGGCCTGAATATCAGCAGTGTTTGAATCCAGGAGGGGAAATGTTTGTCTGCAGGAAATGATTTCAAATATCAACATGCATTGAGAATCCCCGTGAATACACGCAGCCTGCGTGGGAGTGCTCAAGGGTTCTAATTGCGGAGAGAACTTTAATTTTTCAGCGAAATGTGGACCAGTGTTCTCGCTATAGACGAGCCCTTCATTGGATCGTTGAATCTGCCGAGTAACAACGACACCTGCCCCGTGGAAACTCTATGGAAGCAGATTGAATTCCTCAAACTGATTGGAGTGTCACCAGGATTGGGGAGAAGCCAAGAGCTGGAGAGGGGATTCGGCGCAGCGCCAGGGACCTGGGTTCAATCCCACCCTCACAGAGACTGTGTGGATTTTGCACTTTCCTACCCCTCCCCCACCCCCTGTCCACGTCGGTTTCCTCTGGGTGCTCGGGTTTTCTCCCATGTTCCAAAGATGTGCAGGCTAGAGTGGATTGGGCGTTCTAAATTCAGGGATTAGCTGTGGGGATTATCGGGTGTGTCGGGGGGTGGGACTACATTCTTCGGAGGGTCAGTGTGGACTTGGTGGGTCAAACAGCCTGTTTCCACAGTGAATCCCCCATCGTGTCTGCAGCCTGGCTTCCAGCTCCATCTCTCTGTGCCGAAGGTCCTCCAGTATGTGTATTCCTTCATTTCCAGCACCCAGAACGTCCCACCTTCTGCAAATCGAAAGACAAGTCCCACCCTGCCCTCTCCAATGTGTGTTGTGTAACTGCTTAATCACTTTTAGAGCCCCAGCAAAGGTTGATAGCCAAGTTCGGAAACCAGGAGGATGGCCTCAACCGCGACCTTGGGTTCATGTCACATGACAGGTAACCCCACTTCACTGTTACGCGCTCTCTCTCTCTGTCTCTCCCTCACTCTCACACATACTCTTACATACTCACACGCTCGTGCAGAGCCTTTCCGATAGACATGCTCTCTCTCAGACACACACTCAGACGCCCCCCACTCACACCCACGCATACATCTTCGCACATGACGACACTCCATCACACACACACTTTACCCAGCATGCACACGCACATACACACACTCTCTCTCATGCATGCACTCACACATTTGGGGTGAATTTGCATTTACAGGATTATATATTTGGAAATAGAACCAGTCTGACTCAAGATTGGGATACAGACAGACTCTCACCTCACAGCTTTCATGCGTTGTTTGATGTGAGGTGTTACCTCCTTTTAAAAAACATCAACTTTCCTGGAGAACGTGACTTAAAAGAAGTTCTGGAATGTACATATTAATGAACCGAAATCTGCAGCCCATTTTAAAAGATGAAAGATTTAACAGCAATCTAGGTTTCTTCAATACGTCACTTATGTTGAATGACACGATAATGTTTTTGCGATATATTCTGTGTCTTGTGATCCTACTCCACAGCTACCTGAAGAAGGAGCAGCACTTCGAAACCTAGTGCTTCCAAATAAACCTGTTAGAATATACCCTGGTGTTTGTGACATTTTAAAACTTTGTTTCCAGTGAATACAGCCCACACCTCCCACTGTTGCCAATAATCTTTGCAATTCCAATGAAACAATGAACCTGAAGTCCTGAAAAAATATACAATTTGTAACAATATTAGCTACTCATTCACTGGTCCTTCTGAGACATGACATTAGTGCTGGAGGCTGAAAGAAATGAGCAGCTTTAAAACAAAAACCTGTTGGACCTCACAGGGTCTAAGCCGGGCGGTAAGTTCAGGTAACCTTTACTCTGACCCTATTTTGTGACAGCTTCAGATTTCCCCAGGAGAAAGGCAGACAAAAAGTAGTTTTTCAAGAAAACACCTCCAGCTCAAAGTGCACCGACTCCCCCCACCCAACTTTCTTTGTTGGTCAGCTGAGTTGTCCTTTGTAACTGGATCCTTGGTACAGCCGGGTAAAACATGCAGCTGGGATGACTGAGTGAACCCTTTCCCGCAACGGCAGTTTCCTTCACTGAAAAGGACATGAGTGAATCAGATGGTGCTTTTTCCCCCTAAAAGTGGTGTCATCCTTAGATTCTGAAGTCCAGATTACTGACCGAATTCCAATTCTGCCATCCACCGCAGTGGGATTCGAACCTGGGACGCCCCAGTGCTGGGTTGATCGGAGCACTTGGCCATCGCTCCTTCAATCCCCTTGCGCTGGCACGTGAACTCGGTGGTGCCTCCTCAGGTGGGAGGAGCAGGTGAAGCCCTTTTGGAACTTACACCAGGTGAATGGCCTCTCTCCAGTGTGGACCCACTGGTGGGTGAGCAGTGCAGATGACTGAGTGAACTCTCCCCTGCACATGGGGCACGTGAATGGCGTCTCTCTGACTGAACCCCTTCCTGCACACTGAGCAGGTGAACGGCCTCACCCCGTTGTGAATGCGTCTGTGGGTTTCCAGCACTGATGGGGAAGGGAATCCTTTCCCACAGTCCCCACATTTCCACGGTTTCCCCATTGGGTGGAGCTTTCCTTGTGTTGCTCTGCGTCTGAAATTACAAACAGTGCGGGGATATCGTCTTTCCCACCGTGAGGGGTGTGATTTTAATTCCCCAATCTGAGTAAATGGTTTGAAGCACTTTTCACAGTCAGCGCACTGAATCTCCCTCACTCGGTATCTCAGTATTCTCCCTGCCACACCAGTGTCCAAAGTCTCTCAAGCAAACAAAAGCAAACATTTCTTCTCGATTGGAATGGCTGCTGATATTCAAGTCCCAATGAATCTAGTGGCTCTGTCAGAAGTAGATGTATCATTTCCTTTCAGATTTCTTTCTGCACGTCTTCCTGCAAAGAAAATCACAAAATAAGTGATCAGTCTGCACAGTTAAATGGACATAACATAGGTGGAAATTCCTGAAGATTGCCAGATGCCTGGTGATCACACATTACCCGGCACACAGAAACCTTAAAATAGACTTCGGTGTGTCTCGAGGTAAACTTCATAACATGGAATAAACTGCCTACAAAAGTGCTGGAAATGGAACTGAATCAAGGATATGAAAATGAAATGTCAAGGCTGCTTGAGAAAAGAAAGCCAGTAAACTTGCTAACTTACTTTCTGTCTTTGGATTAAATAAAAATGATTTAAAAAGGACGTAACTCCATTACTACATTAGAACGTGAATAATAATTGCAAAGAAACTTTTACAACAGCCAACAATATCAGAGATACACCATATGAAGCAATGCGTTTGAGGCAGTACGGTGGCTTAGTGGTTAGCGCTGCTGCCTCGCAGCAGCGGGGTCACAGGTTGGGCTCCAGCCTCTGACAACTGTCTGTGTGGAGTTTGAACATTTTCCTTGTGTCTGCGTGGGGTTTTTTCCGGGTACTCCGGTTTCCTCCCACAGGTCAGGTGAATTGCCCATAGTGTTAGGTGCATTAGTTAGAAAGAAATGGTGGGTTACCCTTCGTAGGGTTGGTGTGGACGAGCTGGGCCGAAGGGCCTGTTTCCACACTGTAGAGAATCTAATTTAACCTAGATGCGTGTAGATATATATATCAATATGACAATCCTTTCAATGCGGCTCAGTTCAATCAGAAACTACACTTTTAATTGTGAACATGAGAAAAGAAGTAATCCTTTTCCAGGGTGCAAACTGCATACGTGACTAACTGAGGGAATACACAAGGAAAATACCGATAAGAGAGAAAAAAGTTGTTGAGCACATTTGCAGAGTCTTCTCCCTCTCTGGATTCACTCCAGTTGCTACGAGCAAACCTCGCTGTGGGCCAGACAGCCCTGCATCGGGAAGCACTGGGATGGTCAACTACGACCAGTTTACATGGAGAACACATCTCCACATTAAACAGCCTCGAGGCAAACTTCCCTTCCTTCCACTTAAAGTTCAAAACCCCTCAAAGGGAAATTCCCCAGGTAAGTTTGGAAAAATTTCTTCTCGATGTTCGCTAATTATTTCTATGAGCACTTTGTTAACGTTTGAACGTTGCGAGTTTTGAACATTTTTGAGTCTGAGTGAAATCACAGATCGAAAAACAGAATGTGGGAATTTAGACAGTTTAATTTTCAACATCGGTGATATGTCTGCACAACAGCATATGACACGACATCAGTGAACCTCTTCTGACATCATTCTCAAACGTGCATGCCACACGCCAGATGAAAAGCTGAATACTTCTCTGGAAAAGCTGCTGTGCAATGCAGGAGAATGGCACAATGGGTGCGTGTTGGGACCATAACCCAGCTGAGAAACCATTCTCTCCCGCCAGCACAGCATCTTTCTATCTCTCCGAAAACAGACCTTTGGAGCAAGTTCACAATCAAATCTGTTCATAATCCCCGTATTAATGTAACTGACACCTCTCACCCCAAGGCTTTCAGCGAGAGAGAGAGAGAGAGAGAGAGAGAGACAGCAGAAGAGCGAATGGACTCTGCCCTCCCTCCACAACAACGTGCAAGTAGAAACAAAATGGTTTAATTATCCGCCAGTGGAGATCGCCCAGTTCCTGGGGATGAGACAAACATCAGAGCTCCGGGGACAGAATGACAAGCAAATGTTCTGGAAACTCTTTGCTGCTTGCAATTCTTGAAACAATGTGGAATGTATTTCACTCTGAGAAAGTTTCAGCTGCCTCAGAGTCTCCAATGTACATTGCTCTGTTTGCTGCCAGCTCAGAGAGAGACCAATAGGAAGGACGTAGGAGTGAATAACGATCTGCGTGGGAGGGTGAACAATTGTTAATGGAGACTGTTAGTAGCTAACAATAAGTAGTGTGTCACAGCAGACTATGAGATAACGCGGAGTCGTGTGTTTGTGTGTGTGTGGTAGGAGTCAAGGACATGGGGGAGTTCAGGCCCGAAAGTTATGGAACTCGATATTGAAGACCGGAGGGCAGTAGGGGCTCCAAGTGGAAAATGAGGTGTTGCTCTTCCATCTGGAGCTGGAACACTGCTGCAAACCTGAGACAGAGATGTTGGTCAGGAAGAAGGGTGATGTGTTAAAGTGGCAGGCAACCGGAAGGTCAGGGCCTTTTTGCGGACAGAGCCGAAATGTTCTGCAAAGAGTCACCCAGTTTATGCTTCATGCTACATTGGAGAAACGACACTGTGCGAGCAGTGAATGCAGTAGACTAGGTTGTGGCAAAAGTACTGGTAAAGTGCTGCTTCATCTGGCAGGTATGTTTGAGTCCTTGGTTATTCAAGAGGGAGCAGGTAAATGGGCAAGTGTTACACATTTGGCGGTTACAGGGGAAAATGCCTTGGGATAATGGTCGATGGATGCCTTGGGACTATTGGGACTATGGGAGATGATGAAAGTGAAGAAAGAGTGGACTGAGGTATAACACCTGCCCATTTACCTCCTCCCACATATCAATCCCTGAAGTTTGAAGAAAGTTCCGTTGAATGATTCAGTACCACGTGACCCATGAACTGATTTATAATCATGTTCCGGGGCCAACGTCATTATTGAGTCACAACAGCTGCAGGCCATCGCTGGGGGCTTGCCTTATGACTTCACGGTGCGGCCGGAAGCGCCGGGAACAGTTTAGGAAAGAGACCGCCCGGTGGGTCAGGCAGCCCTGCATCGGGAAGCATTGGCCAACCACTTTCAGTTAACGTGGGGAACACATGTCCACATTCAACAGCCTCTTTCTAATTTAAGATCAAGATCCTCCAAACCGAAATGATCCAGCTAAGTTTGGAAGAATTTCTTCCAGGTTTTCGCAAATTATTTCAGTGAGGACGTTGTTAAAGTTTGAACGTTGAAAGTTTTCAAATTTCAGCGAAATTGCAGTTCCTGCACATCAGGCATTCAAACCTCTTCTCGGCTCCGGGCCAATCCGAAAGCTCGGGAACAGGTAAAACACTGAAAGATTCGAAGGCGATGGCCCCAGTGTAGGAGAGCTAGTTCCTAGTGACATGGATGTGCCTGCAGAGGATGAGATCGGACTGTCCCTATGTCTCCACAATGTATGTCCCAGGCTTTATTATGGGAAAATAAAACTGATGGCTAGGCAAACTGAATTACGTATTAATTCAGTACTAGCTTCCTTGAAGAGATTGTGGACGCTACCCAAATGCCTGTCATTGTGCTGCTTTTTGTCAGCGCGCTTGGCTATTAACTGCAAGGTTGGTGTTTTGAAACCACCCAAGGTGATTTCACTCCTACCGCTTTCTTAGCTGCAAAGTAGCGTCTATTTAATTGGGTCAGGAAAATGTTTCCCAAATGGAAATCGTCTCCACTGAGGAAACACAAAGGGGTTTCTGAACTGATTCAATGTCCAACGTCAAGGAGTGCGGATACTGAGAATCCGAGACAGAAAGCGAACCTGCTGAAGAAACTCAGCAGGTTTGGTAGTACGTGTGGGAGAAGGCAAAGTTCAGAAGAAGGTATGAAATCTTGTCTCTTCTTCTCTTTCCACAGATGCTGCCTGACCTGCTGAGTTGCTCCTGCAATTTCAGTTTTTGTTTTAACTGAAAGCCCATATCATCTTTCGGGATGAAACACCTAGACACGCCAAATGCAAATATTCAACCGTATCGAAACCTGTGAAGTGTTTGGACTCAAAAAACTCAGCAGTGATATACTCTTTCTAAGCTCCACAAGCAGAGAGATCTGGGAAATGAAGCTGTCAGTGTGGTTCTGTACTGGTGGACCGAGTGGTTAATGCGATGGACTTGAGATCCATTGCGGTTTCCCCACGCAGGTGTGAACCCTGCCGACTGCAGTTGAGAAATGTCGTCAAAAACAAAGGGAGACTGTTCCCCGGTTTCTTATTTAAGATTCAAATCAGTGGAGTTGGGAGATATTTCACTCACATTGGTAACGATGAGAATCTGCAACCCACTGTCTGTCAGGATGGAACAAGCAGATATCAGCGGAAATTTTGATCGAAATGAAGCAGGCACCTGAGGACAAGGGTGTTTCCTTTGCCAGTGAAAGATACTGCTTCACAAAGTTGGGCCTGTGGAAGGGAATCTGTGACGGTGATTATCTTTGGTTGTTCACCTTGTGAATGTTCCCATTGCTGCTCATGTCCGTGTTAACGTCAGAGCTCTGAACATGGTGGTGTAAGCTACTCTCAGGACCATGGGCGCAATGGATGACGTATCTGACTCCACCTACCTGTTTGAAATGCAGCTCACAGCTTCTTCACACACCCCAATTAATCTTTCTCATTGTCCTGAAACCGGCATATGGGTACAATTCCTAATCTGCAGGAATGAGAATCTTTTCACTGTCTCGTGTCAGTAAATGTCCCTGAGAACATCAGAGTCAAGTCACAGCGCCGTCAGAGGAGGGGAAGCTGAAAGACCCCACACACTGGTCACGGGCACATTTCACTTTCCCCAACACACCGCCCCAACCACTGCGGCTCTTGGGAGTGGAAAGGGAACAAACACCAAAACCCAGTCTCAGCTTTGTGAGTCTTCAGGAAATAAGAAAACTGTTCATCCCTTCGGATCTTCCACCCTGGGCTGACAGCCTTGATTTTAAATGGCTGTCCAGTCAGTGCCGATTCGTTTTGGCTGGAAAAAAGTCTTCCTTATCTCATCCCAGCATTTCTTGCCACAGAGACCTGTGTGGCAGAGTTCATGTATATATTTCCTTGTATAGTATTTTGTAAATAACATTCGTTTGCTGGTTGTTTGTATCGGGTATTTCAGGTTCATTAGCCGCTGTTTAAGTGTGTTGGTAAATTTGTGGGCGACCATGATGCTGAGAGGGTTGAGTTGTCTGGACATCATTTCACAGATGTCTTTAATGTAAAGTAATGTGCTAGTGTTTCTGTCGACGTTGTGTCTGCTTGTGTCAGTTTGTTGATGTGAAATTGGCACACTGGTTTTATTGGGTAGGCAAAAGTGAGGACTGCAGAGGCTGGAAACCAGAGTTTAGATCAGAGTGGTGCTAGAAAAGCACAGCAGGTCAGATAGCTTCCGCGAGGATCAGGAAAATCGACGTTTCGGGCAAAAGCCCTTCATCAGGAATAGAGGCAGGACCCCTCCAGGGTGGAGGGATAAATTGGGGGGTGCTGGGCCGAAGGTAGCAAAGAGTGCAACAGGGGGTGGGGATGAGGTGACAGGTCAGAGAGGAGGGTGGAGCGGATAGGTCGGAAGGGAGATTGGCAGGTGAGACAAGTCTTGACGACAGCGCTGAGCTGGAAGGTTGGAACTGAAGTCAGGTGGGTGGAGGGGAAATGAGGAAACTGCTGAAGTCCAAATTGATGGCCTGCGGTTGAATTTACCCGAAGCGGAAGATGAGGCGTCCATCCTCCAGGCATCGGGTGGGGAGGGAGCCGCGATGGAAGAGGCCCAGGACCTGCATGTCCTCGACAGTGTGGGAGGGGGTGTTGAAATGTTGGACCATAGGGCGATGGGGTTGATTGGTGCGGGTGTCCTGGAGATGTTCCCTCAAGTGCTGTGACTAGACTCTGCGAGGAGTCTCCAGTCTCCCCAATGTCGAGGAGACCCCATCGGGAGCAATGGATACAAGAAATGATATTGTTGGATGCACAGGTGAAAGCTTTCCAACTGCTGTGGCCTGGATTCGATTTCCGAGCAGGGAAGAAAATTTCAGTAGAGCCATCAGAGCATATCTGCATCTCCCTGGTGGTCTAGTGGTTAGGATTCGGCGCTCTCACCGCCGCGCCCCGGGTTCGATTCCCGGTCAGGGAAGCAGTTTTCTTGGGGTTTATCGGATACACGCTCTTCTCAAATGCGCTGTACAGTTAATTATTGATCTTCGGAGTTCCTGGGTGCTGCAGTGTGTAGTGGCTCGTTGAAATAGTGTCCTGATTCAGATTTGCTTGTATGTGCAGGGATGATTGCTTCTGTAGTTAAGTTCTTGGTTCGCGTGCGTTGTTTTCCTGTAGACGCTGTTTTGAATTTACCATTGACTGTTCGCTCTACTGTGACATCTAGAAATGGCACTTTGCTGTTGATCTCCTCTTTTGTGAATTTTATGCCAGTAAGGATAATGTTGATGGTGTTGTATGTTTCCTCTAATTTGTTTCATTTTTTGATGACAAAAGTGTCATCGTTGTAGCGGACTCAAACTTTGGGTTGGATCATTGGAAGGGCTGTTTGTTCGAGTCTCTGCATTATTGCTTCTGCTAGGAATCCTGATGCTGGTGATTTCATGGGTATTTCGTTGATTTGTTTGTAGGGCTTGTTACTGAATATGAAGTGGGTGGTAAGGCACAGTTCCATGAGGTTGGCAGCGTTGTCGTTGCTGATGAATTTGAGGCTGTATTTGTGTCTTTGGTTGTTCGCGTAGTGTCTTCAGTTTTCTTTGGCCACGTTGATGTTAATGGATGTGAACAGGGCTGTTATATCAAAGGACATCATTATTCCATACTATTCTATCTTAGTGTCTTTGGTGTTCAGGAATGTTTGGATGGAGTAAATGGAGTAGCGTGAATCTTCGACTTGGTGTTTTACTCTTCAGTGGAGGCCTTTGACTAGTCTGTATATTGGTGTTCCAAGTAGTGAGACTATGGCCTAAGGGGGGCTCCTGGTTTGAAGGGGAGGAGAACAACAACAAAGTGCCATTCCTGGATGTCACAGTAGAGCGAACAGTCAATGGGAAACTTCAAACTAGCATCTACGGAAAAACCAACACACCCAAACCAAGTACTTAACCACAGAAGCAATCATCCCAACATCCACAAATGAAGCTGCATCAGGACATTATTTCAACGAGCCACTACACACTGCAGCACAGAGAAACTGCGAAGAGCACAAGAGAAATACATATATAGTGTATTAAAGGAGAACGGGTACCGAATAAACCCAGTCCACCGATTTCTCATTGATGCTTCCAAGCTGACTCTCAAAAAGTCGGTTTGTCCCTCCATTCTTTCCTGTTTGTTTTTTGTGGGTTTGACTGAGTATTGGAGTTGGGAGGTTTTGCTGTGGTTGTACAGGACATTGGTTAGACCACTTTTGGAATATTGTGTGAAATTCTGGCCTCCCTCCTATCAGAAGCATATTATGAAATTTGAAAGGGTTCTGAAGCACCAATGGGTCTGCAGAGAGGAAGAGGCCCTTCTGCTGCCCTGAGTGCGGGAAGGCCTTCAGTGATTCCTCTGCCCTGCTGACGCACCAGTTGGTCCACACCAGGGAAGTCTGTTCTCTGGCCCCAAGTGGGAGATGGCCATCAGCAGTTCTTCCCACCTGCTGAGACACCAGTGGGTCAACACTGAGGAGAAGCCGTTCTTCTGCCCCGAGTGCAGGAAGGGCTTTGCTCTTTCTTCCGACCTGCTGGCCCATTGGTGGGTCCACATGGGGGAAAGGTCATTCAGTTGTACTAAGTGCAGGAAGGCCTTCATCAATTTCTCAGCCCTGCTGACTCACCAGTCAGTCCACACCGGGGAGAAACCGTTCTCTTGCCCGAGTGTGGGAAGGGCTTTACCCGCTCGTCCACATTGCTGAAGCACCAGCTGATCCACATGGGGGGATGGTGGCTGGAGGGCGGGGGGGGAGGCCTTTCTGCTGCACTGAGTGCGGGAAGTCCTTCAGCAATTCCGCTGCCCTGCTGAAGCACCAGTGTGTCCACACCGGGGAGATGCCCTCCAGCTGGCCCGAGTGTGTGAAGAGGATCATGTTTTCCTGCAACTTGCGGAAGCACCAGCGGGGGCACCAGCGCTCCCAGCAATCAGATCCTACCAGTGACGCTGCCTTTAGTCACCCTCAAGGACTGAACCTCCTAACAGTTCTGACAGTGGGTGCAGTGGGAGAGTAGGTGGGCTGTTTTTGTTTTCTGCTGGACTGCAATTGACTCCCCCACCCCCCACAACCACAACCCCATGGTGACTCAGGGTTAGCACTGCTGCCTCATGGCACCAGGAACCCAGGAATACTTCCACCCTTGGGGGTCTGTGTGCAATTTATGGAGCGTAGGAAAATGGATCTGAGTAGGTTACTCTTCGGAGAATCAGTGCAGATGTGTTCGGCTGAAGGACCTGTTTCCACACTGTAGGAGTTCAACCATCAAATGAGCTTTGGTTTCATTGAAAACTGCTGCTCATTGAGCCAGGGACTGCACATTGCCAAATGAAATGATCCAGAGAAACCTACGACTGCAAGACCATCGGAGCAGAAGTTAGGCCATTCGGCCCGTCAAATCGACTCTGCCATTCGTTAGTGACAAAAGTAGTGTATATGAGATTAGGTACAGAGTGCAAACAGGCCATTTGTCCGAACAAGTCCACACCGACCCTCCGAAGAGTAACCCATCCAGACCCATTTCCCTCTGACGAATATACCTAACCCTATGGGCAATTAAGCAATAGACATGACCTGAACATCTTTAGACTCTCGAAGAAAACAGGACCACCCAGAGAAAACCAACGCAGACACTGGGAGAATGTGCAAACTCCTCACAGACAGTCACCCAAGGCTGGAATCAAACCTGGGTCCCTGGCACTGTGAGGCTGCAGTGGTTACCACTGAGCAACTTCATGTTGCAACCCGAAGTAGGCAAGCAGGAGGATGAGAGAATACAGCAAGCCAGGCAGCACCAGGATGTGGCGTCGTCAACGTTTTGGGTATTAACCCTTCTTCAGGACTGAAACGTTGACTTCTCTGTGAGAAACGAATTACGGGAATGTTGCTGGGGGTTGGAGGGTTTGAGCTATAGGGAATGGCTGAATAGGCTGGGACTGTTTTCACTGGAGCATCAGAGGCAGAGGAGTGACTTAATAGAGGTTACAAAATCATGAGGGGCATGGACAGGGTAATAGACAAGGTCTTTTCCCAGGGATGGGAGAGTCCAGAACTAGACGGCATAGGTTTATGGTGAGAGCCGAAATATATTAAAGGGACAACTTCTTCATGCAGAGGGTAGTACTTATATGAAATGTGCTGCCACAGGATTTGGGTCAGGTGTTGTCAAATGGCACTAGATTAGTTTAGGATGTCAGGTCAGCATGGACCAGTTGTACCAAAGGGTCTGTTTCCATTTTGTATGTGTCTCTGACTACTGGTCCTGATGTAAGTTTAAAATAGAGTCCAAGTAACTTTAAATACTTCAATCTTGTTGTGCTCACCTCCTGCCAAGTTTAAACATGCTGAGTTGGACAAAGTATCCCAACACTTCAACCAAACCCAGAGTTGAAGAAGTCAGAAGTCAGAACATTGAGGGGACCAAAACTGATCACAAAATTCCAGGTGCAGCCTCATCACCGTCCTGTATACCTACAACATAACTTGCCAACATCTCTACTCAATTCCCGAACTGATGAAGGCCAGTGTGCTGAAACCTTTCTTCACTGCCTTGTGTACCGATGTAATCAGAGATATAGGACCTACTTTACACTGATCCACAATCCTGCTTCTGGGAGCACAGTGACTAATAGGGAAGGCAAAAGGGAGATTGGCCTTTAAATGGAGTATAAAAGTAGGGAGGTTATAGTGGAGGTTTTGATTGAATCAGCTGACAGTGGATCTGAATCACATGTAGATCAGACCAGTTTCGGACAGCAGGAAACCAGATACGTTCTTACAACAAACCACAACGATTTCATCAGTCGACTCTTAATTCCAGATTTATATTGAATTCAGATTCCACCTTCTGCCGTGGCAGGCTTTGAACCCAAGTCCCTAGAACACTACCTGGGTGAATAGTCTGGTGACAATAAAGTCGGCCATCGCCTCCCCTGAACACATTGGCTTATTCTGTTTAGAGGTAACAAAGGAGCAAGAGGTTTCAGCAGCTGCTAAGTTGTTGATATTACACAAGGGAACATCAGCACTCTCAGTAATGGCACACACTGAAGTCTGTGTCCTGTATCAGAGGTAAGGGCTCGGGAACCAGAAGATGGAGGAACAGGAACATGCCATTCAGCCCCTTGAGCCTGCTTCTCCATTCAGTAGGATTCTGGGTGATCAGGCATTCCGCACATTCACTTTCCTGCCCTTTTCCTGCAACTGTTCATCCCCCAACTCTTCACGAATCTATCGATCCTAGTTTTAAAGTGACATGAAGGCTGTCAACAGAGGTACTGAGGTGGGGGTGGGGGGCGGATGGACGGGGGCTCAGGTCGAACTTGGGGACTAAAACAATGTCTTCACACTTCACAATATTGAACTAAGGGAATGTTTATGGTTATCCAATGCTGGAAATTGGGCAGGCATTCAGATGAAATTATTGGTAAATTATGAATGACAGAGGAGTCAGAGAGAAGTGGTGTTCAGGCACAGTTGGATATCATCAGTATAGATACCAACACCAGCAGCTACGGTTAAACAAATCAGAACGGAAGACGCTAAAAGCAGACCCTCCCAGAGGATAGAGTGATGTTGGAGAGGGTCAGTACTGTCATTAACCCTGATCAAGGCGGGAGTAGGCCACTCGGCACTTCGAGCCTGCTGCAATATTCAATAAGATCATGGCTGATCTGAATTCAACCTCAACTCTACATTCCAACACATCCCCGACAATCTTTCATCCACTTGGTTATCAACAACCTATCTACCTCTGCCTTAAAGATTTTGAATCCACTGCCTTTTGAAGAAGACACACAACCCTCAGAAAAAAAAAGAAATCATCCTCAGTTTTGTCTTCTACATTTAAAATATGACCCTGTACTTTCAGATATTAAGATAGGGACACAAGCTGCATTCAAATACTACCTGTGAACAGTTAATTATGTCAAAGTGCTTCACATGAACATACTGAGAATTCCTTTAAAAATCACAAGACCGGAGCACAGATTGGGACAGGTGACCAAAGACTTGGTCAAAGGGACAAATTTAGGGCAATCTTTTAAACAGGTTCAATTTCCCAAACATCAAAGGACAAAGACGTGAACAACAAACACAAAATAGCAAAGAATGGGAAACAACAGTGTAGTCATAATGTCACAGGATGAGTAATCCAGGGAACATGAGTTCAAATCCCACCACAGCAAGAGGTAAGATGTGAATAATTCAAATCATAAATGGGGAACACAAAGTAAGTCTCAGTATGGTATCGATGGCACTGACGTCAATTGTCCTAAAAACCCATGTTCATCAATGTCCTTTCAGGAGGGAAACTGCCATCCTTGCATGGTCTGACTTACATGTGACTCCAGACCCACAGCAACGTGGTTGACTCTTAAACTGCCCTCTGAATTGGCACAAGCAAGACACCTTGCACTTAGGGATGGATAACATACATCAACCTTGTGAAAGTGTCATAACAGAAATTGCTGGAGAAACTCAGCCAGTCTGGCAACACTGGTGGAGAGAGAGAGAAAGAAACAAAGACAATATCCTGGCTTGAGTCCAGAACAGTTGTGAAGAAGGGTCACAGCACTTGAAATGCTAACTCTGCTTTTCTCTCCACATGTGCTGCCAGTCCTATTGAGTTTCTCCAGCATTTGATGCATTTTTGTGTTTCAGATCTCCAGCATCTTCAGTTCTTCATTACACTGAATTAGGAAAGCTCAAATCCCATAAAAGGGTAGAGCAGAAGGACTGGAATTACTCAGCAAGTCTGGCATCAGCTATGGAGATAAAAAGAGTTCGTCCTTCGGGTCATTGAATGATCTTACATCAGGGACAAACTTTTGGGGAAGCTGCAAGAATAAAAGGCATTGGCGTAACTTCAACATCTGGGAGAACTCTCTCAGCCATGGGGGTCAGGCTGACTCAGCATTCTGGTCCTGTTCATTACCTGTTAAATTCTCCATTTGTTGTTCTTGTTATATTTCTACATGGTTGACACATTCCTATGTTTTAAAATGAAATTGCAAACCGACAAGAATTTTCCATGTAAGTAATCATACATTAGAGGGTTTGGAACGTGAATGTAACTTTTAAACAGGAAGTATTTATTCATGCATGGGGTGTGGTCATCGCTGGCAATGCCAGCATTTATACCCATCCTTAACCACCCTGTGGTTGGTTGGAAAAGTGCATGAAGATGTCTCAGATTGTCTTGAACAGCACAGCAATCTCAAAGATGGGTGTGCTCAGGTAGAAGTACCCTCCACTCCCACAGCCAAGTCTGCATTCACTTCAATTATAGATGCCATCTAAACCTCCCAGGACAAGGACAGCATGGGATGACAATCAGAATAAAGCTTCCTCTACTCTTAAATTTCAAGTGAAGCTACCTCAACACTGTCCCCAACAAACACTGCCAAGACAGAGACTGCATTGAGTTAGATACAGAGTAAAACTTCCTCTACACTTCCCCATTCATACAGTCCCAGGACAATGACAGCAGAGGGTTAAATAAACAGTAGAGCTTCTTATATTCTGACTGACATTTAGTACGTCCTACAACAATCCACAAGGAAAATTCAGAACTGTGACTGCAATCTGGTACTGAATTCACACATCCTAATGGGAATAACAGCAACAGAAAATCATGTCGTGACACACAGATAAAACACACACAATGTACAACAAAACTAGACTGTTATTGGGATCAAAGACATTTAAATGACAGGAGACATAGTCCCTGCAGTGATCCGAATGTGAGCTGAACAAATTTCACACTTGAACAATATTCTCTGGGAATGCAATGTCCACCTCACCGCTGTCTATTCAGTTCCTCTGCTCTCGTTCAGGGCTGAGTTGCGGATGACCACATTGTGGCGTGGGGGTCAAGAGGTTGGACAGTTAAGGTCAACTTGGATTGAGTCCATCCTTTTTCATGCCAGTGAGGTCGAGGGTCGCTCATTTACTCAACTTATAATCGGGGACAAGGGGATGTCAGGCTGGGCTTCTATCAGTTTGAGTTTAGAAGAAACAGTTGATCCGATGGAGCTGTATAACATCTGGAGAGGACTTAATGTAAATGTAATGTCAACTCAATTCTAGCCAGAGACTAGTCTCTCATTTAAGATAGGAGAGTTTTGTTTTTTCTCTCAAATGTTCTCTAGTGTTTGAAATTCACTTTTTAAGATAGCAGCATGTGGTGGTGTCACGGTGGTTAGCACTGCTGCCTCACGGCATCAGTGACCTGAGTTTGATCCTACTTTCGGGCCGACTGTCTGTGTAGAGTTTACACATTCTCCCCTTGTGTCTGCGTGGGCTTCCTCTGGTGCTCTGGCCTCGTTCCACAGTCCAAAGGATGTGCAGATGAGGGTGGATTGACCATGGGAGATGCAGGGTTACAGGGATTGGGTAACGAACTGGGTCTGGGTGGGACGGTCACTCAATGTTGACTCGATGGCCTGAATGACCGAATGAGGTGGACATTGCATTCCCAGAGAATATTGTTCAAGTGTGAAATTTGTTCAGCTCACATTCGGATCACTGCAGGGACTATGTCTCCTGTCATTTAAATGTCTTTGATCCCAATAACAGTCTAGTTTTGTTGTACAACGTGTGTGTTTTATCTGTGTGTCACGACATGATTTTCTGTTGCTGTCATTCCCATTAGGAATTGGCCAAAGCAATCAATAGTATGCACTTGCTTTATGGTTACCAACATCAAATTACATTCATGGTTTTGGTTTTTTAATCTCTTACATTATCGTATTCAACCAACTACAGCATTTAGAAACTTGCTTAATTACAATATTCAATATCTGCAGAGTACTTTTTCTTTTTGTCACGACCATTATCTTGAACTCTGACGTGTGACCTCTTCATTGCTGTCAAAGTTCCTTATTTATCCCGACATTGTCATGGTTTTACTTTGTCGAATGTCTTCCTGGCTTTTGCAGTTAAGACCCTATATTCTGCCCTTGTCAACATTTTCCCTTACAATTCTGTACTAAGGATTTCATGAAAAACCTCAGAGTGTGGTGAGACTGCGGAACTCACTACCATAGTGAATACTTGGGGTGGAAGACACGACAACTAAGGGTAAGCAACCCAATACAAATGAATGTCACTGTCACTAGATTCACAACAGAGTGAAATTAAAACATGCAATGTCCCTCAATTTCTCAACTGTTCCTAACCAGACTTGATGAAGAACAGATCTTGCACCTCAACATTATAATTTAAACAAAAACCAACAATTATAAATATGGCAAATTTTCTAGGGCAAAGTTAAAGAAGATAATCTAATTAATAGCAATGATTCAAATCCTTTGATCAAGTCCCCTACCATCTCAGAGACTTAAACTTAAGTGGCAAATTAAGAAAGAATTTTTTTTAAACTTACCAATTCAAACAAACAGTTTCCAACAATGGATTGCCAAGCCTTTGTGCAATCCTTGGACCATTTACTGTTTCACAGACAGGGAACTGTAAATCTAATTTAAAAGTCACTGTTGAATGTGAACAGACATCCCAACATATTGAGCCATTTTTTACAGGCTGGGACTCATTCCCAGAAAGAGCCAACAATTCTTTAACTGGACAGTAGAATCTAGGGAGAACAGCTCCTGGGCTCAACAAGCAGCAACGCCCAATGGAAGCAGTTGGCGGCGGGGCTGGGCGGGGCACGGGCATAAAACAAAAAAACCCACTGACTCTCCCACAGCACACACACTGTCAGAATGCACAGGGGCTCAGTCCTGGGAATGACCCACAGCAGTTTCGTGAAGTGAACCACACTTGATGAACAGATCTTGCACACCAGAATGAGAATTTAAACAAAAACAAACAATTATGAATCCGGCAAATTTACGAGGGTAAAGTTAAACAAGATAATCCAGTTAATAGCAATGATTTAATCCCTTTGATCAAGTCCTCCACCATCTCATAGATAGAAACTTAAGGGGTAAATTAAGGAAGAGAATTTTTAAAATTATCAATTCAAGCAAACAGTTTCCAACAATGGATTGCCAAGCCGTTGGGCAATCCTTCGATGATGCGTTGTTCACAGGCACATAACCGTGAATTTAATTTCTAAGTCACTGCTGAATGCGAATGGACACCCTGAAGTATTCAGCTATTTCTTACAGACTAGAGCTCGTTCCCAGACAGAGTCAATAATTATTTAACTGGACAGAAAAATGCTAGAGAGAACAACTGCTGGTATCAATGAGCAGCAGCGCCCACTGGAAGCAAAGTTGCAGGGGTGGGGGAGCACGTCAGCATAAAACAAAAAAAACCGACCGACTCTCCCATTATAAGCACTGTCAGAATGTGCAGGGGTTCAGTCCTCTCAGTGACCCACAGCAGTTTCACCAGCAGAATCAGATTGTTGGGAGCACTGGTGTGCCCGCTGGCGCTTCTGCAAGGTGCAGAATGATGAGAACCTCCACTTCCACTCGGGGCAGGTGAACGGTCTTTCCCCGGTATGGCCCCACCTGTGCCTCAGCAGGTGGGAGGAATTGCTGAAGGCCTTCCCGCACTCTGGGCAGGAGAAGGGCCTCTCCCCCATATGGACCCGAAGGTGGGATGCCTGGGTAAAGCCCTTCCCGCACTTGAGGCAGGAGAACGGGCTCTCCCCGGTGTGGACCTGCTGGTGCCTCAGCAGGGCAGAGGTATCATTGAAGGAGTTCCCGTACTTGGAGCAGCTGAAGGGCTTCTCTAATATATGGACCCGGCGGTGGATCAGTCGGACGGAGGAATAGCTGAAGGCCTTCCTGCATTCGGGGCAGCAGAATGGCCTCTCGCCTGTGTGGACCCCCTGGTGCCTCTGCAGTACCGAGGAATTGCTGAAGGTCTTCCCGCACTCAGAGCAGGAGAACAGTCTCACCCCGGTGTGACTGCGCCCATGAGTCTCCAGGTCAGATGGGAAACGGAAGCCTTTCCCACAGTCGCCACATTTTCATGGTTTCTCCACGGGACGGGATTCCTTGGGTTTCTCCATGACCGAAGCTTCAGCTGCACACAAACGCGTGTACAGCACCTCCCTGCCGTGAATTATTTTTCCCAGTCTGTATAACTTTTACTGGCTCCACAATCAGAGTGCTGCAATAGTCGGGTCTCTCTTCCACTCTCACTGATGCTGAAAACGTACTGAAAGAGGAACCAAAAAGCTTGGTTCCTTCTCACAGAATCATAGTCGAAAATTGTTACGGTCCCGATGGATTCAGTGACTGCCAGACATTGACGTGAAATTGAGGACTGCAAATGCTGGAGAGTCAGAGTCAAAGCACAGCAGATCAGGCAGCATCTGAGGAGCAGCAGAGTCAATGTTTCAGGCAAAGCTCTTCATCGATTGATATTGAAACGTCCGTCTTCAGATCTTCAAATAATCTGTAAAAAGAGATTACAAAAGTCATTACTGTCAGTCCAGGTTAGAAATTCCAAACAAGCAATTCTACTTTCTGCAGAACATTCTTTTCTTTCCCCACAAAATTGAAAGCACCATCCCACCCCTTCTCATCCCTCTATTCTCACACCGCTCAAACTAATCCTCCCGACGGTACTGATTCAGGATCTTACAGAGACCGAAAAGTGAAAACATCAAGATAGACACCTCTGAATTTTGGATACCTCCACCCTGAAAATTAGTATCTCTCACGACATCTGGGAGTGAGTAAGTCTGATTTTGGGAAGCAAGAAAAAAAGTGTCTATTCAGGATGAACCTTCAATGC
Organism: Chiloscyllium punctatum; assembly: GCF_047496795.1. Taxonomy (NCBI): domain Eukaryota; kingdom Metazoa; phylum Chordata; class Chondrichthyes; order Orectolobiformes; family Hemiscylliidae; genus Chiloscyllium; species Chiloscyllium punctatum. The sequence goes on along the minus strand of NC_092774.1, from coordinate 39,440,964 downwards.
AGCCTCTTGAGAAACAACCAGACACGAAATGGTTAACATCTGGGGAGGTGGAAGTGGGGAGATGGAGGAAATGTGATATCAAGGCATTGGCACCGACACCAGACAGAAACTGAACACACAGGCAGGGCAAACATTACAGGCAAGACAGAGTCATGGAGATACACAGCACAGAGGCAGGTCCTTCAGTCCAACTCATCCGTGCCGACCAGATAGCCTAATGTAATCTTGTCTCATTTACCAGCACTTGGCCATATCCCTCTGAACTCTTCCTATTCTTATACCCATCCAGATGCCATTTAAATGTTATAATTGGACCTATATCCATCACTTCCTCTGGCAGATCATTCCTTACACTTGCCTGCCTCACATCAAACATGTTATCCTCCTGTTCTGGACTTCTCCCATCCCAGGGAAATGACCTTGTCTATTTATCCTATCCATGCCTCGCATGACTCTTGAAACGTCTGTAAGATCACCCCTCACCCTCTGGTATACTGGGGAAAACAGCAATGCACTGTGTTTACTTTTAGCTTCACACTCACTGCACCTTACTCCCGTATAAAACATTGTTTCCCTCCCCCACACTGTCCATAGGAAAAACCAAGAGTGCTGAGACTCTGGAGTTGGGGGAATGCCACGTAGAATTCCTGCAATGTGGAAACATGCCATTCAGCCCAACAAGTCTACACCGACCATCCAATGCGTAACCCATGTGGACATTTTCCCCTAGCCCATTCCACTACACTTACTGCACACTATGGGCCCATTTAGTATGGCCACTTCTCCCGAAACTGCACACCTTTAGATGTTGGGAGGAAACCAGAGCACTAGGAGGAAACCCAGCAGACACGGCAGGGAGAATGAGCAAAATCCACACAGGCAGTCGCCCCAAGGCTGGAATCGAAAGCGGATCACTGGCGCTGTAAGGCAGCAGTGTGAACCACTGATCCAACGTGCTGCCCATGTGTGCAGACAGAGGTGGGGGCTGGGAACTTTGTTAATTGTACCACACAGTGGATTGTTGAGTAAGGTTACATCTCACGGGATCCAGGGAGAGCTAACCAACTGGGCACAAAATTTAGAAGCGCGTTGTTGGAGATGCTGGAATCCTTCCTGAAAACAACAAATGCTGGAGATCACAGTGGGTCAGGCAGCGCTGTGCTACTCTATGATTGGATGGTGTGGATGTGGAGATGATGCTTCCACGAGGAGAAGGGTTGAGGATGCCAAGTCATTGAGGGCATTTAAGACAGAGATAGGTTCTTGATTAGTAAGGGGTCAAGGGTTATGAGGAGAGGGCAACAGAATGGGATAGAGAAACATATCAGCCATGATCGACTGGTGGAGCAGACTCGATGGGCCAAATGGCCTCATCCTGCTCCTGTGTATTATGGTCTTAAAGCTGGGCAGATGACTTAAGGGGTTCTCACAAACTATTTCAGAATCCTGAAGAGGAGTTGTTGGACTCTAAAATTTAATTCTGCTTTCTCTCCACAGATGCTTCCAGTCCTGCTGAGTTTTTCCCGTGTTCTCAGTTTTGTTTCAGATTTCCAGCATCCACAGTTCTTTGTCTTATTTATCAAATTCATTTCTTGCCCTTCCCAAGTGTCTGGAACTTCATCTCCCTGATCTAGAAGCTGTTCACTTACCCTAGAAATGACCACTACCTCCTTATCAAAGTAGACCCCTTTGTTGCAAAATGATTGTTCAATTCTGTGACCAAAATTATTGCATTCGTAATTACTTACACAAGGGACTCTCAATATCTCAGGCAAGAACACAGCTAGATTGTTTCAGACAGTACATTTATGTGATTTGATGCAATTCCCTCTTCCCGACTTTACCAGCGTGTTGCAGGGAATGGAGGGTTTGAATTAAGGAGAAGCTGGGACATTTTTCCAATGGAGCGGAGGAAGTTGACAGATAACTTTAGAGATTTTTTAAATCAGGAGGGGTATAGATAATGTGTCATTTCCAGGAGGCTCAGAATATTTTATTGCTCCAAAAGGTGTAAAAGGGGGTCAAAGTTTCAGCAGAAATCGAGCAGAGCTGAGAACAGACAACATTTAACTCTGTGGGAACAGGGAGATCAGAGGACAGAGAAATCAGGACCTGAAATCCAAGCTAAAGCCAGACTACCATGTTATCAGTGATTTGATTAGTAGTGCCCACCCTCTACCTTTACTGAGCTTCTCACTCGACTTGAATGCCATGTATCCCTTCGATATTCCGGATCCAATCCTTGTCATTCTGAAGCCACATCTCTGGAAGGAGTCTCAGATCATAATTATTCTCTTCAACGTGTGCAGTCAATTAATTTTCTTTTGTTACAATGCAGCACCCATTCACAAACTGAGCTTTTAGTTTTATTTTTTGTGATGGTTAGAATCCAGTTTGGTTGCTCGTACATTTATTCTCCTTGTCCCTTTCTATCATTCTCTGGTGTTTGGTTTCCACATCACTACATTGCTCACTGGCCTTGATTTGGATTGGCTGTGGAAAATTGCCCAGTGTCCAGGGATGTGCAGGTTAGGTGGGTTAGCCATGGGAAACGCAGGGTTATCGTTTCAAAGTAATAGAAGGACGAGGCCATTTGGACCATCGACCCTGCTCCGCCATTCATTAAAATCATGGCGGATCTATCAATCGTCTCAGATCCTCCTAATTGCATTATCTCAAATACCCTTAATTCCCTTACCATGCAGAAAACCCATCCAAACGTGTCTTAATGAATCTGCCTCTACTACTTCCTTGAGCACAATATTCCATTAATTTACCATTAACCGCATAGGTCCTGCCCTGAGTTGCCTCATCAAAATGCGACAGCTCATATTTGTCTAAATTAAACTCCATCCACTACTCCTTGGCCCATCGGCTCATCTGATCAATTATAATTTATATTAAACTTTCTTTCCTACCTTATTCCCTAAAAGCTGAAAATCTCCTTCCCGCACTCTCGCCCTCCATTCTCACATTGTTGAATCTAATCACGGATGTCCTCATCCTGAACGGTTTGGTTCATGTTGATTAACAGGCCCACATTCAAGGGGGATCTAACTGAAACGTACAGAACATTGAACGGCCTGGACAGAGTGGACACTGGGAAGATGTTTTCACTGGGAGGAGAGACTAATACCCATGGGCATAGCCTTAGCATAAAGGGAGAATGGAGATTAGGAGAAATTTCTTGAGCCAGAGAGTGGTGAATCTATGGAATTCATTGTCACAGAAAACTGTGGAGGCCAGGTCACTGAGTATGTTTAACATTGAGATAGAGATGTACAGCACAGAAACAGACTGTTTGGTCCAACTTGTCCACGCCGACCAACTATCCCAACCCAATCTTGTCCCACCTGACAGCACACGGCCCCATATCCCTCCAAACCCTTCCTATTCATACACCTACCCAAATGCCTTTTAAATGTTGCAATCGTACTCGCCTTCAACACTTCCTCTGGCAGTTCATTCAATAAACATACCATCCTCTGCATGAAAAAGGTGCCCCTTAGATCTCTTTTGTATCTTTCCCCTCTAACGCGAAACCCATGCCCTCTCGTTCTGGACTCACTCACCCCAGGGAAAAGACTTTGTCTATTAATCCGATCTATGCCCCTCGTGATTTTATACACGTACAGTTACGACGTTTAAAAGACATTTGAATAAGTACTTCAATATGAAAGGTTGGAAGGTTTATGGGCTAAACACTGGTAGGTGCGACGAGTTTAGTTTGAGAACATACTCAGCATGGACTAGTTGGATGAAGGGTCTGTTCAGTGCTGTCTGACTCTGTGACTGATCTGTACTGGTCTTAAAACCATTTTCTTACCTCCCCCCATAAGCATCTACTTCTTTGTTGTTCAAAACTCAGATTAAATTAGCCTTGAATATGTTCAATGACCCCACTTCTGAACTCAATTCCTCTTCGTAATATATCATTTGCCTTGCTCATTGCCTGCTGCATCTGCCCGACAACTGGCATTGACTGGTGTGGAGGGACTCTGAGACCCATTAGTACATCCATACATCATTCCTGATGAAGGGCTTGTGCCCGAAACGTTCCCTGTCCTGCTCCTCAGATGCTACCTGACCTGTTGTGCTTTTCCAGTGCCATATTTTTCGACTTTCACCTCTAGTCCTCACTTTCTCCATATTCCAATATATCACCATTTATACAATGCACTGCTTTTTTTTTAAAACAACAAAGGCTATAATTTCACATTGCGGCACTGCACTTGCCACGTGTTTGTCAATTGAGACACAGACCTGGACCAACTTCGGGAAGAGGCAAAAGACTGAGTTCTGAACAAAAACCGTAGCGCACTCAAAACGCCGGCTCTGTTTACCTTTCCACAGATGCTGCTCGACCCGTTGGCTTTCTGCAGTATTCGCTGTGTTTGTTCTGCACAAATGCTGCTTTCCATTAAAGAACTTCAATCCCTGTCCTCTGGTAACTGACCCGAGTCAGTGGCAAGAGGTTCTTCTGATCATTAACCTGCCCATTCACACCACGTCTTCTCCCATCATTGCCAACAGCCCCTGGAAATCTCCAGTTAACCTTCTTTGCTCCAAAGAGAACATTCACAAACTTGGGAATGTCTCCACAAAATGGAAATTGCTCACCCCTGGACATGATGCAAGTGTTACAATGGGGCAGAGGTTTTGGCAAAATATTGTCAGTTAGCAGGTAGAAAAATGTTCAGGAAGTAAAACACAAATCCCAGTCTCCAGCTTTGTGAATCTTTAGAAACTCTTTGGGAAGTGGAATTGGAGGAGAACTGACGGACTGAGCAGAGACAGTCCAGACACCGTCCCTTTGTTTAAGAGGCTGATTGACTCTGATATTCTCGGGACATGAACTGACCCGAGACATTGAAAGAATTCTCTGCACATCAGGAATTCAAACCCATTCTCGGCTCGGAGCCAATGAGAAAATTCGGGAAGAGGCAAAACACTGAAAGGCTCGGAGTGCGATGGTCCCGGTGTAGGAGAGCTCGTTCCTCGTGACATGGATGTGCCTGCAGATGGTGGGATCAGACTGTCCCCATGTCTCTATAATGAATGTCCAAGGTTTTATTATGGAAAAGTAAAACTGATAGAAGACAATGGTAATTTTGGGCGGGGCGGGTTGAATTATGAATCGATTAGTAGGTTCCTCAAAGACACTGTGCAGCCACTGCTCGGATTTGTCTCTGTGGAGCAATTGGTCAGCACGTTCAGCTATTAACCGAAAGGTTGGTGTGTCGAGACCACCCAGGGACGGAGTGTTTCTTGATCTCGCTCCTACCGCTTTCTTGGCTGTGAAAGTGCACCTTTTTAATGGATTCAGGAAAATGTTTCCCAAACATTCTTCTCCACTTCTCCACAAATCTTCTCCACTGAGGAAGCACAAAGGGGTTTCTGAATTGATTGAATTTCTAACGTAAAGGACTGCGGATGCTGAGAATCCGAGACAGAAAGCGAAACTGCTGGAAAAAATCAGCAGGTTTGGCTGTACCTGGATGAGGGAAAAAACGAGTTCTGAAATGTTGTCTCTGATTCTCTTTCCACAGATGCTGCCTGACCTTCTGAGTTGCTCCTGCAATTTCTGTTTTTGTTTTTAACTGAACATCCATTTCATCTTTCGGGATGAAACACCCAGAATCGCCATTTGCAGATATTTAACCCTTTCGAAACCTGTGAAATGATTGGATTCAAACAAACTCAGCAATGATTCACTCTTTTTCAGTTCCACAGGCAGAGAGACCTGGGAAATGAAGCTGTCAGTGTGGTTCTGTATTGGTGGGCCGAGTGGTGAATGCGATGGACTGGAAATCCGTTGCGGTTTCCCCACGCAGGTGTGAACCCTGCCGACGACAGTTGAGAAACGTCGTCAAAAAGAAAGAGAGATTGCTCCACGGTTTTTTTAAAGATGTAATTCAGTGGAGGGATTGAAGTATTTCAATCACATTGGGACTGGTCGGGAACCTGTAGCCCACTGCCTGTCAGGGTGGTTCAAGCAGATACCCACAGAGCTGCTATTGAGGCGATGAGCCAAGGGTTTGGAAATGAGACGAGAACAGTGAGGGGCGTGAAGTCGTGATCGAAGTTAAGCAGGCACCTGAGGACAAAGGTGTTTTATTTGCCAGTGAAAGATACTGCTTCACAAAGTTAGACAATAGACAATAGACAATAGACAATAGATGCAGGAGTAGGCCATTCTGCCCTTCGAGCCTGCACCGCCATTCAATATGATCATGGCTGATCATTCCTAATCAGTATCCTGTTCCAGCCTTATCTCCATACCCCTTGACTCCACTATCTTAAAGAGCTCTATCCAATTCTTTCTTAAAAGAATCCAGAGACTGGGCCTCCACTGCCCTCTGGGGCAGAGCATTCCACACACCCACCACTCTCTGGGTGAAGTAGTTTCTCCTCATCTCTGTCCTAAATGGTCTACCCCGTATTTTGAAGTTGTGTCCTCTGGTTCAGCACTCCCCCATCAACGGAAATATGTTCCCTCCTGCCAGAGTGTCCAGTCCTTTCATAAGCCTATACGTTTCAATCAGATCCCCTCTCAGTCTTCTAAACTCAAGGGTATACAAGCCCAGTCGCTTCAGTCTTTCCGTGTAAGGCAATCCTGCCATTCCAGGAATTGACCTCGTGAACCTACGCTGCACTCCCTCAATAGCCAGAATGTCTTTCCTCAAATTTGGAGACCAGAACTGTACACAGTACTCCAGGTGTGGTCTCACCAGGGCCCTGTACAGCTGCAGAAGCACCTCTTTGCTTCTATACTCAATCCCTCTTGTTATGAAGGCCAGCATGCTATTAGCCTTCTTCACGACCTGCTGTACCTGCATGCTTGCCTTCATTGACTGGTGGACAAGAACACCCAGATCTCTCTGAACAGCCCCTTTACTAATTTGATACCATTGAGGTAGTAATCTGCCTTCCTGTTCTTGCCACCAAAGTGGATAACCAGACATTTATCCACATTAAACTGCATCTGCCATGCATCTGCCCACTCACCTAACTTGTCCAGGTCACCCTGTAATCCCCTAACATCCTCATCACATTTCACCCTACCACCTAGCTTTGTGTCATCAGCAAATTTGCTAATGTTATTGCTGATACCATCTTCTATATCATTTACATATATTGTAAAAAGCTGCGGTCCCAGCACGGATCCCTGCGGTACCCCACTGGTCACTGCCTGCCATTTCGAAATGGAGCCGTTAATCACTACTCTTTGTTTCCTATTAGCCAACCAATTCTCTATCCAATCTAGTACTTTGCCCCCAATCCCGTGCGCCCTAATTTTACTCACTAACCTCTTGTGTGGGACTTTATCAAAAGCTTTCTGAAGGTCCAGGTACAGTACATCCACTGGATCTCCCTCGTCCATCTTCCAAGTTACATCCTCAAAAAATTCAAGAAGATTAGTCAAGCATGATTTCCCCTTCATAAATCCATGCTGACTCTGTCCTATCCTGTTACTATTATCCAGATGTGCCGTAATTTCATCCTTTATAATAGACTCCAGCATCTTTCCCACCACTGAGGTCAGACTAACTGGTCTATAATTTCCTGCTTTCTCCCGCCCACCCTTCTTAAAAAGTGGCACAACATTAGCCGCCCTCCAATCCTCAGGAACCAACCCCGATTCTATTGAACTCTGGAAAATAATCACCAGCGCATCCACGATTTCCCGAGCCACCTCCTTCAGTTGGGACTATGGAAGGGAAGCAGTGATGGTGATTATCTTTGGCTGTTCACCTTGTGAATGTTCCCAATGCTGCGCATGTCCGTGTTAACGTCAGAACTCTGCAGCATGGCGGCGTCAGGTACGCACAGTACCAGGGGCGCAATGGATGACGCATCTGACTCCACCTACCTGTTTGAAATGCAGCTCACAGCTTCTTCACACATCCCAATTAATCTTTCTCATTGTCCCGAAGCCGGCATACGGTGTGAATTCCTAATCTGCAGGAACGAGATTCCTTTCACTGTCTCGCGTCAGTAAGTGTCCCTGAGAACATCAGAGTCCCGTCACAGCGCTGTCAGAGGAGGGGAAGCTGAAAGAGACCCACACGCTGCTCACGGGCACATTTCACTTTCCCCAACACACCGCCCCAAAGACTGCGGCTCTTGGGAGTGGAAAGGGAACAAACACCAAATCCCAGTCTCACCTTTGTAAATCTTCAGGAAATGAGAAAACTGTTCATCCCTTCGGGTCTTCCATCCTGGGCAGACAGCGTTGATTTTAAATGGCTGTCCAGTCAGTGCCGATTCGTTTTGGCTGAAAAAATCTTCCTTATCTCATCCCAGCATTTCTTGTCACAGAGACCTGTGCGGCAGAGTTCATGTATATATTTCCTTGTATGGTATTTTGTAAATAACATTCATTTGCTGGTTGTTTGTATCGGGTATTTCAGGTTCATTAGCCGCTGTTTAAGTGAGTTGGTCGGCTTGTGGGCTACCATGATGCTGAGGGGTTTGAGTTGTCTGGATATTATTTCCCAGATGTCTTTAATGTAAAGTAATGTGGCTCGGGTTTCTGCAGACACTGTGTCTGCTTGTGTCATTTTGTGGATGTGAAATCGGCACATTGGGTTTATTGGGTAGGCAAAAGTGAGGACTGCAGAGGCTGGAAACCAGAGTTTAGATCAGAGTGATGCTGGAAAAGCACAGCAGGTCAGACAGCTTCCGAGGAGCAGGAAAATCGACGTTTCGGGCAAAAGCCTTTCATCAGGAATAGAGGCAGGACTCTTCCAGGCGTGGTGAGATAAATTGGAGGGTGCTGGGCCTAAGGTAGCAAAGAGTACAATCGGTGAATGGGGGTGGTGACAGAGGTGACAGGTCAGAGAGGAGGGTGAAGCGGAAAGGTGGGAAGGGAGATTGGCAGGTCGGACTGGTCCTGAGGACAGCGCTCAGCTGGAAGGTTGTAACTGAGGTAAGGTGGGGGGAGGGGAAATGAGGAAACTGGTGCAGTCCACATTGATGTCCTGGGGTTGAATGTATCCAAGGCAGAAGTTGGGGCGTTCTTCCTCCAGGCATCGGGTGGGGAGGGAGCGGCGATGGAGGATGCCCAGGTCCTGCATGTCCCTGGCAGAGTGGGAAGGGGTGTTGAAATGTTGGGCCACAGGACAATGGGGTTGATTTTTGCGGGTGTCCTGGAGATGTTCCCTCACGCGCTGTGACTTAATTCTGCGAGGAGGCTCCAGTCTCCCCAATGTAGAGGAGACCGCATCGGGAGCACTGGATACACGAAAGGACTTTGGTGGAAGCCTTCGAACTTCTGTGACCCGGGTTCGATTTCCGGGCAGGGAAGCAATTTTCAGTAGAGTTGTCAGACTTCGGGCATGTCTCCCTGGTGGTCTAGTGGTTAGGATTCGGCGCTTTCACCGCTGCGGCCTGGGTTCGATTCCCGGTCAGGGAAGCAATTTTCAGTGTGTTTTTGGCGACCCATTCTCCTTGAATGCGCTGTACTGTTACTTATTGGTCTTCGTAGTCACTGGGTGTTGCAGCGTGTAGTGGTTCGTTGAAATAGTGCCCTCGTTCCGATTTGTTTGTATGTGTAGGGATGATTACTTCTGTAGCTAAGTAATTGGTTCGCGTGTGGTGTTTTCCTGTAGAGGCTGTTTTGAATTTATCATTGATTGTTCGCTTTCCTGTGACATCTAGAAATGGCACTTTGTTGTTGTTCTCCTCTTTTGTGAACTTTATGCCAGTAAGGACATTGTTGATGGTGTTGTAGGTTTCCTCTAATTTGTTTCATTTTTTGATGACAGAAGTGTTTCATGGGCATTTCGTTGATTTGTTTGTAGGGCTTGTTACTGAATATGAAGTGGGTGGTAAGGCACAGTTCCACGAGTTGACAGTGTTATCTTTGCTGCTGAAGTTGGTTCTGTGTTTTTGTCTTTAGTTCTTCGAGTAGTGTCTTCAGTTTTCTTTGGTCACGTTGATGTTAATGGATGTGAACAGGGCTGTTATGTCAAAGGACAATATTATTCCATCCTCTTCTATCTTCGTGTCTTTGGTGTTCAGGAATTCTTGGATGGAGTAAATGGAGTGGCATGAATCTTCGACTTGGTGTTTTAGTCCTCAGTGGCGGCCTTTGTCTAGTCTGTGTATTCGTGCTCCAAGTAGTGAGACTATGGCCTGAGGGGGGCTCCCGGTTTGAAAAAGAGGAGAACAACAATAAACTGCCATTCTTCGATGTCACAGTAGAGCGAACAGTCAATGGAGAACTTCAAGCTAGCATCTACAGAAAAACAACACACACAAACCAAATACTTAACTACAAAAGCAATCATCCCAACACCCACAAACGAAGCTGCATCAGGACATTATTTCAACGAGCCACGACACACTGCAGCACAGAGAAACTACGAAGAGCACAAGAGGAATACGTATATAGTGTATTTATGGAGAACGCGTCCCCAATAAACCCATTCCGCCGATTTCTCATTGAAGCTTCCAAGCTGACACTCAAAAATTCGGTTCTGAAGCACCAATGGGTCCACAGAGGGGAAGCGGCCCTTCTACTGCCCTGTGTGTGGGAAGGCCTTCAGTGATTCCTCTGCCCTGCTGACACACCAATTGGTCCACACGAGGGAAGGCTGTTCTCCGGCCCCAAGTGCGAGATGGCCTTCAGCAGGTCTTCCCACCTGCTGAGACAACAGTGGGTCCACACTGAGAGGCCGTTCTTTTGCCCCGAGTGCAGGAGGGGCATTGCTCTTTCCTCCGACCTACTGGCCCATTGATGGGTCCACACGGTGGAGAGGTCGTTCAGTTGTCCTGTGTGCAGGAAGGCCTACAGCAATTCCTCTGCCCTGCTGAGGCACCAGTCCATCCACACCGGGGAGAATCCGTTCTCCTGCCCCGAATGTGGGAAAGTCTTTACCTGCTCCTCCACACTGCTGAATCACCAGCTGGACCACACGGGGGTGTTGGGGGGTGGGGGACAGTGGCGAAGGGGGTGAGGCCATTCTGCTGCGCTAAGTGCGGGAAGGCCTTCAGCAATTCCTCCGCCCTACTGAATCACCAATGTGCCCACACCGGGGAGATGCCCTCCAGCTGGCCCGAGTGTGGGAAGAGGTTCATGTTTTCCTACAACTTGCGGAAGCACCAGCGGGGGCACCAGCGCTCCCAGCAATCAGATCCTACCATTGATGCTGCCTTCGGTCACCTCCCAGGACTGAACCTCCTGCCAGTTCTGACAGTGGGTGCAGTGGGAGAGTTGGTGGGCTGTTTTTGTTTTCTGCTGGACTGCAATTGCCTCCCCTACACCCCACAATCACAACCCCATGGTGGCTCAGAGTTAGCACTGCTGCCTCATGGCACCAGGAACCCAGGAATAATTCCACCCTTGGGGCTCTTTGTGCAATTTATGGAGGGTAGAAAATAGATCTGAGTGGGTTAGTCTTCGGAAGATCAGTGCAGATGTGTTCGGCTGAAGGACCTGTTTCCACATTGTGGGAGTTCTCTGATTCTATGAGCTTTGCCTTCAGTGGACACTGCTGCTCATTGAGCCCGGGACTGCACATTGCCAATGAAATTATCCAGAGAAACCTAAGACCGCAAGACCATCGGAGCGGAAGTTAGTCCATTCTACTCTGCCATTCGTTAGTAACAAAAGTATTGGATGAGATCAGATACAGTGCAAATACAGGCCATTCGTGCCAACAAGTCCACACCGACCTCCCGAAGAGTAACCCATCCAGACCCATTTCCCTCTGACTAATGTACCTACCGCTATGGGCAATTAAGCATGGCCAATCCACATGACCTGAACATCTTTGGATGATGGAAGAAAACAGGACCACTCAGACAAAACTCACGCAGACATTGGGAGAAAGTGCAAATTCCTCACAGACAGCCACCCAAGGCTGGAATCAAACCTGGGTCCCTGGCGCTGTGAGGCTGCCGTGGTAAACACTGAACCACTACATATTGCAACCCGAAGTAGGCAAGTAGGAGGTTGGGAGAATACAGTAAGCCAGGCAGCACCAGGATGTGGAGTAGTCAGCGTTTTGGGTATTAACCCTTCTTCAGGACTGAAACGTTGACTTCTCCATGAGAAACGATTTACGGGAATGTTGCTGGGGGATTGGAGGGTTTGAGCTACAGGGAGAGGCTGAATAGCGTGGGGCTGTTTTCACTGGAGCATCGGAGGCAGAGAAGGGACCTAATAGCGGTTATAAAATCATGAGGGGCATGGACAGTGTAATAGACAATGTCTTTTCATTGGGGTGGGGGAGTCCAGAACGAGAGGGCATAAGTTTAGGGTCAGAGGCGAAATATATTAAAGGGACAACTTCTTCATGCAGAGGGTGGTACATATATGAAATGAGGCGCCAGAGTATATAGGTCAGGTGCTGTCAAATAGGAGTAGATTAATATCGGATATCAGGTCAGCATGGACAAGTTGGACCGAAGGGTCTGTTTCCATGCTGTACGTGTCTCTGACTACTGGTCCTGATGTAACTTGAAAATAGAGTCCATAAACTTTGAACAGTTCAATCTTGTTGAGCTCACCTCCTGAAAAGTTTCAGATGAATCCCTCTGAGAGATACTGTTTAAACATGCTGAGTTGGACAAAGTATCCCATCAAGTTCAACACAAACCCAGAGATGAAGAAGTCAGAAGTCAGAACACCAAGGGGACCAAAACTGATCACAATATTCCAGGTGCATCCTCATCAACGTCCTGTATAACTACAACATAACTTGCCAACATCTATACTGAATTCCCTAACTGATGAATGCCAGTGTGCTGAAACCTTTCTTCGCTGCCTTGTGTACTGATGTAATCAGAGATATAGGACCTACTTTAAACTGATCCACAATCCAGCTGCTGGGAGCACAGAAGCAGAGTAGTGCTGCATGAGTGTGCTGGGTAGATAACCCAGAGGTCGATGTGTACAAATCATGTGATGCTATTGCCCAATGTCTCTGTAAGCTGCTTTCATATGCAAAGGTTCTCTGCTCTGTATGTTGCCTTTGCACCTGCTTCCCAAAGCTTCTTCAGTGGAGGCGTGGCCGCTGGAGCCCAGGAGTTCAACAACCCCCCGGAGCTGGGGGTGCGTAAGGCTGGAAGCTGGATTTGCTCAAGGCTTGTATTTTTAACTCATTTAAATGGTACCTACTGTATGGGACTAAGGTTTACATTAAAAACGGAGGATCATATCAGAGTGTTTATATTTAGCAGTGGTAGTTGGTAAAATGCTCTCAGAGGAGCACTTTCTATGATGCTGCATTTCTTGCCTTCTGCCCTTTCCCCATTTCTTCTCTCCCATCTTGATTTTATATTTTTTTGGTCAAATTTAATTTCATATTAATCAGACTTGCGATTCACTGTGTGCTATTAATTTGCTTGTTCGAATATTCTAAGTCAAAATTAATGCTGTCATTTAATTTCTGATGTCAGAGTTTGACACTGAATGTGCTGGTGTGAATACCAGTAAGTTGTGAAAATAAATCAAGAACTTGTGGTTTTTAACAAAAAAGAGCAGTTCACTGATATTCATGACATCGTCTCATTTGGGTGTGATGATTCAAATCTGACCAACAAACCGTTTCATGCAGTCATCCAATTGAATTTTAAAAATCTTTAATTTAATTAAAGAAAATAACTCTGGCAGGCTAAGATTTATGCAATCTATTTATAAGATTATGTCCATTGCTCGCAATATGGTCTCAACCACATTGGGAAATCTGGATGCCAACTAGCGGAACATTTCAGGGAACAACTCTGGGACTCTAAATCTAAACGACACACCACCCTGTGGCGGAACACTTTAACTCCCCCTCCCATTCCACCAAGGACATGCAAGTCCTGGGCCTCCTCCACTGCCAAATTCTTGCTACCCAACACTTGTAGGAAAACACCTCAGCTTCGGCTTTAGGACCCTCCAACCACATGGTATCAATGCAGTTTTCATCAGTTTCCTTATTTCCTCTCCCCCACCTTGTCCCAGATCCAACCTTCCAATTCGACACCAACCTCTTGACCTGTCATACCTGTCCACCTTGCTTCTCACCTATTTACTCCACCCTCATCTCTGACCTATCACCATCAATCCCTACCTCCATCTACCTATTGCACTCCCAGCTGCCTTCCCTCCAGCCCCACTTCCTTCCCATTTATCTCTCAGCCCCCTTGGGCCACCTTTTATTCCTGATGAAAAGCTTATGCTCTAAACCAAGACTGTGATGAAGCAACATCCTCAACAAATAGGAAATAGCTCCCAAGTCAGATTTCATCCCCTCTTCTGTTTCCCAGTTCTTTCAGAAATAAGGAATGTCTTTTTCTTCCACTAGAAAGTGGTCTTCCACTTTGCGCTGTCTGAAGTGTTATGCCATACCACTACTTCAGACACCTTTTAAGAATCCTTTCAACCTGTTTTTCTAACAATTGTGGAGGTGACCAAAAGTAAACATTTCACTCCTCCTCAATGTCCCATTTCTCCTCCTATGAGCCATTTTGTCATGTTGTCTATGTTACAAGCAGCCGAGTGCACTTGGTTCCTGAATTGAAATTTGGCCATTGAAGTGAACAGGATTAATATTTATCGATGGCTCGCTGTGTTTGCACTAACTGTAATTATCCACCAATACGATGTCTTTTGTTCCACCAAAACTGGAAACAATGATCTGTGTTTATATTGCAGTCGGATGTAGAAAATCATCCCAGCGATCTTCACGTTATTATAGTTTACTGAGGCCATAACAGCATTGCGTGGCAGTTTGATGCGACTAAAACCTGGATGGCAATCTCTAGATTATGTTGTAAAAATATCGGTATCATGTTTTTCACACCCCGCGGTCACCTACTGAACCAACCGGCTGTGTTTAAATCCCGCGATGAACAGTCTGTGTTTGACTTCTCACATTGCGGGGAGCTGAGCATTTACCCAAACAATGGGCACACCACCTCCCTGACACAGTGTTCACAAATCAAACTGACAGCAAAGATTCACGGGTGATCGAAAGTTTCCGCAAAGAAGATTTGACACGACCGAGAAACGGAAAGAACATACTCCTTTCTTGATTTGAAATGTAAGAAGTTGATTGCAGTGAGCCTGACGTGATTTGAACACGCAACCTTCTGATCTGGAGTCAGACGCGCTACCGTTGCGCCACAAGCTCACAGTGACTAGTAGCCGCTATTCATGCTTAAGGGAAGTGATTGCACTACAATGATTTTATGTTCAAATCTGTTCTGTTTCTCCCCTTCTCTTCCAAGTGTTGGGCTTGTATTTCAATTTGCAGAAGTTGAGATGCTCTGGATGCTGTGATCCTGGGCAAACACAGGCTGGAGGACCTTCGGCTCAGAAAGATGCAGCTGGAAGCCGGGCTGCAGACACGTTGGGGGGAAAAGGGGAAAGTTAACTGGACACTCTGTTCTGGGAGATGGTCATTTCTCTACAGACAAAGCCTTCTGACTGGGTCAGTGGACAGGGTCAGGAGGTGTCAGCACAGGTCAGACAGATAAAGGGGATCTGAGAGAGGTCTGCACGAGCGAGGAGCTAACTGGCTACGTGGTGGGAGTAAGAACAATGTTGGGGAGGGGGCAGTGGTGGTCAGGGAGAGAATAGTGGCAGGGATTGTCACCATTCTCTGCAGTTGGTAGCAGAATACCAGATTGCATCAGTGTCTGCCTGGCGCCGGGATTTGGGAACCGGTGTGCTCAGGGCTGGAGAAATGGAAAAGGGAAGTTGCAGCAGGCGTGGTCTAACAATGTCAGGAGGAGAGAACCTCTGCTGAAGGCTCATGACAAATCAGAGCTTCAAATGTCTGGGTGGCATGGTGGCTCTGTGGTTAGCACCACTGCCTCACAGTACCACGGACTTGGGTTCAATTTCACTCTTATGAGGCTCTCTGTGTGAACTTTGGCATGTTCTCACCTTTGTGTCTGCGTGGGTGAACTCTGGGTGCTCCAGTTTCCGCCGAGAGTCTAACCATCTGAAGTTAAGGGTGGATTGGCCATGCTGAAGGGTCCTGGGATCTGCAACCTAGGGTGGGGAAAGTGGGTGGTTGGTAGGTCAGTCTGAATTTTATGGGCCGAATGGCCCATAGGGATTATATGAATCTACCGTCTTAGCCATGTGTCTATTGAGAAACAATTGCCCCCAAGTTTGCTGTTGATGGAGTGGGTTCCAGTTCATGGAACACTGACACTATTCCTGGATAAGGTGGGATTTGTGCTGTCACTTTCCCAACCCACTGTACCCATGCATTCTCTCTCTCCTCACAGTCTGCACTCACCAGATCTCTCTGCCCAGCCATTCTCTCTCTCCCCCTCATTTTCTGCCCCCCATTCTTTGTCCCCAAGTCTTTCTCCTCCACTCCACTCTCTGTCCCCTGTCCATTTTCCCTCTCTCTCTCCCCCTACCCTTTGCTCCCCTATCCATTCTCTCTGCCTCTCTTCTCCCCCAGCCTCTGCGCCCCTGTCCATTCCCCCCCCCCCCCCCCATCCTTTCTCGTACCTCGAGCCCTCTTTGATTGCTGTATCAAGCCCTTCTCGGGAAAGA